>NW_026652294.1:47784605-48107192 GCF_009828535.3 Hylobates moloch | reverse complement strand
CTATTAAAAGTATAAAAATTAGCTGGGCGTGGTGGCGGGCGCCTGTGGTCCCAGCTACTCAGGAGGCTGAGGCAGGAGAATCACTTGAACCCGGGAGGTGGAGGTTGCAGTGAGCTGAGATCACGCCATTGCACTCACTCCAGCCTGGGAGACAGAGCGAGACGCCGTCTCAAAAAAAAAGAAAAGAAAATGTCGGCCAGGCACGGTGGCTTACACCTCTAATTCCAGCACTTTGGGAGTCCAAGGTGGGAGGATCGCTTGTGCCCAGGAGTTTGAGACCAGCCTGGGCAACATAAGTGAGACCCCTGTCTCTGCAAAAAAAAAAATGTAAAATTAGCCGGGCATGGTGGCACTCATCGATAGTCCCAGCTGCTCGGGAGGCTGAAGCAGGAGGATTGCTTAAGCCCAGGGTCTTGGAAAGCGTCCACTTCCTGGCCTTTTCCAGTTCCATAGCCTTTTCGTCCATCAACATACATCCCTCCAACCCCTGACCCTGTCGCCGTCTTCTCCTCCACTGTCACATCACTTCTCATGACCCTGTCTCAGTCCCCAGCCCCATCGTTAGGGGACATCAGGCCCAGTATGGACATGGGACTGGAGCGCCAGGCCTCTCTGGTCACTGTTGGTCAGTGACAGGCTCCCCTGGCCCGCCCTCACCCAATCACTTTCTCTTTAACACGGAAGCAGGCTTCCCTGTCATCCTCTGCATCTTGGGTCAGCATTCCAGCTTCTGCTTATCCTCTAGAAACTTCACTGGGCCATAGTCCTGGTGGTGATTACTCTTTCCAGCTCTGTGTCACCTGGAAGCAAACTCCAGGAGCACCTCTGTGACTTCAACCAGTACGGGAGCTGGGCTGGGAAGAGAAAGGGCAGTTTCAAGAGGCACAGGGATGAGAGGAAAGGGAAGAACACAACAGTCGCCACTTACGGGACTGATCGGCCAAAACTCGCTCAGAGGCCAAGTCTACTCAGTTACTGTCTGGCCAGTCCTACCCCTCAACCCCCACTGTGGGGGCTAAATCTACTCCAGCTTGGATGCTGATCCGACATGTTGACCTCGATTAACCCTAGTTCCGGGAAAGGTTCTAAGATTTCTACTTTCACGTACTTACCCTTAGGTCAAAAAAGGTTGATGTTATTGCCAATGCATACTTACCCTAAATCCTGGTCCTTAGGCAAATCCTCAGTGGTATATAAGCCCTGAGTCTGGAGGGTAGCAGTGCAGGGATCCACCCTCTCATCTTATGGCTGCCTGAGACATGGCTTCTATCTCTATGTCCTTATTAAATGTTTCTGAGAAAACGATTTGTCAATCTCTTTTTTCAGCCTCTCAGCTCCCTCAGCCTTCAAGGGTAGGTTTTCCAGGGCTGTCATGTTCTAACCAGTCCTGACCCTCGGCCCACAGCAACTGGCCTGGAGATAGGTGGGCTCATGATCTGATTTTTGGCCTTGGCACAGGGTCTGGTCAGTCTCTTGCTAAAGTGAAAGATGTTAAATGTTTTCAATAGCGAAGGAAACACTGGTCTGTGGAGAGAGGAATAAGGTCATCAGGGGACTTCCCCAAGGCACAGGACGCTCCAGCACGGGTGCCTGGCCCACCACAGAAAGGCAGACGGGAGGTAACTGTCACGAGGATCTGGGAATGACGAATGGAAGTGACTACTGGAACAGATACTGAGGTAGTATGAATAAGGACACTCACCGATGGAATACAGATGTGTGCACACTGATCCGGCTATATTTTATGAAATGGATCAAACATCTGGAAAAGAACATCTTTGCAGTCCAGTATGGACTTGGCACGCAAAGCTGCAGACCCTGCCTCTGTGTCCCATCTTTGACAATTGTCCCCAGGCCCCAGAAGTATATCCAGGTCATGCCTGCCCTCCTCCCAGGCCTGGACCATTTCAAGACTCAGTCCCAGCCCTGGTGAGAATCTAAGAGCTGTCTCTGCTGCCACATGAAGTGAGACAACGCAGCCAACTGAGGCAGGAGAATAGGGTCTGGAGGCAGGGAGCCTAAGGCTGTTTCACACCAACTTCCTAGAACTAAATCGAAAGGAAAACCCTAACTTTCCACACCTAAGTAACAAAAGGACCAGAGGCTACTCCCTTTGATCTTTTCTGTCCACAACCAATCAGACTGATTGCAGACTGAGTCTTCATTTGCATAGAAGTATAACTTTGTAACTTCATCCTAGCCTCTGATTGGTTGCTTTTGGCAACCAATCAGATGTTTCGCACAGGGGTGTGACCTTTGTAACTTTACTTAAGCCTCTGGTTGGCTGCTGTCTGCAACCAACTGATTGCAGGCTACCACTTCATTTACCTGAGGCGAGCATGAAGTGGCCAATGGGAAACTTCTAAGGGGGTATTTGGACCCAAGAGGATTCTGTATCTGGGCCCTTGAGCCGCTGCTCAGGTCTGCTCCCACACTGTGGAGCGTACTTTTGTTTTCAATAAATCCCTTTCGTTCTTTTGTTGCTTCATTCTTTCTGTGCTTTTCTGGGCGTTTTGTCCAATTATTTGTTCAAAACACCAAGAAACTGGGCAACTTGCAGTCACAACCCTCTACCGGTGACACGACGACACCTCACCGCCCTTCATTCGCCCTTGGAGTTGGCTGTGTCCAAGACTGCATCTCAGAGGAGGTGTGTGTCCAGAGGCCTCAGGGTCACTCCTGGTGCCCTGCGAGGCGTGAGGGGAGCAGGATGGGATGGTGGTAGGTGGAGCTTGCGGAGGGCAGGAGCCAGCCTGGATGCAGCCCCCGCTAAGCTGTCCCCGGGCAGGTGGGTCCTTGGGGTCCTCCCTTGTAAGCTGCCCCGGGCCTGGCACTGCAAGAGCAAGTGGAGCCTCACCTGACTTCTCCATAGAGAGGGTGTAGGGGAAGGAGCAGGTGTGTTGGGAGGATTGCAAAGTCCAAGCAGACGTCAGCTGAGCTCATTCCACACACTGCTGACCCACTCTTTGGGGCACTCCCAGCCCTTGTTGGCCTCAATGGCATTTCTCCCCTCCTGGGTTTCCTGGTCCAGTATCCTACCTACTGTACACATGCCCCAAACTCTGCTTTGAAGCCCAGTTCTCACCATGTGGCATAACTGTCCCAGCTGGCCACCTTCCTGGAATTCAGCCCGAATCAGTACTTTTGGGAACTTCCTGCAAGGTTTCAAAGAAGCTTTTCTGACACACAGCCACCATGGAGGGTGTTCCAGTTCCTGGACCCTGCTGTGGACATGAGGACACCCATCCCCCACTGGCCGAGCCAGCTGCAAAGGCCTCATAGTCCAGCCCCGGCCACCCAGGAGGACAGTGAGCACAGCCTGTCTGAGAATAGTATTTAAATCTTTAAGAAAATGAGACTGACTCCAAAATCTAAAACTACCTTTATTGTGGTTGGTTTGACATAAGATGCTGCCATCAATCAGCAGAATTATAAAACTGTACAGGAGGTACAAAAATACGCTGTTTAACTTAGATAATGACCCTCATGTCTTTGAGCTTTAAAAATACACATAAAAGTTGTACAATCTGGCAGTTTATAAAATATAAAGCTAAAAAGAGGATTTTAGGTTCCACAAAGAAGACTGTATCACACAATTAACACATACTAATTAAACAATTAACCATCCACATAGAAGACACAATGGCACAGAATTCTTAAAAACCACCTAAAAATTAACACTTTACCCCGACCAAATTAATCACCCTTTAATAATAAGACTACTGTAAAGCATCCATCCCATGGAAGGATACAGTATCACTTTTCCAGTTTTAAAATGGTCAGGGGTGTTGTCCAAAACAAATCTGATGTGCTTTAAGCAAGTACAATTGTAACTGGATACATTTCAGAGTAAAAATTAAATAAATATAAATAGGTTAAATAAATAGGTCATTGCAAAAAGAACACTACACAAGGTTTGCATCTGAGAATGCAGAGTAGGTGGCTGGTAATGCTTTCTAGGTAAGTGGGGACTCCCCGTCACAGCTTTAGGGACACTGAAAAGGAATACCGTATCCACCAAACACACACACAGTACACAGGGGAGGTGGGGGGCTTTGGCCAAAGTGTTGGTTAAGGCTGCTCCAGTGGGAGGCTCACTGCAGTCATGTTCTTTGTGGTTTTCCAACGTCTACAGAAAGGATTTAAGCGCCGGTACAAAAAATCAGAACCAGGGTTACTCATGGGAAATCACTGTTTCATAACGAAAACAAAGTAGAGGAGGGGAGTAGACCACTGGATTTAAAAGATGATGTCCAACCTGAGAGGGTGGAATTTCGGCTCACCTGGCGAGGATGCCTGATGACTTCCAGCCAGGAGAAGCCAAAGCCAGGACACAGTCAACCAAAATGACTCCAGGATGGTGAGGGAAGGGACAAGGAAAAGAAATGCTGGGAAATTCAAAGAAAGAAAATCTCAGACACTAAAAGAGCAGAGAGGGAAACCGACACAGGGAACTTAAAGAGGCTCCTTCCAGGGCACTGGGCTTCTCTTCCAGCACAGAAGGCTGCAAAAGTGGAACTGGCCCCCCCGTTCCCAGAGGATCACAAGGCCGAGGATCCAATGGGCACACCATGAGGATCTAAGGAAAGGATAGAGAAAGGCACGGCTCCGGGAAAGCCAAACCTGGCCAAAGTCCAACTTCCTGAAAAGAAAGCAGCCAAGAGGAGAAAGCTGTACAATCCAAAGGTCCCCCCATCTGCACGAACGGTTTGATCAGCAACCAGTTAATCTCTCTCACTGCAGCGAGAAAGAATTGCCGAAGATAACTGAATCGCATGCACACAAAACCTCACCAAAGGCTCAGGGTCAACTCTGATAAGGCCCTTTCTTCTCGAGTTGGTGGGAAGAAACTCTGCTGGATCTACTCACCTGCAGATCTTCCAGAACATCTAGCTGTAACTGATCAGAGTGATGTCTCCTTGGAAGGGCCTCTGACCACCACTGCACTGAGAACACGGCGGGAGTGAGAACACCTGCGCACCCAGGATTTCACACTTTAGCCGCTAGATTGCTTCACAGCTAATCAGGGAATGCCAATGTTCCCCAGGTGAAAATGCTTTGGTGCCTAATGACTTGTGGAGCACTTCAAAAACTGAAATTAGGCTGGGTGCGGTGGCTCAGGCCTGTAATCCCAGCACTTTGGGAGGCCGAGGCAGGCGGATCACGAGGTTAGGAGATCGAGACCATCCTGGCTAACATGAGGAAACCCCATCTCTACTAAAAAAAAAAAAAAAATTTAGCCGAGCATGGTGGCATGCACCTGTAATCCCAGCTACTCGGGAGGCTGAGGCAGGAGAAGGCAGCAGAATCGCTTGAACCCGGGAGGCAGAGGTTGCAGTGAGCTGTGATCGTGCCACTGCACTCCGGCCTCGGTGACAGAGCGAGACTCTGTCTCAAAAAAACAAAAAAACAAACGAAAACACTGAAATTAAAAAGACTCAAGAAGCAACAAGAGAAATTCTGGCACACGTGCCCAAGAGAAGTTTAGTAAGACAAGATTTAAATAAGTCATAGTTCCTTTTGGATTCCTAACAGATGTGACCAAGTTCCATCTTAAAGATGAAGATAGCGTACAGTACTTCTAAAAAGTTCAACAGCCTTCCAGGATTGGAGAAGTCCCATAACCTGAACTACAGACCAAACAGCTAAGCTGCAACACGATATGTGATGGTGCAGAGCTGTTCTGGCTTGAAAAGAACTTTCCACTTGCTGAGCACAATGGGAAACCAGAATTCTCGAGACTAGATACACCAGATGATGCCCAAGGTGTTTTCATGACAAGTCCCCACGGGAGATCTCTTCAAACAAACCCCCCAGAGGATGGATGGGAACCTGGGCTCCTAAAGGCGACTAAGAGGAAAGACCAGAGGTGACTGAACCAGATCCCTGTGATTCTGGGACAGAAGAGACGCAAACCGCAAACACGCGCCCTTCGCCACACACTTTGGTTTCTTTGTGGCAGCAACACTTTTTTATTGTTCTCTCTCATCACAAGTTTTAGGAAAGCAGAAGTTTTGCCTGTCTTGTTCATCGCTGTATCTCCAGCACCCTATATCCTGCCTAGCTCAATACAGTAAGTGCTCAAATAAAATACACTGAATAAATGATTTTGAGAAATCTGGGTGGTTACAAACTAGTATGATAAGCAGAAAAGGCATCAGAAACAGTTGTCTCTAGGCAAGTGGGGCTAAAACAGGGAGATGACACAAAATTGGGCCACTAGAAATCACCTGGGTACTCTCAAAGAGAAAACCTGTGCTGAGAACGAGGTGGGGGGCACTCCCTGTGGCAGTCCTGTTAAATCACTCATGGCACCTTCTCCACCTTCTGATCCTCTCTTGGGTTACTGCCAAAGCCCACAGGTAAAGCACCTTGCAGCCGTATGGGGAGCTCTGTCTCAGGCCACCTGGCACGCGGCATGGGAGCAGCAGGAAACGCAGTCTGGACACGTTTCTGAACAACGCACAGCCTTGCTTAGAAGACGCCAAGGACACCGACCAAGGGCCAAGCTTCCAAGGCCTAAATGAGGTAATCGATGAGATTTAAGGATGTAGGATCACGTTAATAGTAGGGAAAAAAGCCACTTTAGCTATGATGAAAGGAAGGGAACTGAATTCTACAAAGGCAGAATAAGAGCTTTTGATGAGAAACCATGATACAAATACACAAACAGAAAACATCTTACAACATGAAGAAACAGTGATTTCTCGGTGAGTAAAATTCAACAATTCCATTCTTAATATTGAATGGAATCTCTGAGTTCACCAGGCCTGAGCTGCAATGATCCCCCAACTGGCTGGAGAAAGTACACAGACAACATCTCCTAACACGGTAGGCTGATTGCATTTTAACCTCTAAGGCTCTCGGGAGAGAAAAGACAAAGTTTTGACTGAAACTAAAGCTAAAAATTATGTTAAGTTTAGAAAAAAAAATATGGTACAAACAATTTGGAGACTATTTCTTTGATACTGTTCAATACATTTATATAGTGTTGCTATAATGTTTTACTCTTCAGCATTAGAGAATGTTCTATACATGAACACTCTTTCTTGAGGAGATGGTGATTTTTGGTACCACAAAAAATAGAAAATGTATTCTATCTTGCATTTATTCTTCACAAGTAAGCTTCAAGTTTAGCTCACTTATGCTGACATAGCATTCTACAGTATAATCAAAATATAGTTATTAAAATTTGCCAAGCAAGACAACAAAGCTGGCCCATGAAGTACACGGTGACCCTGGCCTTGGCCGCCCACCCTGGCCCTGACTCACCACGAGCCTCTTGTTCCACCGGCCTTGGGGACGAAGGAGGTTGACTGCCTACTCGCTGGCCCAGGGCTTTCTCCTGGTGACCAGGAGGGTCCCATTCGGCGGCCTCCCTCTGGTCCTGAAGGCTAGCCCCTGTCTGGGTCTTAGCTGCTCTCCTTGAAGGCCAGGGAACTCTTTACCTCTTGCCCCAGGCGCTCCTGAGCACCACCCCCAGATGGCCCAGGACACACCCACCAAAGGCCACTGTTCTGCCCACTGGCACTGGGCCACAGCTGCCTCCAAAACAGAGCAGCCTCTTCATTTCTGAGACCTGCAGACATGACCCCACCTACCAGCATGCATAGCTGACCGGTCCCTAATGCCACGCCTCATGCTCATGGCTCCTGCTGCCTCTGCAGAAACACTAGTTAACAGTGACCGGGGCTACTCTGGGCACATCTGCGATCAATGAGGCATCTCATACTGCAGGACGACACCCTCTGAACTCCGTCCTCCCCCTCCTCAGCATCCCCCACCTCTCAAGTCTGGTCTCCAGTGAAGGCTGCACTTGGTGCGTCTCAGCCTAGCTGTCCCAGCACACAAGCAAAATGTAGGATTCCCTCCTCTCCCTTCCTGAAAGGCCCGTAGACTGACATTAAGCAGGAATTTAAAAAGTCTGAAGCAAGTTTATCCAGTAGATGGCTGGGGGTGCTACTTGCGCTGTCTCTGAGGCCCTCCTTTGCAGACATCATGACTGTAAGGCTTTTGGGGCCAACATCTTCCCAGTTCCCTGTAGGTCACGAGGGGCCACTTCTCCCACTTCCTGGGGTCAGCACTGTCCTCTGTGGGCTGCAGAGCAGGCAGCTCAAGGCACTTGGTTTGGGAAGCCTGGTCTCCCTGCAAAGCCGGGAGGCATCAAGCTCTAATTGTGGTGACCAGGCCCTCAGTCACAGCTGGGGCCACCAGAATAGAGGCGCCGCCCTCACTCAGAGGGCGTCTGGAGTCACTGGGGGCTGCGGCTCTGGGGGCTCGTGGAAGTAGTAGGGCTGGAAGAGTCTCTCGTGGCTGCACAGCTCCATGGCCCGGTAGGTGTGTGCGAGGAGGTGGGGGAAGCGAGACGTGAAGTAGCACACAAAGTCGTCGGGGAGGGACCCCAGCGTCTCCTGCACCTCCGCAGGCAGCTCCCGGTAGTGGTGCTTCTGCAAAGAGAGTTAGAAAGCTCGGGAGGTTAGAAGGGGGTTAGAAAGCTCGGGAAATGTTGGCAAAACACCCTTTCATCATGCAAGGAAGAGACAGAATGTGAGTGTTGGTTGGTTTTTGGTAAAGAAAAAGAAAAAAGGCTTATGTATCCAAGAATCCAGCCCCATCATCTCGCCTGCTTTCCTCACTCAGGAGGAGGCCTTGAAGTGAGCAAGGCCCAGCCGGTCCAGGGGGGGCTCAGGCCTTCTGTGACAGTCAGGACCTGGAGACACTCCTGGCCACCTCAGGAGAAGTCGCCTGAGATTGGAGTGTCCGTCCCAGCGGGGTCCCCACATTCGAGGCATGTTTATACATGTTTATATACAGTGGCTGCATCAGACAGGGAGAGGGCCCCACAAAAGTCAGCAACCAGAGACCATGAGGGACACGGGCCGCAGAGCACTGCTTCCCAGAGCTTCACCTGCACCTACGTCCCTGAAGGGAATATCAGCGTAAGAGAAGCAACAGCCTGCAGTTTGTCAAGTCCAGCTGAAGCCGCCTAGCTCCTGAGAGATGAGAATGCCAGTACGGATAAAAGATTTATAAAGAATGGATGAAAGGAGGAAGGTGTCCATGTCACGGCCACTGGGTCTCCTCCCCAGTATTCACAAACCGCTTACCTTATTTCTCATGGCTCGGAGGAGATCTCTGACAGAACCACCTTTATAGGTCCTGAATTTACGCAGGTCTAGAAAAACATTGAGGGAAGCAATGGGTAATCAAATTTAAAACTAATAAATTTTGAATGAAAACAATTCATGGGGTCCTGGGGATTAGGGAGTTGGACTGAAAGGTGAGGTCACTCCACACCCAGTCATGGGAGCAGATCCTCCCATCCAACCCAAGGGTGGTGTCCCCCTGAACCCCACCTGGTGATCGTACCCAGATCGGAAATGACCACCTAGAGCACGACACCATCACTCACCTGTCACTCTAGGGAACAAAAATGAAACACACATCAGTGTAACCAGACCACAGAGGACACACCCAAGAAAGTCTCAAACCCGACAGGTGGGATCTGGGCCCTGAACAGCCTGGAGCGGCCATTTCCACGTTTACTTTTTGGAAAGGCGGCAGTGGCTTTTGCAATGTGCCCTCTCACATGCTGCAGCATGATCACCTGTCTGGAGGGGGACGGTGATGTTCTCCCGCCAGTCCATCTTCACCACAGCTCTCCCGCCTCTCTCTAACTGCTTCACGATCGGGCCATCCAGGGATTCCTTTTCTATTCTGTCACTCACGTCCTGTGAGAGAAACAAGGGCAGCAGATGATGGTCGGTGCTGGAGACGCTGAGAGCAGTGCGATTGGGACTCTGAGTAACAGATGGTCACTGGCACATGAGCCATGAAGGGATGACGGCCCCTAGGCCCAGACTGCAGCCTGCCCCAGAGCTGGGCAGCAGGCACCCTGCCCCCTCTGCCTCCCTCATCCGTGACTTTCCCTGTGAGCTGCTCTGTTCCTCACGAAGGACAGGCCCACACAGAGCTTCTCCATGTCAGAGAGGCGTCACAGAGTACACCTGCATATAGACCACGAACGCACACCCTGAATTTCACATGTGCACACACATGCCATGTGTACGGAGCCTCAAGTGCAATCTATATCCAATGAACCAAAACCAAAAAGAAAAGGAAAGCTCAGATTTGATGTGTATCCCGTGTTTTGTCTACTCACTGAAACAGGGTATGCTCAAGCCCATAACTGGTGGAGGGTCGCCACTCTTCCCTCCAACAGTGGAAAAGACCGGTGAAGCTGGGCCTTCTTCTCAAAGAGGAACCTTGGTGGCAAGAGTATGGGCTCCAGGGGCTCCTGTGGGGATTCAAACCTTGCTCTGCGTTTGACTTTGGTAATAAGGAGAGGGTCAGGAAGCACCCAAGTATGGGCCTCTTGAAGTCCCACCAGTAAGACAGGTCGACAGCTGAGGACACAGGGAGGGGTGAGCCCTGTCTACATCAATGTTAAGTAGCCTTAGGAGACCCTTTTCTCAGAGCAGCCTCTTCTATGATGAAGATGAAGCCAGACTGGCTGAACCCCTAATTTACAATTGTCAGAGAAAAGCTGTGGAGAGGTTAGATTGTCGACTTGGGTACACTGGGAACACATGTGTCAGAGCTGCAAAGCTGTTACGGCTAAATGACCTGGGTGGAAGCCAGGTGTGTTCGAGAGACATATGACCTGGAGATACTAAGCATTTAAATCCTGTCCCTTAGTGGGTGAAGGTCCCTTTGTGTGGGTTTTATTCCTGTTCTATATTTTGTGACCAAAATGACCTGGTTAGTTTTCACAAGTCCCTGGAAGACATACGGACTTGAGAATTTTCACATTATGTCCATGGACACAGTGACCAATCCTTATGCTACAACATGGAAGACAGCATCGAACTCTCCCCAACCCGATCCATCTGAATGGTTACTAAGCCCCCACCCTGGGCCAGGCAGCGTCCTCCCTAGGAGGCAGGGACACAGTAGTGAATGCAGCAGTCAAGCGCTCCTGTCCTCGAGGAGCTTACATTCTGGGGGCTTCCCTCTGGCCAAGGCCCCAGTCAGACCCCAGGAGAGCATGATGGTCACTTCTCAGTATGGTGCCCACCAAGCTGCACTCTGCCCGGACCCATGGGGAAAAGCACTGCCCCACAAGCCTGCTCTTCGGAGCCACGTGCTGGGCAGGAGGCATTCAGGTGAGTTATGTTCAATTCATACGTGGAAGACTTTGAAAAACACATTACCTCTTCAAAAGTCACCTGACATTGTCACAAAGCTTTAAAACAGTCAAATCACCAAAGGAGTTCTAACTTTGCAGAACCTATTTTAAGCAAAATGAGATCTGGGCAAAGACTGTGTAAAAGATGATAGAAACAAATACAATATAAGAAAGCACTGAAATTTATGACACTTGGGCTGGGCCTGGTGGCTCATGCCTGTAATCCCAGCACTCTGGGAGGCTGAAGCGGGCAGATCACCTGAAGTCCGGCGTTCAAGACCAGCCTGGCCAACATGGTGAAACCCCATCTCTACTAAAAATACAAAAAAAGTTAGCTAGGCATGGTGGTGCATATCTGTAATCCCAGCCACTCAGGAAGCTGAGGCAGGAGAATCACTTGAACCCGGGAGGCAGAGGTTGCAGTGAGCCAAGATTGCACCACTGTACTCCAGCCTGGGTAACGGAGTGAAATGCTGTCTCGAAAAATAAATAAATATATAAATAAACTTATGACACTTGAATGAAATTATATGATGCCGGAGATTTGCTTTGAAATAACCTGGGGTGGGGACAGGGTGAAGGTTAATATTTATTGAACCTGATGGATGAATAAAGGAGTGCTCGTTATAGCGTTTAAACATTTATGTATTATATATTTGGAAATTCCATAATATAAGGCTTAACCATTATGGCACATCCATATGATAGAATACTATGGTCATTGGAATTTTAGAACTTTAACATGAAAGATACTTAGAATATCATGTAGAGTTAAAAAAAAAAGCAGGTTCTGAAACTGTATATACAGTTAGAGCCCAATTATACTTTCATATTTGAAGAAAACATTAAAACATCAGCAATGATTATCTTTCAGTTTTAGGGTAATGGGCAATTTGTTTTATTCTTTGTCCTTTTCTGTATTTTCAAAATCTGAAAAGCATTAAATGAAGACTCTAGATAAAGAGAACAGACGTCTCTACCTGGAAGAACTGGAGCTGCTTCTCTAGGCTCCAGAAGAATGGGTGTTTGAGCACGTGCTTCGCTGAGGGGCGTTTCTGAGGATCCATTGCAATCATCTTCTCTATCAATTCACGTGCAATGACGTCTTCTATAAAGGAGGAAAATAAGCAACTCACGACTATCAGTCCAAAGCCACAGCGAAATACCAAAAACTTTAAAAAGCTGCATACCCTCTCATTTATGATTCTATTTACAGGAATTTATTTCAATAAAATAATTAGGAAGACACAAAACCTCAGCCAATGAGGTGATTCCTCACTGCACGGTCTGTGAAGGGAGTGACTGTAAATATCCAGTATCAGATGCCCAAGTGGATATACTACGGTGCCTCCCTATGCTGGGCCATGAGCTGTTAAAGTGCGGCTGTGGCTAAATATGGATTGACGTGGAGAGAGATTCAAGGTGATGTTGACAAACGTGCATGCTGCAAAACAGTATGCAGGATTTAACCGTATTTTTATAAAATATCCATACACGTCTAGATAAATGACTGGAATAACATACATGCAAAGCTATCAACAGCCATCATTCATCCCTGTATAATGGGAATATATGGGCCTTTATGCTAATCTGTGTTTTCTATAATAAGGAAAATTAAGCATAAACAAAACAATAATTTAGTTGTAATTTTTTCAAAAGGCAGCACTGGAGTGTCATGGGCCAATCACCACCCAGGAAAACCTGAAGTCTGGAAGAAAGACTTGTTGCACCCATACCAGGAGACCAGGAGGGTGAGGATAAAGCTTGTCTGTCCCCAGCCCAGCACGGACTGCACCTGCTGACCACTGGCCCTCCCAAGAGAGAAGACAATTTGTCTTCCCAAATGCCAGTACAGGAAGGGACCTCAGATTATTTAACCCCCATGTCACCAGGTAGAAAAAGAAGGTCTCCAAAGGGGGCTTTGCCTAGGTCACACAAGCAGTTGGTGACCTGGAGGAACCTTGGAGCGTCTCAGCTTTAGAAGGTGGCACCCCAGGGATAACCCTACCAACCCTCTACCAGATTTGGCACAAGTCTGTAGGTTCCTAAGGCCTGTGGGGTGAGCAGCTGGGGCACCAGGGCCTCTGTGAGTGCAGAGGCGGCACCAGCCCAGCTCTGTGGGGCCACCTGAGGCAGCTGAGGAGCTGCTCCCAACCCCAACCCCTGGACTGCTCACCGTGCTTCTCTGGGTGCAAGCAGTCGAGGCTGCAGGCACCCAGGAGGATGTTGGCCTGCCGCTGCAGGGACTTGCCAAAAGGGTGGCTGCCCTCAGAGATCACGTAGTAAAAGACGCAGCCTGCAGAAAATATGTCCACCGTGTAGGTCTGAAAAGAGACATGAGGCGTGAGAGGTCTGGGAGCAGAGTTTTCATCCTCACTCACAGCCAGGGAGGGAGGAGCATTGCTGCTGCTTCTGCCACCTAGAAGGTGTCTTGGGAGAATCAGCTGACATACGTGGCTGCACAGAGCAGCGAGGGCTAACCTGCAGCACTGCACAGGTGTCAGAGGTCACAGTGGAGAACCTGGGCTTGGAGCCACCTGAAGCCCCTGGTTCCCTCTCATGTGAGATGAGGACGCTGACAGCATGCTCCTCATGGGGTTGTTATCAAGAGGGATGCATTAATATGCAAAAATGGTTGCTTGCAACAGTGCTTGGCCCATCAAAAGCCCTCCTGGCTGTTATATACTCCTTACCCCCAACATGAAAGTGCTCACAGGCAGGGTCTCTGTGCCATTGCTTTCCTGCTGTACCCGCAGGGCCCAGAATGGTGCCTGCACACAGTAGGTCTCAAAATTGCTAATAAGTGAATAAAACAGCTTATGATTCAAAAACAGCCCCAGAAAGAAGCTATCTGACAAGTTACCAAGGAGGTCATTTTTGATGTTAATCTGAGAAAGCCTCTCACTTATCCCATGAAACCATTCTGTGTCTATAGACGAGCTTCCTTTGAGGGAAACGTACGTTTGTGTTTTTTAGCTCATGCTACCTGGGGTGTAACACCAGGGTGGTTCCTGAGCACAGCTGGGGTCCCTGTCAGTAGGTCCTACCTCTGAGATTCTCCACCAGGTGAAGTGAGGGTCTAGTGAGAGGAAGCAGGGGCTCATCGCCTCCCATGCTAGAGAAGACACACCTTGAACAACACAGCACTCTCATTCAGCCTCACAACAACCTTGTCAGGCGAGCAGAGCAAATGCTTTCATCCCCAGATAAGAACATGGACAGAAAGGTTGCATGACAAGCTGAGGGTCACTGCTGGATGTGACAAACCAGGATGAGACTCAGGTCTTCCAATCCCCAAACCTATCATGCTTTATTCCACCTCACCAGATTTTCCCTTAGGAAGGTGCTGGATTCGGGACAGGAGGAACATGGCCACCACAGCTGGAGCTCGCCCTTGACTCCCAGAGCTCTCCGGGTCTTCCATGCCCCCCACACTCTCTGCAGCCTGCTGTCCCCAGTACAGTCAACACTAAGGTGAAGAGGCATCTTTCCTATCTGCCTGGCCCCAATTATGTTCTTTCCCAAATTTATTATTGTCACTTGTCCTTGTAATTTGGATATTCCATAAGCTGTTAAACATGAGTGCCACGAAGTCTGAGGTAAGCTGAATCTTTAGAAAGACTCAACAAAGGAGAGGGAATGGTTACAAGAGCTGTTGCAGCATTTGGTGTCATGGATTCAACTGTAAGGGACTGGGTCATGAAGCGTTAACAACCAGGCTTCTGCTCTCAAATCGCTTAGGAAGTGTTTGGAGTATCCAAGCCTCCATGCAGAAGTCACGGAAGTGGTACAGAAGTGTGCTTAATGCAAGGGGGAAAATGAGGACTCCAGTCAGTCAGACCGAAATCTGAAAAGACCTTAGCCTACAGCACAATATTTGTATGACGTTAAGGGCTAATATTACTTGCTTTAAGTTAAAATTAAGTGTTATGGTGTGTGTGCGTTTTTATGATCCTTCGCTGTAACTGACTTCTTTGATGATCTGACCAGCTGCTGGTCCCCAGTGAGCTGGATAAGAGGGGACCATATCTAATCCACTCAAGATGGCTGACCCATCCAGGTCTCCATTGGGGAGTGTCCAAGGTGAGCCTCGGCGACTTGTGCTAGAATAAGGTGCTTAAATGTGAGTGCACTCCTAGCAAATGGATGCAGAATCCAGCTTGAAGGGGTTCCAGGTTAGCCAAATTTGGAACAATTTGTGTATCAAAAGAAGTAAATAACAAAAAAGGACTAAAATGGATTATAACATTAGTTTCAAAATCCTTGAGCCCATAGTGATTAAGAAAAAAAAAAGAGAGAGAAGAAAGTGAAAAGAAAGCTCTGCTTTACAGAAAAATGTCAGCTAATAATGTAGAAGAATTTCTACTCAACTGAGTACTTCAGGCAAGGGTGATCAACAGATGCTAAACCACTGGGTGAGTGACTGTCAGTAAACAGGATATTCATGTTGAGCTGAAGTATCACCCCAAATACTAACAACAGAGGAGGAAATGAACCCTTATGGTAGAGAGATCAGCTGTAGCATCACTAAGAGGAGGTGATAATAATCTTACAGATACAATCTGCCATCACATGCTTTCTGATGTAGAGACCTGTGATCTATTCGTGCCAAAAACATTTAACTTGAACCTAATCAAGCCTCTACACCTAACTTCTGGTTTCCAGGAAATACGAGGAATACAGAGAAATGTTCAACGCTGTCATGAGGAAACAAGCAAACCAATCAGAAAGGGGCATCCTATAACCCACTGCCTGGACTCTTCAAAATGGAACTTCAACATGGAACAAAATATAGGTGGAAAGATTTGTAAATTCCAAGAGACAGAATCAAATGTAACGCAAGACACCTGATTCCATCCTGGTATACAAAACCTAGTAGGTATCAAAACCCAGTAGGTAGCAAAATACCAACTCTATAAAAGACATTTGGGGACTAATTGGGGAAATTTGAATATGGATTGAATATGAGATGATGGATGGAAACAGTATTAATTGTTGAGGTGGGATAATGGTATCGTGGTTGGAAACACAATGTATTCCTGAGGAGACACGTGCTGAGGTCTTCAGGGGTGAAGGGTCAGGATGCCTGCTACTTATATTCAAATGGTTCAGTAATAGGTAAAGATAAAGCAAATGTGGCAAAAGTATTAACAAATGTTGAATCTAGGTGGAGATACACAGGTATTCATGTTAACATTCTTTCAGCCAGATGCTGTGGCTCATGTCTATAATCCCAGCACTTTGGGAGGCTAAGCCTGAGCCCAGGAGTTCAAGACCAGCCTGGGCAAAATAGCGAGATCCCACCTCTAAAAAATTTTTTTCTTTCAATTTTCTCTTTGTCTAAAAATTATCAAAATAAGTTGAGAAAACAAAAACAAAATTTTAAAAATAATGAAAACTTGAAGTTTGCTCATGCTAAGCAAGTCCTGACTTCTCAGTTTACCAAAATTAAAAAGGGGTTAAAAAGTGATTGATTTAGCTGGGTGTGGCAGCAGGTACCTGTAATCCCAGCTACTCAGGAGGCTGAAGCAGGAGAATCGCTTGAACCCGGGAGGTGGAGGTTGCAGTGAGCTGAGATCATGACATGACACTACACTCCAGCCTGGGTGACAGTAAGACTCTGTCTCAAAAAAAAAAAAAAAAAAAAAAAAAAACCAACCAAACAAAAAAAAACAAGTGATTGGAAGAATAGGGGAAAAAAATAGATAACTGCCCACATTTGCCCCTTTAATCAGCTGAACATGAGATGACATAGAAAGTTCACACAGAAGCTCTTGGTGAAAGGAATGCCATTCTCCAGCTACACGGGCACCAGCCCCCAAACCTCGAATTTCAAGGTTCTACTCCTGAAGATGCAATGGGCTGGTTCTGTAGATTTCAAAGGGCCACAGCCTATTACTCACAGGGTTCTCCTTACAGTCTTCGCTCAGCATCTCCGGAGCGATCCAGCCTTCTGTGCCAGGCACCCCAGATCGGCGGCTGAAACTGTGTCTGCCCACTGCCAGCTTCTTGCAGAGGCCAAAGTCGGAGATCATGGCCTTGATCTTGCCGTGTGCATTGGGCATGGATATGAGAATGTTGTGCGGCTTTAGGTCTCGGTGAACTAACAGAGAACTTCAGATTAGTCCAGTGCTTACCAGGAGCAACCCCAGGTCTCCTCCTCCAATGGGGAGTGTGTCCTTGTCAGACTCCCAATATGCCTGCTGCCACCTCCAAAGGTTCTGATTTTCAACTATGACGGATTCCTCCTCAAATTCTTACACCACTCATCTTTGCTACTGGTGATGTAGCCAAGAGCTTGAACAGAAGCAAGGCCCACCCGAGCTACTGGTTAGCCCCACCTGGGCCACTCATTACCCCCACCCGGGCCGCTGGCCTGGTAAAGTGCAGCCTCTCACCGATGTTGAGGGAGTGGAGGTGGGCCAGGCCCGAGGTGGTCTGCTGCAGCAAGGTGATGGGCTCCAGGCCCAGATGCGCAAAGTCCTTCTGCTCCACATACTGCAAAACACATGACAGCAAGGTCATGGCACACAGTCCTCAGGACTTGGCTCCTCGGCTCATTTTCTCATTTTAAGAAAGAAATGGGAAGTTTTACTGACAACATTCTGTCTAAATCCGTATTTCCAACAAGGAGCAAACCTCCAAATCTACTAATTTACAATGAGAAAGATAAGAAGGCAAGAAACTCAAGTTCATTGCCTCATATAAGTAAACCTACAAAGGAATCCAAATGATACTGATATGGTTTCAAGGTGAGCCTGGAAAATGAGCAAAAGGAGTCTGCTGGATGATCTTAAAGCCTGGAGTTACCAACCGGCATCCTCCAAGCCCACACCAGCCATGACTGAAGATGGGAAGAACAACTGTCCAGGTTTCCTGGAGGCAAAGAGGGAGAGACATGCCAACTGCAAGCAGACTGCCCAGGCATGCTGGGGGGACCACCCTGTTACAACTAGAGGGATAAAAATGCTCCACATTTTGACTGTGTATGTGGTTAAATGGGTATAGACATTTGTCAAAATTCATCAAGATGTATATTTAAAATGAGTAAAATTCACTGTAACTTTTTTTTTTTAATTTGATGGGGTCTCACTCTGTTGTCCAGGCTGGAGTGCAGTGGCACAATCACTGCTTACTGCAGCCTCGATCTCCCAGGCTCAAGCAATCTTCCCACCTCAGCCTCCCAAGTAGCTGGGGCTTCAGGAGCACATCGCTAGGCCTGGCTAAGTTTTGGTTTCTTTGTAGAGATGGGGTTTCACCATGTTGTCCAGGCTGGTCTCAAACTCCTGAGCTCATGTGATCTGCTCACCTTGGTCTCCCAAAGTGCTATGACTTTAATAAAGTTAACAAAATAAAAAAAATAAATCCACCTCTTGCAGGGTGGCTGCACACAGCTCGATGGCAATGTACTGGAATTGCCGGTCCTTCTCCGTGCAGAAGTAGCGGATCACATTCGGGTGCTCATCCGATTCTCGCAACAGCTGGACCTCACGGTCTGCGAAGCTAAAACACTCGGGAAGGATCCTCTTCACGGCCACGTCGCGGTTGTCAAACATGCCCCTGCGGGATGAGGAGCGGGAGTTGTGTCTGGTAAGCACAAGTCAGGCTGTGTAAACGAAGTGAGAACCTAGGTCCACAGCATTCACCTACTGCCTCCCAGCCTAGAGGGCCCCAACTGACTGCCTGGTGGCCCCGGAATCATCGCTTGTCTCAGTGTGCAAGCTCCCTGGAGGTGGGACTCCACGCGCCTAGGTCACTGCTTTGACCCTGCTGTGCTCTGAGCCTGGCACCAGGCTCGCAAACTGACAGGCACTTAAGACACCAGGTGGTGAGGGCAGGGGGCTGGCTAATCCACTCACCGGTACACAATTGTGCCCTCAGCTCCGTGGCCCAGGACATCCTTGGGACAGAAGGAAATTTTCCCAACTATCACCATGCTGGTTTCCTCATCTGGGACAAAATAGGAAAAAGAGAGATTGTTTCAAACAGATATCACCTAAAGAAACTTGAGGTTAACAGTGACAAGCTTCCTGACCTCAGATGAAAAGATGGGATTTAAGAGGCACTGCACCCCAGACTGCTGCTCAGCAAGAGCCTGCCGGGCCCGCTCCCCATGTACATCCAGGGCTGCTTCTTCCCCCGCCCCTGCATTCTGTTTCTGCTTTTACGTTATTGTGCGACTGCATATCTTAAAACCTTCTGGAAGGCAGGGATTCTCCATAGCGTTTCATACACTTATACATATTCATTGTGATATAGTTAGAATGGTTTAATAGTTAACAACCACCACAAAGGCCACTGTAAAGATCTGCACTGAAACATTCAGGTGGTGGCAGTGGACGCGTAAAACGAGGAGACTGCCTGGGACAGAGGACTCTGAGTTCCCTGCACCAGCTCTGTGCCAATTCCCTCAGAATTGGGGCTCTGACAACTGGCTTGAGCCAAATTCCACAGAAGAAAGCAGATCAACCGTGACACTTTCACACTTGGCCACCGGCTAGCCCTGGGAACTCTCTTCAGCCCAATGGGCAGCTCACCCCTAGTCAGCCACAACACCCAGCCCTTGTGGAGAAAGACAGGAGGATGGCCAGGGTGGTCCCCAGAAGGCCCTCTGAGAGGGAGATGCCAAGGGATGGGGCGGAAGCCTTCCCACAGAGACCCCCAGAGTGGAAGTTAGAGGAGAACACAGTGAGCCCCTGAGAATGGCACTTTACAATCTTATGGAGACTCGTTGGACTTCTCAGGAGGTGCCCAAATAAAACATAAAATAGCACCAAGATGGCAACTGGCTTTACCTCCATCGTCTTGTTCCAGGGAGGGGCTGCTGCCAGCCTTGGAGGCAGAGCTGCCGGAGCAGAGCGAGTGGTTGGAGGCCCTGGGGGACGTGCTGGGGCTGCTAGTGCCCGAGCTCTCTGAGTATGGGCCGGACGTATCCAGGAGCTCGCCGTCCTGAGCCGTGTCTCCAGGTGGGTGAAAGGGCAGCTGCTGCTGCTGCTGCTGCTGCTGCTGCAGGAGCTGGATCTTCTCTAGTTCCTTCTGGAACTGCTGGTGCTGGAGCTGCTGCTGCTGATGCATGCTCTGGGAAGAGAAACCCACATCCAGACAAGGGCAGCTGTTCCCACAGGGAAACAAGTAGCTGGGAAGGGACAGGTCCCAGTGGCGGAGGGAGCATGTGTACTTTATGTGACCCCACAGGGCACAAAGAGACCAGTGAGAAGGCACCTGGAGGCAGAATTGCTTTGATGACTGGAGGTCTTTCCGCTGACTAGTTAGATCCTTGCTCGTACAGCCCACTCCCCAACCCTGGGAGGGGCTGGATGGCCACCAGGGGAGGGACTGTGCCCTAGGTTGAGGGCTGTGCCAGTTTCATTCAGTTCTAAAATTCTGTGATTTTCATGGAAGTCTGAGAGTTGTTGCAAAGGTGAAACCAAACAGGAAGCACAGGTAGCATTGGCTGAGCCAGTGGTGGGTGAGAGCAAGCCCCAGGTTCGCCACCCACCACGTCTGTGTGTTGGCTAGAGGCTAGCGCACAGACGCTCAGTAGTCCAGAGGGCAGGTGAGGAAGCTCTAGTATTCTAGGTATGCAGAGTACATCTGCACACCCACAGCCAGGAGGTGGCAGTGGGGCTGACACATGGTGAGCCTGGCTGAGGTCCTGCTTCCCCCTTTCATCCCACTGCCTTCCCCGAGGCCACATGCCTCTCAAATACTCTGAAGGATTCATTCTGTCATTATCTGAAGTAGCAGCGATCTGTGATCATCCCTACCCATGTGCAGGAGGTGGACTGAAGGGACTTCTGTGAGCCACCAACCCACCAGGGAGTCGTCTCTTCTTCCCTCCACCACGGGGTGGAGTCCTGGAAATGCCGTCTACTAGCTGGGTACCCGTGGGGAAAGTTACTTAGCTTCTCAGGGTCTACTTGCTTCTTTTGTGGACAAGGGATCAATAATAATGACCTCACAGGACTGAGTGAGGTGAAAAGTGAAACCATCAGGTGCAGACGTGCCAGTGGGGAGTGCCGTAAAGAGTCTGTCATTCTCATTCCTGGGCGGGTCATTAGCTTCCTGAGCTCTCAGGTAACAGCATCTCGATGCTCTGAGCAACCTGCTGAAGGACCACCCGCCTCACATATTTCACCCCACCCACGACCTGCTCTGCTACAGAACTTGCTCATTTCCAACTAGGAAGTAAAGGGATGGCTACACTGCCTTTTTCACACAAGCTGATCTCATAGGCAGCTTCTTTTTTCTTTTTTTGGTTCTTCTCCCCAGCAGAAGTTCTAATGGCAGTTTTTAAGGGAGGAAAGGTCTTCATCTATTATCCTTATTCTTTAAAAATACAGATAACTATTCAAAATCATCTCTCAAAATCATCTTTTGAGCAAGGCTTATAAATCAGCTCTTAGTTGAAAAACACTAAGATTTAGGAACAAAATTGTCCTTTTCTGGGAGGCTAGTGTCTCTTTAATTGTTTTTGAAGATAAACAAACACTGACTTTTTTTTTTTTTTTTTTTTTTTTGAGATGGAATCTTGCTCTGTTGCCCAGGCTGGAGTGCAGTGGAGCAATCTCGGCTCACTATAAGCTCCGCCTCACGGGTTCACGCCATTGTCCTGCCTCAGCCTCCCGGGTAGCTGGGACTACAGGTGCCTACCACCACGCTGGGCTAATTTTTCGTATTTTTAGTAGAGACAGGGTTTCGCCGTGTTAGCCAGGATGGTCTCGACCTCCTGACCTCGTGATCCACCTGCCTCGGCCTCCCAAAGTGCTGGGATTACAGGCGTGAGCCACCGAGCCCGCCCGGCCAACAAACACTGACTTTTAAATGGGGAAAGAAATGTGCTGGCTGTTCTTGTCTGGATCTCACTGACATGAGGCGACAGGCAGAGAAGCCCCAGAAATAGGTGGATGGCAAAGGGGAAGTGTGGAGCTTTACCAGGGGATAGGTGATGATGAAGGCCACCCAGCCAATCAGCAGGAAGGTGCTCAGGATGATGGTAGCCATGTCCTTGAGCATGGAGTCCACGGGGGCCTCGGGCCGGGCAGGGGCATGGGCGGGCTTCTCCTCCACATCCCGAGACACGGTGGTAGGTGCGTTTTCTGAAGTCTGGTCAACCAGGTTGATAACCTTGCGTGGGAGAGAGTTGTGACATCACTGCAAAATTTCTAGCCAGATATAGATGAGGCCAGCAATCAAGAGAAGCAATCACTGTTTACAAGGATATGACTGTACTGCAGGGTGTTGTATTTGTTTTAAGCTCACCAAAGATCATGTAGCCAGATAATTGTTGCCTCTTTCAAAGCAATTACTTTGAAAGGCCATGCATCTTTGCAGTGAGGTTATCATTATTCAAAATTAGTTTTTGAGCAATACTTTTGGCAGGTGTCTTCAGACCCTACGTATTTTTTTCAAAAATCCTCAAAAAGGCAAACACTTCCTCCTTTGATGGTAGGTTCAGTATCCAGGAAAACATTGAAGTCATCTGTAACACAGTCTGGTGAAAAATTGGTATTTGATTTAATAACACCATTTCACGTTAAAAGGAAATATGCACGTATACAGAGGCACATGGCTAGAAAGTAATAAAGCAGTTTTCTTGTGTTGCCTGTAAACTGTCAGTGCAATCCCAAAAATATAATTTATTCCAGTAGTCCACTATTTCTTCAAAGTTTTTAAGAAGCATCAGAAGCGTTTGTTAAAGAAAATTTAGAAGCCCAAAATTAAATCAGATAAAAATGGAGCTTCCCTAGAGTTCCTCAGATCTCTAAGACTTCGTGGAACATGCATTTAGAAAAATGCATTGATTCATTTTCAAATATCTAGTATTCTAGTTATGCCCTTATCATTTGCCCAACAAAACGAACACAGCCTCCCTGGCACATGCTGAATTTCCCATATGCTAAACTCCCCACATGCTCACACCATTTCACCCCTCCCCTCAGATGGCTGCCTAGAATGTTCTTCTCTCCCCTTCCAGGTGCACCCCTCTTGTTCGTGCCACTCCCACAGTGCCTCCCACATTTTTGGGGGTTTGTGGCCTGCAGACTGTATAGGAGGGATGTGGGCATGTGGCCAGGGACATCTGTATGTCTCATCACCATACAGATGCACCTGAGAGTATTTTAATACATACTTTTTCAAAGACCGTTATCCAAGACTAGATGGTTAAATATAAAGATTTGACATGTGGCTGCCTCTGGGTGTTAAATTAAGGGCACTGTCTTATTTTCTTCTGTATGTGTTTATTTTCTAAGTGTTCAATAATGAATATGCAGGATTTTAATAAGATTATAGGACAATGCTGTTTAAGATTGCTGTTTTAGGAATCAATGTATTTCTCCAACCTGGCTACTTCCGTAGATGATGGTAAACAGATACTGTGCCCTGGAATCTTGAAAGTCTACAATTTCCTTTGTCTCTGAATAAAATCTAAATCTCTCAAATGAGTTTGTTGTGCTTTTGGTCTCCGCATCAGTCAGCCATTCTCTTCTTCTGACCCTGCTCAGGTAGCCCAGGTGCGTCTCTGTCCCTGGGCCCCCCATGGCAGGGCTGCAGAAGCTGCCAAGCCTGAATAGCTCACTAAAGCCTCAGACGTCCCCTCTTCCCCTTCCCTGGCCATGTTGGGTTCCCTCCTGCAGAGCTACCCTTCCACCTCCTCCACCAGCTCTGTGCCCCAGAAGGCTGACCTGTATGGGCCAAAGCAATGGCCTCCCCAACCCCCTGGGGTTTCTGATTGGGTAAAGCTAACAGGGGGCACCAGCAGATGAGAGAGAGGTTGGAGAAAGAGGCTGACTTCTGTGGGGCTGCTGAATTCCTCAACTGATGCTTTCAGCTCCCGGTCTGGAGTCCTTTCTACTCCCTCTCCTCTGGCTTTAGGCCAAGGTGTGCTAGGAGAGCCCCTGGAACTCTGTGCAAATAGTCCCAGACCACTCTCTGTCTGCTTCATAAAACTTCAGGTCTCATCATTTCTTCAACAATTTTTTCTTTTTTTTTTTAGCAATAGGGTCTTGCTATGTTGCCCAGGCTGGTCTCAAACTTCTGGGCTCAAGTGATCCTCCTGCCTTGGCCTCCCAAAGCACTGGGATTACAGGTGTGAGCCACCCAACCCAGCCTTCAACAACTCTTAACTCCTCCACAGGGCTTGTTTCAGGCCCTGTAACATGGTTCCTTTTTACCCATGCGAGCCCATTTCCTACTGCTCCCTGCTTAGTAGCCTCGGGTCTGGCCAGGCCTTTCTCCCCACAGCCTGGGAGCTGGGTACAACAGCATTCTTCCCACTCCAGGCCTTTGCCCTTGCTGTTCCATTCCCTCCTGTGCCCTCTTGCTCCCTCTACCTGGCCAAATCCTACCCATTCATCCAGGTCCAGGCCTAGCTTGGGCCTGCTGCCTTTCCTGCACCTTCCTTCACAAGTTGCTTCCTATTCCTCTCCACTAGCCCTTAACCATTTATGTTTTTTGCTTTAGATTCTGGTGCATTCCTCTTCCCTCCCAGACTAGGCTGCAAGCTCAGAAGGCAATGGCAAAGTCTAATGCCTCACCCTCCCAACACTAACATCAACAACCCCCGACTGGTCACTTCCTCACTCACTTTCTCAAAGCTCTTTTTCTCCGAATCAGCAGGAATCACATTTTCCCGATGTTTGGGTAGATTGTTGGGAAATCTCTCCAGCATCTTGGTAGATGCAGACAGTGGGGTTTCATGGTGTCCTATGACAGGAAACAAAACCTTTAGTGAGAACAGTTTCCTGAGCTGTGGTGGCACTCAACGCTAAACTTAGGCAACAGGTGCTACCCACTGAGGGGTCCACAACACAAATTCTCAGCAGGACTGCGAGTTAGAGAAAATGAGTGGCAGTTACCAGAAAATGCCATCAAAGCAGGACCTTTACTACCTGATGGCAGAATACAGTATTCCAAGTCTCCTACTGAGGAGCAAAGAAGTGTCCTTGTCATGACAGGGATCAGGACATTTGAGAGGCACCAGATGCAAGGCTCGTGGGGCTGCGTGGGCCCAATCCACAGGTGAAGTATTATGAGGCTTCATTAAAAGTTCAAGGAGTTCTCCTTTCAATGCTTTTTCCTGTAACGTCACTCTTCTATGGCTGCCGAATTCCCATCTTGGTATTTAAATTGCTCAGGTGGAGTTCTAGTCCTACTATTATCTAAATGTGAGCTTCCATCGGGGAAAGTGGTATATTACTTGCGAGAAAGCAGTAGAACACACCTGCTAGATGGATGGGGCCATAGCTCGCTCCACGTTCATTTGCTCCACACAACTATCGCATGGCTACTGAGTGAGCATTCATTATGCATTTATTGAGCATCTATTGTGTGCAAATTGCTGTAAGAGATACAAAGCTGACTAGAATAGGGAACTGGGATTTGATAGGGCTTGATAATCCATTCAGCTCTAAAAATGAGTCCACACACTGCCCCAAAGAGCCAGGTCACTTTTTCAGATTAGGATGCCAGCAGCCTGGCTGACTTTCCTTTCTGTTCTCTGGCTGTGAGCAGATCTCACTCTCAGTCACGTCTCTTTCACCTTATATTTCCATTGTTCCCCTAAACCTATCAAAGATTTCATGACATACATGCCAAGATGACAACAAACAGGAACTAGTCTAAGCTGTGTACATTTCTTGATCTGGAAAATTCCTCTTTGATTCCCCATCTTTAGGTCAGTTCTCTATCTACAACATAATATCGTTCTTTAAGGGAAACCTACTTTTGTTTTGAGCCACCACTAGTTTCTCTTGTGTACCAAGGAGCTCTGAGACATGCTTTGCTTGGGAGCAGGATTTCTCCATGTGTGGTCTGCCCACTTCAGACCTCTGAATCAGACTTGCTGGTAGGGCCCAGGAATCTGAATGTGAGTATGTGCGGGTAACTCTGAGGCTCACTAACAAGAGACCTATGGTGTAAGAAAAGTGAGGTGTTCTTCCACACGCCACGCTGTGCAGCAGTGTCCTGCCCTTCCCACAACACGCACTCAGTGCTCAGGGTCCTACCTGTCTGGTAGGACACCTGCCAAGAGACTGCTATGGAAGGCATTAGCCTGAATCCCCCTAGTTCTCCTGTCAACCTTCTTGTAAACAGGCTTCTCCTGGAGCTGGGCCTTCATTCATATCACACTGCACACGCTGGACCAACCACTGTACAACCTTACTCATGAGACCACTAAACATTTTGTACAAATATTACCTGGTCTTCTTGATGTATTCATCTATCATTATCTCTTAGGTCCAGACTCCAGAGCAAAAAGCAGATGGCTAGGCCCTGCCCCAGACCTACTGAATCAGGCTCTCCTGGGCTTATATATGCCTAGTTAACTAAGCTCTGATGCCGAAAGCACCCAAGGTCAGGGCCGTGGCTCTGGGGCAACCCACAGACCATGCCTCTCAAGCTAATTGGATCCTTGTATTTTCAAGACTAATGACAACCTGGAATATCTTTAATGTTTTCCACAAAGAGAAAATGAAAGGACACATTTGGACATAGAAGGGCATATCCTTTTACTTATAGCCCTCGTCAACAGGAGACACTGCCGTAGTCTCAGTGACATATTTTAAGATGACGAGCTTTGGAGCTCCTCAAAAGAGGCTTTCGAATTGTGGGATCCTTACACTTAACAGACTCCTTATACTTTGCTGTTTTCGTAGTTTCCTTACTTGGACAACCTTTCCATCTTAAAGGGATCTCATTTTACAAGTTAACCATGAGGACTCCCTGCCCCCATATTTTCTGTATTCTCATATATACACATTTCCTTAATTCCACTTCTTAATCACTGGTGGGCAGTCTGGGAGCCCCTTAACTGGCACATAATGCTGAGCAGCCTTGTAATTGCAATGACCTCTGCTCATTAGCTATTTTTTTCTCACCATGGGCCTATTCATACGTGCTCCTCCAACTACTTCTGTTAATAAAAACGTATTATTATTTTGTCATCTCCTTTACTCGTTATTTGGTAAAAATAAAATAAAAATGGCTACAAGGAATCAGGATGAAAAAAGAAATGGACCTTGACAATCTATAAAGAAAACGATCAGGGCTCAAGGATACCTGGTTTCCCCCCGTAATACCTGGTCACACACATCCCCACCTACACCGCACTGCCTGGCAGATCCTGCTGTTTCCTAGTCCCCACATGCTCCCAGCTGCCCCACATCTCTTTTCCAGAGCCCCAGCCCTGACCTCTTTCTCCCCTAGTACCTGTCACCAGCAAGCACGACAGGAAGAGAACAGAGCGAAGAAACTGCATCGGCCCCTGGGTGCTCCAGCACCCGATTGACCTCCTGCCCTGCTCTGCCCCTGCTGGGCTGGGAGGTGGCAGAACAGTGGGGGGTGGGGCACAGGAAGGGCAGATGGGGTTCAAGAAAACTCCCTCCTGCTCTAATGACTTGGCACACTCGCCAGGAACACAGCTCTTCCCACCTCCGCCTTCGTTTGTCACACTCACTGCCTTTGGGTGTCATCTCAACTTCTTATCTCTCTTGGGACAGGGCCTCTATTCAACCCCCGGCCATTAGTGATTGCAGCAAAAACGAGAGAGAGAGGAAAAAGGGACCTTCCCACATACCTGGGACGATACTGCCCTAGAACCACGACCAGCCCCTGACTCTGCTGCTCTCAACCCATCCTGGGATTTAATCCCTCCTGGGTCTTCAGCCCTCACCTCTCCAACCCCTCACCCTCATGCCCACATGGACTTCAAGTTAATTCTTCTATAGAAACAGTCTCAGTTTTCTTAACCATAAAATGGAAATGACGAGGGTACCTACCTCACACAGGGTCGCTGTGAGGAATGAGGAAATGCATTCTAAAGGGCTTAATGTTGGATAATCACACAAGGTTTACATAATTTAGTACCTGAGTTTTGGAACATTAAACAGTTTTCAAAAACTGACTCAGAAACACAGATAGCTTGTCCACTTTCCTTGGGGGTAAAAATGTCCCAAGGTCTCAGGGGCCAGCCAGGAAAGGCTCTGAGCACAAGGCCTTCGGAGCTGAGTAGGGTGTAACTACCAGGGCCGGCGGTCGCCCACCAGGAGGCAGCACACTGTCACCTCAGGCTACTGTGCGAGACCCGCTCTTACCTATCAGAAGCCAGTAATTCCTCAAGTAGTTGAGCTTGCTCTTGCTTTTGAGTCCGGGGTCAAACTTGAGGTCCGTGCTGGGCGTGATCACACACTCCCCCTTGTCCCCAATGGTGACGCCATCAGTCTGGGGCCCTTCCAGCAAAGGAAGTGTGCTGCCGCGGGGCTGTGGAGAGGGTGCAGTGAGGGTCGGGAGCCCTGGAGGGAGAGCAGGTCCCACTGGCACACCGTCCCAGCCACTGTCCTGAAAGGTGAGCGATTTCTAGTGCAGGGCTAGTCTAGGACAGAGCAAGACACAAAGGTCCAACGTCTGGGCAAAGAAGCTCCTCCCTCAGGATGTGACAAGCAGCACTGATGTCTTTATGGACGTCTTTTTAGATTCTTATGTCTGGGTACCGGGGAACAAGAAGTGTGTGTATAGAACTCCAAGAAGCTATTATGAGAAGCAGACATAAGTGAAGGAGAACGAATGGATATCTCTGTTAGTCACAATTGATGCAACCAACAGGGCGGAATGAAGTCCAGCCACACGCCCGGTGCTGGCTCAGGTGCTGCTGGAACTACGACAGCGGCAGGGGCTGTCTACTCACAGGAGCAGCCGCCCAAATCACTGGGAAGACAAGAGAGCCAACCACACAGCCCAAGCATTGTAGGGATCAGGACAAACAGTTAGGATTATGATGCCTTGGACTTCCGGAGACAGAATGCTTGAGGCAGGCTGGTGAGGCCCAAGGAGGCTCGGCGAGATGGCAAAAGCATGCAAAGGGTTTGAGGAGGGAAAAGGAAGAAGAAAGGGCATTTGAAGTGTGAGGTGAGGAGAAGCCTGAACAAAGGCCCTAGGGAAAGATGAACAGGGAGCTTGTAGAAGTCAGGGAGATGGTGCACATGGTTGGGCCACACAACGCACACAGAGAAACTAACAGGGTGGCGGAAGGGCATCGTGGGACTGGATTAAGGAGGGCCATGAACACCAGCCTGGGGAGTTTAGATTTGACCACAAAAGCAAAAGGGAATAATCAGGGATTCCTTGGCTTTAAGAGGCTGTTTTGTCATGTATCTTTCTTTCAAAGTAGAACGTGGCATGTGCAGAAACTGTTTTTGAGAATTTAAGATTTGTGTTTTTCATTCTTAACCTGCAGGATGCTTGTGCATAGCAAAGTCACTCTTTGCTAAAATGGAACAGAAGTGGTTAGGCAGCTGCGAGCCCTCCATAGTGGACTTACCACGACAGCAACCCCCTCGTGTACCATTGAGGGAGAGGCATAGAGGCTGGTAGAGTATTTCCCAACATACAGAGTGGGTCTAGGAGAAAAACAGATATATGCATTCCAGCGTCATTTAATTTCCAGATCCCACAGAAGGGAGGAATCATAACCCCAAATACCACCCACAGGGATGATCACATTAACCCCCCAGACATGGAGGAAAGCAGTAGGGGTGTGAAGGTAGGGACACTGCCCTGGGAACAGGGCCACAGGACTTCAGTCTCAGCTGTCACTCACTGCAGAAACACGGACAAGCCACCTAACGTCAAGCCTCAGCAAAATCGCAGGGCTGGACTAGACGATGCCCACGATGCCTGCAGAAAGGACTACGTCCAGTGGCCATCCAGGAGACTGAGTGCTTACCACCACCGCCGAGGCCCCTCAGATGACCCTCTACAACACATTTTCACTCCAGCGACCACCCGAACTACCCCCATTCTGCCTTGTGCTTTCTAAGGATCCTGGAGGTTCTACGGAACTTCTGAGAAATGGTCAGCTGCTCTACTCTGGATGCTGAGAGCAAAAGGGATGCATAAGAAATTCCAGACTTGGTGAGACTTCTGGTTCCCCAGCTGTGTAGTCTGTCCCCATGTGGGACATCAGGGAGATGGAAAATGGTGAGAGCTACACCCCTGGGCCCTTCTGCTTACTGTCAAGAACCCACCTGGGATCGGTCATCCACTACATTATCTAAACCTCTCTCAACGAATACCTTACATTTGAATGGTGTTTTACAATCTAAACACTTTTCGGCATATTACCTTATATGATCTTCCACACAACTCTATATATAAAGTAGGAAACTGAGGCTTGGGGAGTTTAAGTGACTCAGTGATAGGCTATTAAGAGGGGGATGGAGAACAGAAGCCTGCTGAGTCTTGGACACACACACACTGTAACTATTTTTTCTGATTTTTAAAATGAATATAACCTAAAAATTTAGAAAATATAGAAAGTTAAAAAAATAAATCTCTTACATCCCTAACACCTAAGATAGATCCAAACTATACTTACACTGGCAGTCTCTTTCCTATCCCCACCTTTATTTGTGTATGTGTGGTGGCAGGAGGAGGGTCTTGCCATGTTGCCCAGGTTGGCCTCAAACTCCTGTGCTCAAACAATCCTCCCACCCCAGCCTCTCGAGTAGCTGGAATTACAGGTGTATGCCATGGTGCCCGGCACCTCCCACCCATGATTTTTATGTAATATTTAGGAACTCTGAAGCGTCAATGGGTGCCCCTCAGCTCTTGTATTCTGAGGTTTCCAAATGAAGCAGTCTTGGCTCTAAATATTCCTCATGGCTTCAGAGACTGCCCTGTCTTTGGCCTCCCGTGCAAGGCCTGCTACACTGCAACAGCACCAGAACACAAAGGCCACGGCCGCCCTCTCCTTCCCCGAGCTCCCAACTCACGTCAGCTTGCTCTTGGCCTCTGTCTCCTTGGGGAACGGGTACTTCCATTTGGTGATGCGCCCCACCTCCCCAGACATGAAGGTCAGATAGCGCAGGGTCTCCACAGCAACATTGATGTGCATCACCTTCCTCAGACCCTCCCGCTGCCAGACATAAAAGGCCACCACAGGGGAGGCGTAGTTTTGGATCCACAGGACGTCCCCAGATTCACTGTCCACAGTCACCACCAGCCCATCACCATTGGACACAAAGTGGGACATCTCTGTACAGATCAAATAAACAAAGCATGCTGAGTCTCACCCCATCCTGCAACCACATCCTCTACTCTTGTGGCAGGCTGTGGTCACTCAGTTAGAGGAAACAAGACTTCTGGAATATTCTCAGATCTCCTCTGAGCAATGTCATTTGTTTCCAACGAACTCGCTTAGTCTCTATAATATTAAGACGCTGAGAGCTGGCTGGCTTATAAACACAAGACAAGATCACTCTCCCAAAGGCAATTTATTTGGTGATGTTCTTTACCACTCTATTCAATATGTGAGAGGAAATATTGAGGAGAAAGGAGCCAATGGAGATGCCTATTAATCTGGCATTTCATAGCAGTCACTTGAAACCCATCGATCAAACTGAAAGTCAGGGACAGCTGTGGTGGCTCATGTCTATAAGCCCAAGAATTTGGGAGGCTGAGGTGGGAAGATCACTTGAGTCCAGGAGTTCAAGACCAGCCTGGGCAACATAGTGAGACCCCCGTCTCTACAAAAAAAAAAAAAAAAAAAACTAGCCAAGGAGGTGGGGGAGTGGCGGTACGTGCCTGTGGTCCCAGCTACTCAGTAGGCTGAGGTGGGAAGATCGCTTGAGCCCAGGAGTTTGAGGCTGCAGTGAGCCACGATTGCACTCCTGCACACATCCTGGGCAACAGAGGGAGAACTTGCCTCAAAAAAACCCCCAAAAAACAAAAAAACACCCTGAAAGTCAGACCTGAACCACTGACACTGTCCCATCAGATTCACAAAGGAGTCCTCAGAGAAAAATGAAAATATTCTAGGTCCTTGACCAGAAAAGGCAGAGTCCAACTTTCATATCAATGTTAAGGTGGCAAATTGGTTTTTAGTTTTCGTTTGAGTTGGGTGAATGTTAACTGCAGAAATAACTAGGGATGAGTCACATTTGCAGAGTGGCCTTCTTGACAGGGTTGTTAATGTCCTATGCTGATTTTACTTCTACTTTCCATGGGCTTGCAGTAAATTCCTTCTGTGACATAGAAAGACTCAACGAGGGATGTCCTCCTTCCTCTCTGGCTAAGCTTGTCACCATTTTACTTCGGTTTCCCTTCAGACTTCACCAAGGCCCCTGCACATTGACTGTGGGAAGTATTTACGATAAGCCCATGAAAAGTCCATGGAAAGAAAGAACCTGGTGACAAAGAGTATCTTAAAAGAAAATCCTACTTTCTGGAGCAACTGTTTCCACATAGGTCAAAAGTACTGGCCCAAGCTTGTGAAATCCAGCAGAGAGCACTTACTGTAGTCCACGTCGTCCTCGGGCAGCGAGGCTGCATAGTCAAAGTAAGTGGCATTCCACCGGAGCTCTCGGGTTTTGGTGTCGTACATGGTGATGGTGTATTCTAAAGAACACAGACCAGCCAGCCCATTACCACGGAGCGGCCATAGTATCTACTGAGGTGTGGTCCTTATCTAATTACAACAAACAAATCCTCCCTAAACTGTAGGCCAAAAAGTCCAGACTATCCATGTCGATAGAGAAAGGCAATGTGAGCAGAACTGAAGGCCCAGACACATGAGTGAACCTGGCCGACAGCATGTGGAAGCAGAGACGAGCCACCCCTGCTATGCTCTTGGACTCATGGCTCACAGAAGTGTAAGCAATAGAATGTTGTTGTTAGCCATTAAGCCTTGGGGTGCCTTATTACATAGCAATGGATTGCTGACAATTAAAAATTGGCACCTTGAAGCAGGATGGCACCATAACAAACACCTAAAACATGTGGCATTGACTTTAGGACCAGCTGGCAGGTGGAGGCTGGGAGGCTGACAAAAAGGTTGGTGGAGACTTGCTAGTCCAGAGGGGGCACTGCTATTCAAAGTGGAAAAGGGGTGACCCAACTTGTGGAGGGTGTCATGATGAGTATGACTATTGCTTGCAGCAACTCGGAAGACAGAAAAAGTACCTAATCAACTCAGGGATCCAACTAAGGAGATTTCCAGACAGAAGGCAGAAAATGTTGAATCGTTTCTCTTAGCTGTCTATGATATATTGTGAGACAAATGAGCTGAGGAAGAAATCAGTCAGCAGAATACAGAGGAACTATAAAGAGTCCAGGACTGAATACCGCTAGAAAAGATTCTCAATATAAAAAATAACTTTAGGGAAAAGATCAAATCCAGGGTACTGCCAGCAACAAAAAATGGGCTCGGGGTAAAGATCAATCAAATCAAAGTTGAAGCTGTAAGATCCTTCTCTGAGACCTCCGAAAGATTTTAAGGTGGACCCTCACAGACCCTCTGCATCAAGGGAGTTCTAAAAACCATGTGTTGTCCCATTGCACTCATATTCTAAAATCTAGAGACTTGTGGGTATGGCTTTTATCTAATGGGATAAACTATAATTTGACACATGGGAAGCCCACATAGTTTTTAAAGGAGTGGTATCAGCATAGACTAAAAGGATCAGAGACAGTCAAATTGAAAAAAAAAAGGCTTCTAGATCCCCAAATTTCAATGGACAAGGAACGGATTGAGAAAGATACAAAACTGGCCATTTGTTATGGAAAAGAAAGGACTTCTCAGAGGGCAGAACCAAGAGCCACTGAGAGCACTGTATTAGGGAACCAATCCCAGAGGGCAAAACTGGGCCCTAATGAAGGAATATTCCCTACCCCTGGAGGAGGGGAACCCGAAAACATGTGCCTGGCTGGATTTCAGAATTACTAAGACCCAATGTGTGATATGTGTCTCTCTTTCCTGACCTTTTTTGAGTGAACATGTTTACTGCAGCTATCCTGTCTCTGTCTCACCACTGTATGTTGGGTAGGGGATGGGAAGGGAAGAAAGATCCTGTCTCTTTAATTCACAGGTCTCCGATCAAGAGGTGCTACACTTGAGGAGCATCATCCACCTCCAGACCTCATGCAGATAACGAGACGTGAGATTTTGGGACTGATGCTGGGATTGGACTTCGGGGGTCTTTGGAGGGAGTGGGAGGGTTGTAAACTACCGCAGCCTGAGGGATGACTGCAGTAGAACATCTCTAAAGGTCACTACCACCAATTCTTCCCATTCTTGTAATATGCATGTTACTCTTCCCATCAAGAGGCCGAGTCTATATCTCTACCCTTGATTCTCAGCTGGCCTTGAGACTTGCTTTGACCAACAGACTGCAGTGGAAGGAAGGTTCTGGAACTTTTGAGCCCAGACCTTAGAAGGCACTGTAACACCCATTTTTACTCAAGAGGGAGTCTGCTGCCATGTCAAGAGTCCAGGCTATCTGTATGGAGAAACGTCATATGGAACTGAACTGAAGTCTCAGATACATGATTGAGGCCAACCAAGCATGTGGAGTAAAGATGATGGGTCCTTGTTGAGTCCTTCCTGAATTCCCTACAGAATAATAAACAATAAAATGCTTGTTTTAAGGCACTAAGTTGGGGTGGTTTGTCATGCAGCAATAGATAATGGAGGCAATGGATTTACACACCCATGCACACACATTCCACCTCATGCACATCCCAGCTCCTTCGAACACCACAATTTCACCTGAGAATGACACAATTTTTATATCTGGATGAAGCTGGGGCCACTGTAAGAATTTACTTAATGGAAAAGGTAAACATGTAAATCCTAAGCAGTCACTACAGTTAGAAGCTGGAATACCTGATTTTTACAGTCTAAGACCTTCCACCCATTTCCAGGAGAGCCCAACCAGCTTCTGCAGGGCCCAAGATTAGTCTCACTGAGTTTTAGAAATGCAGTGCTTTCCCCAACACTTTCAGGAAGGTTCTCTTTTTTCAAATCCTTGGCTGCCTGAAAGTTTAGACCTAAAGGTAGTGCTCAATTGTAATGAATTCATCCTAGGTTTTTGGTATAATTTTTTCCTTCTAAATGTTTTTTGTTTCTCCTTTTAGCTTTAAGTATCGTTCAACAATTTTAATGGCATCCCCGACATGTGTGAGGTGCTGCGCATATGATAATGAGTAAGGCAGGTCTCTGCAATAATGGGGCCCACCCATTCATACATTCAAACATTGAGCCCCTGCTACACATCAGGCAATGTGCTTGGTGTAGAGAGACAGCAGCTGAGCAAAACAAAGTCGCACCCTCAGGGAACGGATATTCTAGTGAGGGAGGCAGGAAGTAGGCACATAGAATTTATAAATATGCAGTGCCAAGTGTTAAGAAGAAAGAGGCTGAAAAGGGAGGAAACACAAAATGGTGTGGTGAAGAGGGTGCCAACCATGCCTGTAAAGGGACAATGACGAGGGGTGAGATGGCTGCCACTACAGGCCTGTTAACTGCTACGTGTGCCCCTAGAATGGGAGAGCTGGGTGTTCCTGAGCAGGGTGTGGACTGTGAGGCTGGAGAAGAGGCTTCACAGAGAAGGTGACTTTTGAGCACAGTTGTGTGAGAGGATATTTGCCAGATAGACAAAAACAGGCATACCTGGTGGAGAGGACCACACCACTACAAGTCTTTAAAAACAGCACTGCTATTCTGGGAGCTGCAGGTAGTTCATCCTAATTGGGAAACTTTTGTTTTTGTTTTTTTTTTTTGGGATGGAGTTTTACTCTTGTTGCCCAGGCTGGAGTGCAGTGGCTTGATCTTGGCTCACTGCAACCTCCACCTCCCCAGTTCAGGCGATTCTCTTGCCTCAGCCTCCTGAGTAGCTGGGATTACAGGCGCATGCCACCACACCTGGCTAATTTTGTATTTTTTTAGTAGAGATGGGGTTTCGCCATGTTGGTCAGGCTGGTCTCGAACTCCTGACCTCAGGTGATCCACCTGCCTCGGCCTCCCAAAGTACTGGAATTACAGGCGTGAGCCACCACACCCGGCCGGGCAACTTTGAAATGAGAGAAATGAGGTGAGAGAGGTGGCAGCTGTGTCACAGGGGTTTTTCTGGGCTGTGGTGTAGTTTGGACTGTATCCCTTGTGCAGTAGGGGGACACTGAAGGGTCTTATAAAGGAAAATGACATAATGGGACCTGTGTTTGGAAAAACGCAGCTCTGACCACCTTCTAGGGAAGGAGACTGGGGAGCTTCTTCCGATCTTCTGGAAACAGGCAGGTTGTAGAAGACAAAGGTTCATTTCTTACCTGTTCGCCCAAGATACAGAAGAGAGGTTGATGGGCAGAGACTATCTGCAAAGGCCGATGACAAAGTCTGCTGCTTCTCCCCGGTCAGGAGGTCAATAACATACCAGATGTCCTGCTTTTTACCTGAAAGGACACAAAAACACACTGCCGTTTACACCATATGGAAAAAAGTATCGCTGCCAAACTAGCAGCCAAGATGCTTTGTATTGAGAGAGATAGACCTGAAATTCTTAGGATGTCGTTTCTAAGGTGATGATATAAATGGTAATGCAGAGATAATAAAAATTCTTAGGTCCATAGGTCTTATAATAATTTAATAACCTAATCATGGTATACAAATTCCTCCAAACCTAATGACATAATTATAGTTTAAAAAAGTTCCCCAAACTTTCGAGTTAGATTTTATTGCTTTGATGAGTGGCTTTAAACATGAAAAGTCTTGCCTGTGAAGGGAAATCCTTTTCCCGTGGACTGGGATCTATAGAAATACAGAAACGTGCCCAGGGGTTCATCTCCCTAATAACCATCATTCACATTTCTCAACCTCCCTACTGACCAGCCCCCATGTGAGAAGGACCTACAGTTACTGTTTATGACTATAATTAACTAGTACCTGGGACTGGTCAGTGGAGTTGGTTGCAACCTAATGCTAAGGATGTCAAAGTTGTCTCGGCCTCTGTTCCCAGCCAGTAAGTAATTCCCTGGCCTCGGGCCATACCCCTAATCTTGGTCAGCTGATTATGACAGGCAGACAGCACAGTAAATAACACTATATATTAAGAAAACCCAAAGCATATGTATCAATGGTATATACCCAACAGCATCCTAGCAATGGAGAGTCTGTAGCAAGGGCATCCAATGTGAAGGTCAACACAGTCACTGTGACGTGTATATTTCTATTTTGTAAAGCATGATCTCTGGTGGTCATTTTTATCTTCCTAACTTATTGGAAAAGTCTCCTGTTTTGGAGACTCTTAGAAGCAGAATATTGAGATGCTGGAGAAGGTCACAGAGCCTTTGAAAAAAAATTTTTTTTTTTTTGAGACAGGGTCTTGCTCTGTCACCCAAGGAGTACAGAGGTGTGGTCACAGCTCACTGCAGCCTTGAACTCCTGGACTCAAGTGATCCTTTTGCCTCAGCCTCCCCATAGTTGAGACTACAGGCATGTGCCACTATGCCTGGCTCTTTTTTTTTTTTTTTTTTTGAGATGGAGTCTCGCTCTGTCACCCAGGCTGGAGTGCAGTGGCGTGATCTTGGCTCACTGCAACCTCCACCTCCCAGGTTCAAGAGATTCTCCTGCCTCAGCCTCCTGAGTAGCTGGGACTACAGGTGCGTGCCACCACACCCAGCTAATTTTTTTTTTTTTAGTAGAGACAGTGTTTCACCGTGTTAGTCAGGATGGTCTCCATCTCCTGACTTCGTGATCCCCCCAACTCAGCCTCCCAAAGTGCTGGGATTACAGGTGTGAGCCACCATGCCCAGCCACCTGGCTAATTTTTATTTATTTTTTATTTTTTTTTGAGACGGAGACTTGCTCTGTTGCCCAGGCTGGAGTGCAGTGGTGCAATCTCAGCTCACTGCAACCTCCGCCTCCAGGGTTCAAGTGATACTGCTGCCTCAGCCTCCTGAGTAGCTGGGACTACAAGCACATGCCACCACACTTGGCTTATTTTTTGTATTTTTAGTAGAGATGGGGTTTCACCGTGTTAGCCAGGATGGTCTCGATCTCTCGACCTCGTGATCTGCCCGCCTCAGCCTCCCAAAGTGTTGGGATTACAGGCGTGAGCCACTGCAGCTGGCCTACACCTGGCTAATTTTTAAAAAATGTTTCTTCTGTAGAGACAGGGTCTCACTATGTTGACCAGGCTAGTTTCAAACTCCTGACCTCAAGCAAACCTCCTGCCTCACCCTCCCAAAGTACTGGGATTACAGTCGTGAGCCACTGCGCCTGGCCTATAATTTGCTAAAGCTATACTTCTAAAGTTCTAACAGATGTTGCATACATGTCTGCTCCACATGTGTGCAACTTACCCATGGATCGCAACTCTGTTCTCAATGACAAAATCATAATATGAGTATGATCTGAAGGTAGAGGAGAACAGAGCTAGGACCATGAACCTTTTCCATCTAGCATGACATAGCTGGTTACTTCAAGGACCACTAGAGTTTACATAACTCAGCTATTACTTTAATGGGTAGATTGGGCAACTACCATGCTCTTAAATATGTTTAATGAACTCGCTTAAGAGGCCACAGCACAAAGATGATGAGAAGACAATACCCTAAGCAGACTATAAGTGACGAATTGCTGGCAAAAGCTGGAAGACCAGATACGACACAGTGACATGGATGGTCAGAAGATTATCAGATGTTCCCAGGGCATGGCCCACAGAGAGAAAAATCTATGCCGATCATTTCCTCCAAATTCCTAGGCTGGGAGTTCCTCATTCTGAAGGTGTGGAAGGAAGCAAGAGTCCCAGTGTCCTGAGCAAAACCTTAAAAGTCTGGCCTGCACTTGAGACCCAGAAATACACATAAAGCTCCTCGAGGCATGAATAGGCAATAAGCACTTTCAGTTCCTCAAAAAGAAAGCTGCTGTATAAATACGGGCTATTATTACTACTATGATTTCAAGATAAATACAGCTCTCCTTTGTGTTGCAAATGCTTTTTTATTGACATTTTGGCAGCAACATGGTAAAAGAAAAGCAGGTGATCTGATGCTTTGAAAGCTGTGACCCCATAGGTATGAAGGCAGTTTATCTAGGCAAGCTATAAGTGCTGTTTTATCAAATATTCCGATAGCAGGAAATACTAAGAAAGCCCTATAATTAACAGGCAGAGCCTGGCTTTCCTTTCTTGGCTTAGACGATTGTATTCACTTTAAATTTCATCCATTTGCCACTGGGTATGTTGCAATCTTGGAATCTCAGGACTAAGTCAACACAGCAACTAAAAGCTTGTTAAATGAGTAACCATATTAATGATGTCAATTCTTCTCCCAAGTTGGGGGAGCTCTTTCTTAACTGGTCAGCTGACCCTGGGGAGAACAGCACCTGAAGCACAACCCAGGAAAGAAAGGGTTGGCAAGGCGGTGACTGCGCCCTCTCTCTCCACACGCCACTTTCCCAGATTCCGGGACTTACATCAAAGAGACACAAGTTTCAGAGCTGGAGACAGGAACTCTTACCCATGTAGAGGATTCCATCTGAACTTCGGCATGGGGATGCCTGCACCAATTCTGGGATGGTAAAAGGAAGTTTCTTTAAAAAAAAAAAAAAGAAAAAAGTTAACCAAGTCTTGTGCAATTATTACAATTTTACCAGGCAGTCTGTTTCTATTACCTAATTCTGCTAAAAAGAGAGAAGCACTTTGCAGATGGGAGTTTTCCTAACTGAATACCAAGGAGAAGGGGGCACCCTATGCTTCCACGTCTACTTTGTTTTTATTTTTATTTTTTTGAGACAGGGTCTCATTCTGTCGCCCAGGCTGGAGTGCAGTGGCGCCATCTTGGCTCACTGCAACCTCTGCCTCCTGGGTCCAAGTGATTCTCCCACCTCAGCCTCCCAAGTAGCTGGGATTACAGGCATGTTGCCACTACACCCAGCTAATTTTCCACGTCTATTTTGACAAGCTCCCAGGTCCCTGAGCTCTGTAAACATCCACTCCTTTACTTGACACCATGTGCGGAGGCCCCTCAAGGTCTCCTGTCCAGGGTGCTTCCCAAGGGTGACACAAACCTTTTCTGAAAAGATTTATACAAATATGGAGAGTTATATATTCTTTGAAATTCTAAGAGTGGGAGAAAGAATTGTCCTGACTTGGAATACAGAGCCAGAGCTGGCTAGACGGAGTAAAATGACAGTGCTTTGTAGAGCCTCATCACGACATTGATGCTGAAGGGATGCACCAAGGTGCCAAGCTCAAGCTTCGACAGAAAGGAGAAGTCACCATTACAGGGGCAACAGAAGAGTCTGAGGTGGAAAAGAGTTTTGATGTTTTCTTCAGTAAATAATTCACTATTGAAAAACAAGAAAAATTGAGACTTTTGGTTTTAAAGAGGAAGTTAAGATAGGCGCCAGGAAAAGAAACTCAAATGAATCCAAATGTTTCAACTGCATTTCATCATAAAACTGATTCTTCTGAGTCTACAGCTGACATCTGACAAGCCCTTTTGGTTAATGCTTGTTTCAGTATACTTTATTTTTAGAACATTCTGTGTTCTTCAAATTGTTCTATAGATACCTGCTTTTATAGAAACACCTCTACTGCATGGTCACCTTTTTCTCCAAGAAAGAAAACATTTCTCTCTAGCTTTAATAAGCAGAGCTTTGCATACTAAATAACTTGGATTTTCCCATCATCCCAACATTCAAACCAAGCCTCAGAGGAGGAAAAATGCTTCAGAGAGGCTGCAATGACTGGGTTTTGCCACGTGTTTCTGAGAATCAGAAAGGCACTGCAGATATTCCAGTCTTCTGGAGTCCTGTGGTCTCTGCTGAGCACTGCCATGGGTGCCCTGATTCAAGGCCCAAGCTTGGGAAACATTGTTTCTGGAGCTGCTAAACCACAACCCGGGAAGAAGCACAAGGGAGTGATGAAGGGCATCCTCTTTTTTTTTTTGAGACGGAGTCTCGCTCTCGCCCAGGCTGGAGTGCAGTAGCACAATCTTGGCTCACTGCAAGCTCCGCCTCCTGGGTTCATGCCATTCTCCTGCCTCAGCCTCCCCAGTAGCTGGGACTACAGGCACCTGCCACTGCGCCCGGCTAATTTTTTGTATTTTTTAGTAGAGACGGGGCTTCACCATGTTAGCCAGGATGGTCTCTGTCTCCTGAGCTTGTGATCCGCCCGCCTCGGCCTCCCAAAGTGCTGGGATTACAGGTGTGAGCCACCATGCCCGTCTGGGCATCCTCTTTAAGAACCAACTCCAACACTAGAAGACTCGGCCCTGGACATATTCCTTCACTTCTCCATGCTGCTTCCACCCCTCTAAAACGGGGATATCACCTACAGGGCTGCTGAGAGATTCCAATGAGATAACTTATACAACTCACTCACCCCAGTTTCTGGCAAACAAATTGCTTAAGAAATGGGGACTACAGAGCTGTGGAGAGAGACCAACGGAGAGCAGTGTTGAAGGTGAAATACACACAGCTCTATACAAGCTTGCCCTCCTCCCCTCTGTTTTGGTCACACGCATTCACAAAATAATTTTAAAATACCCAAGTTAAAGTCCACAATCCACTTATAGCCTAGACCAGTGGTTCTCATCCTCGGTTGCACATGAGAATTACTTGGAAGCTTTAAAAACTTCCTACTGATGCATAATACGCAAACAGAAAAGCACTCATCATCACACAGCTCAGTCAATTTTCACAAAGTGAACATACCCACGTAACCAGTATCCAGGTGAAGAAACAGAAGCCCCCCTCCTCTCTTGCCCCCCTTTCGAGCCATAACTCTCCAGGGTAACTATTATCCTAACTTCAAAACAGCAGAGACTCGTTTTTCCTGTTTTTGGCTTTACATAAGTGAATGGCAGTGTGTGACCTTTTTTGTCTGTCATGTTTTGCTCAACATCACGCTTGTGAGTCATCCGTGGTGTGTGTCGTCATAGACTGTTGGTCCTCATCACCATGCATGCCTCTTCTAGAGTTTATTTTTCCACTCCATTGAGGATGTTATTTGGCCACCCTCTGCTTATTATAAATGGTGCTGCTGTACATTTGGGCACATGTCCATTGGTGAACAAATGTGCATTTCTTTTTTTTTTTTTTTTTTTTTTGGAGATGGAGTCTTGCTCTGTCGCCCAGGCTGGAGTGCAGTGGCGCGATCTTGGCTCACTGCAAGCCCCGCCTCCCGAGTTCATGCCATTCTCCTGCCTCAGCCTCCCAAGCAGCTGGGACTACAGGCACCCACCACTGCACCTGGCTAATTTTTTGTATTTTTAGTAGAGACGGGGTTTCACCGTGGTCTTGATCTCTTGACCTCGTGATCCGCCTGCCTCGGCCTCCCAAAGTGCTGGGATTACAGGTGTGAGCCACCGTGCCCAGCCACAAATGTGCATTTCTCTTGGGTCTGTAACCTAGGAGGGCATTACTGGGTCCTAAGGACTTTAGCACTTACTACCAAACAGTTTTCCAAGCCACTTGTGCCACCCTGCACTGCCGCCAGCAGTAGGTGAGAGTCCTGGTTGCTCCACATCACCAACACGTTTTCTTTTTCTACTTTCCTTGTTTTGGCCATTCTGGTGAGTAGCAGTATGGCACTGTGGCTTTAATTTGCATTTCTTAATGACTAATAAAATGGAACATCTTTTCATATGTTTATGACCATTTGGATATTCTCTTCTGTTATTCTTCCATTGGGCTGTCTTTTTTTAATGTACCATAGGATTTCTTCATATAGTCTGAATATGAACTTTTGTTGGATGTGTATAGTACAAATACTTTGTGGCCTCTTAATGAGGAAAAGTTCTTAATTTGAATATAATCAATATATTGATTTTTTCCTAAATTTATAGTGTTCTTTAATATCCTCTTAATAAATCTCTACTTACTCTAAGATCATGAAGATGGTTCCATTACTTTTTTTCTTAAAGCTTTATTATTTTGCATTTCACATTTAGATGTGTGATCTATCTGGAACTGATTTTATATGTGTTGTGGGGGGTGGGAGTCAAGACTTTTATTCCTATATGGATAGCCCAATTGACCTACACCACTTATTGCAAAAACACTGTAAGCTGGGTGGTGGTGGCTCACGCCTGTAATCCCAGCACTTTGGGAGGCCGAGGTGGGTGGATCGCTTGAGCCCAGAAGTTGGAGACCAGCCTAGGCAATATGATGAAACCCCATTTCTACCAAAAATACAAAAAATTAGCTGGGCGTGGAGATGTGCACCTGTGGTCCCAGCTACTCAGGAGGCTGAGGTGGGAGGCTGGCTTGAGCCTGTGAGACGGAGGTTGTAGTGAGCCAAGATTGTGCCACTGCATTCCAGCCTGGGTGACAAAGTGAGACCCCGTCTCAAAAGAAAAGAAAAGAAAAGATAAGAAAAAAGAGAAAAGACAGGACACTGCAGTGTCACCTTTGTCATAAAGCAGGTGACCTGATGTCACCTGATATGTGTGGGCCTGTTTCTAAATTCTCTTATCTGGGGAGCTTTTAAAAAGTCCTGATGACTTAGATCAATTAAATCGGGACCTTCTGGGATTGGGCCCTACGTTCTAGGTCCTAATACTGTTTTTTCGAATTCCAGGTTATTACAATGTATAATTAAGGCTGAAAACCACTGGTTTAGATTCTCAAATGGAGATGAGGGTAGAATATCACATGACTCCCCTAAGGAGTCATCGGAAGGTGGGGCAGGTGGAGACAGCATTTCAAACTATATCTCTCCCTCCTAAGGTGAGGGTCACCAGTTAGAGCAAACCCTGTTCCTAACATTATATCCTCCAGTGTATGGGCTGGGCCATGAGAACCCGCTGGTCTGCATCCGTGTTTCTGAACTCTGGCACCACATTTAAAAGCTCATTTAGGAAGCTCTCTGAAAAGAATGATGCCCAGGCTCCTCTCTAGACCACATGAATCAGAATCCCCAGGGGTTGTTTTTAAAAGCTCCAGGCAGGAGACACAGTAAGACACTGTGCAGACACACTTAAGGACCGGTGGTCTAGAACCCCTGGAATACAAAAGCAGCTAAATATACTCACTGTCAGGCCTTCATTATTCTTGCTTCCAAGCGTATACAGGCTGCCATCATTAGGATCTGGGAGAAAGGCAGGCCTAGAGATTAAATAATAAATATCAAGGATAAATTACAGCCCAGGGCATGGAACAACATATCAAAGCCACGCAAACCCATGATGGAGGAATAGAGAGTGGAGGGTGGTTGTGTGTAGGTGTGTAAGTGAGTATATAAGACAATTCCACTCACTACTCTCTCTCACTTCAACCACAGACAAATAAAATACCCCTATGGTGGTATACACCATCCTCGAGTGGAGAAAAGTGGCCTGAAAGGAAAAATCATATAAAACCATAGAAGACAAATCATCATTTGGTCAAAGCACTCTGGATGAAGGCAAAATATGTGAAAAGGACCCAGCAAGCCCACTTTTCAATTTCTACATCAATTGTATATAGAACTTCAGCCATTAACATTTAATAGCATGGCATGGTACACAAACAGGTAGAACAAATCTGCTTTTAGTTTTCAAGAGATATTGTTTGTTTAACTGGAGGCAATAAAAGCAGACTCTAACAGCTTGACATCAGAGAGAACCCGCCAAGGGGACAGATCAAAGTCCCTCCATCAGTAGCTTCCCTTGAAGCAGATGTGAAGTGGTCTTTTGTCAAGTTAATCTGCTAAAGACTGAACTGTAACTACAGTCCCTCAGAAATCCTTGGCTGAATCGTTCCTTAGGTTGCGCCATCATTTAAGGCTCTTACAGGCGCTATCCAGCTTTTACCCCAACACACACTCTGTAGTAGCAGGTCACATTCACCGTTTTTCTCCATGATATGACACAGCAAAGAGGAAGAGGTCCAGTGCCCCTGAGGACTTTGGAAGTTTAAGTTCAAAGCTCAACTTGAGTTTCATCTCAAATAAGCCTTTTTAAAACCACTACCCTTCTCCCCCAGGAAACTGACCACCTCCTCCTCAACACAGGCTTTCATCATAGCACCTGCAAGACTTTATATGTCACTCATTGTTATTCCTCAAACTTACACATATATGCACTCCCAGCAACTGGCCTCATAAACACTGATTGAATGAATAAGACTGAATTAAAGGGAAGTACTGAGCGAATCAGAAAACTTACTCTTCCACATGTGTTGGGACCTGCAGGACTGGATCTGTGCAAAAGAACAACAAAGGCATCATCAGAAACATCCCAAAATGTCAAGATTCCCAGAGGCTTCCCAGGACCAGGTCAAGTTGTACCAGTAATAACTTTCTCCCTCATGTTAGCCTACATGGGCTAGTGTACATGAAGGTTATATGCACTTTTGCATCATCGTGCATATCTTTTAGAAAACATATCCACAATGATGCAAATGTAAGCTCTTGGATAGTCACTGAGGCTGGAGAGAGAACTGAGACCGGAACAGAACTGCTTTCAAGAAACTTGAATATAACTTGGGGGATGGATGCAGAAGGAAGAACCAGTCACCACACACAGTGGACAAGGGGTCAGAGCATCACTACCTGACACCTCAAGGACTTCTAAAACCGAAATCATTACCTTGTCCCATGCCTGGAGTAGCTCTACATATTCCCATTAGGAAAAGTAAAACTGGTTTAAGAACTGACTTCGATTGGCTAGTAAATGGACACACCTCTTTGGAGCAGCAATTCTAGAGCCTCCAAGTGTTCATTCCCTTTGGCCCCCCCATTGCATTTCTATAAAATCTAATTTAAAGATAATATAAACTATAGAAAATGGCTTTGTACAAAGATGTGTACGTAGCAGCATTACAAATGACCTACCCAATAATATGGTTAAGTTATAGAATGTCCACTTGGCAAAAAATTAAGGCTTCTAAGAGGGCTAATAAAATTCTAAGACATATACAACCTATGCTATTATCTTCAGGAGAAAAGATAACATTGTACATAGAGTATTAATGCAACTACGGGGAAAGGCTTCAAGGTACCCAACTAGATGGAAAGATCAAAAATGCTAATTGTAAGTTATCCTTGATGGAAATGCAACTCCCCCCAACCTTTTCTATATCTTAAAATTTCTGCAAGAGCAGGCATTACTTTTTAAATTGAGAATATGTTTTTTTCTCTAAGTCAATTTTACATTTGCAGCAATTAATGGCAGAATTTTCCCTCCCTAGATTTTCCTGGGCACAAAGCAAGAGGAAGCTCCTGATTCCAGGGGCAGATGGTGGTGGCAGTGAGAGAGCATGAACACTGGCACAGCAGTACTGTGTAGTGACAGATCTAAAAGTCCGCAGACAGGAGACTCACAGCAATGAGGTACTTCCAGCAACCAAAACCCCACAGCCATGCTGTACACAACTTGAACTCTGGGGGCAAGAACAGCAAGTATTCTTATATGATTTTGTATGCAGAATTCCAGACTCTGTAGGCTCTGCTTATGGTGACAGACAGCTGTCCAATCCATCCAATTATTGGATGAAGGAAAATCTTTTAAGTCTTATCATACGTTGACTTTGCTTAAAAGCCCAGCTCCTATACAAAGGCATATGGTGTTCACAACAACAGAGGTACACACACCATATGTGGCCTGTGGGCAGCAAACAAACAATTCACTAAACCAAAAACACTTTAGGAAACAGGAAGAACTTTCAGTCAGTAAGCATATGTTTATCTTTCCCATTAATCACCTCTCGGTACACTCTCACAAACAGACTGATGCAAGAGACAGGAAATAAAGGCACACCACACTCATCCCACTGAAACAAGCTAGTCAAGGTGCAATAACCCAGTTATTTTAACACCGACCTGAAGCCATGCAAGCCAAGAAGAGCAAGAATATCATATTCCGAAGAAAACACGGCAGTAAAATGGCATCTTTTTTGTTTGTTTCAGCCACTTAAAGGTATTACAGATAAACACAGATTAAGAGGACATGGCCAAATTCCAGCAATTCACCAGAAATAAGACATGGAGACCAACATGATTTAAATTCCTATTCATAACCTGATCTTTACTGTACAGTGTTTGCTCAGTCTCACAGACTCGTCTTCAGATGCAGATTTTCCTGGTTTTCTACAGCTTATCCACTGGTCACCTGACACTGAGGCCTCAGGTCCCAAGATGTGCCCTGTATCAGGAAGGTTCCAGTTAAGATTCAGGACATCGGCAGGAGACAGGGGAAGATGCCTGGGACAACTAAATTGGTGTTTAAGAACTGTGATTTTTTTTTTTCTAGGCTTAGGAGAAGACAAACTCCAGTAGGAGGACCTTACGGTCATCCTAGCATTTCCCATCCACTCAGTAAAATAAGCACCTGGAATAAGCCTCTTCAAAGTTGCAGGCAAGGTAAAGACACAATTATTAAGATAGTTCTGACAGAGGCAGACACACTGCTGCTTGGCTTCTGAAATGTAACAATGACCTAATTCTGTAAATGTTTTTCTTTAAGAATCATCTGAATTCAAGATTTGCTTTAAAATACTACAGAAAATAATTATATGGGGGCGGGGAGGGCAGATAAAACAAAAAGTGGCAGGCTGTTGATAACAGTTAAAGACGAGAAATGGGAACACTGGAGTGTTATTTTACTACTCTCTGTACACAGGCTTAAATTTTTTCATATTAAAAAAGCTTAAAGAGAAAATTATCTTTGGAAAGTCAGCAAAAATAAAAACAAAGAGTATTATCTGAAAATGTGCAATAAAAGAGTAACATGAAAAAGTGGTTTTGATTTAATAATGAGAACTGCTATCAGGTAAGATTCTTGCTTTTAAAAAAAAAGTTTTCAGCCATGTGAAAAGAAACACTGTCCTACCTGTAGGGATGTAAACAAATACTGCTGTAAAATAAGCTACTATCTATATGGGGCCCGATAAGAATAAAAGCCAGTGTCACCAAGTTGTTTTACTTTCAGAAAAAAAAGTTGGGAGGCAGTTACTTCACAAGTATAAAAAGTGGCTGTTATGTAAGGTAAAGGTAAGGTTATCTGGTAAAGGTAGAGATATGGGAAAATATAGCTGAAATCAAGGTCTGGTCTCCCAGGATTAACATGGGAAAGAAACAAACCTGCTCACTGATCCCCTGGGAGCAGCCACTGGCCTCAACTCCACTCCCCGGCCCCCATCGTGTGTCCAGCTGAGGCCTGGAATGGCACAAGCTTTACACCTGCAGGAACTGACATCCTGGGTGAAGTCACAAGATGCTCATTGCTAGGCTAATCTAAATCACCTCTTTAAGCTCAAATGACAAAACAGACATCCACATCTTTCCTTCGTCCAAGTTCATAAGGGTAAAGTTTTAAACATTTCTGTCCCCCAAAGCAGTGAATTTTTGTCCCCACTCCCTCCTCCACACAGGGAGGAACATTGCCAGCTTCTCCCTTCAGCCTTTCTTCTCACTCAGAGAGCACATGCCTCTTTATAACTTCCACCCTAACCACAGTGGGGTTCTAGGCTCCCCTCTCCCGGGTCCTCTCTCTGGATCAACTGGACACGCCCACTACTTCCCACCAACGCCTCAGCCTCTGCTTGCCCAAGTCACGCCGTCTGTCTTTTGCCTCAGACTGGCTTCTACTCCTGACTACCGTATTTTATTAACAGTACCACCATTCTCCTAGAAGAGAGCCATGACTCAAATGACACTGTTAACGCCTATTTCTCCCTAATACATGCTATCAGTTGCCAAACTCTGTGGTCTATTTCGACGCCAATCATAGTTCTGTGTCCTGTTCAACACCATTGGAACCTTTTGTCTCTCAAGCCTTCCCTCCTCTCCTAATCTGTGTGGCCTTTGGAATCAGACAAACCAAGGCGTAAATCCTGGCTCTGCCAATCACCAGCTGAGTGACCTTAGCAAAGTTACTTAAGCTCGCGGAGCCTCAATTTCCTCATCAGTAAGGAAAAAAACATAGAGATAACATCAACCTCATGGGGCATCTCTATGTGGATTAAATGTTTGTCAAGACTGTAAGTCAGTGCCTTGACACTGAGTGATCCTTTTAAAGGTATAAATCAGATTAAGCTTCTCTGTCAAAATCCTTTGGTGGTTCCCCATCTCACTCAGTGAAAGCCAGTGTTTACACAGTGGCTCATAAATCCCAAGCAGTCCCTCCCTTTCAACTTGTCACCCTTTAACAATCTCCCACTATTTCCCACACACTCCATTCCAGCCATGCCGGCCTCCAAGTATTCAACAAGCACTGCCAGGCCTGCCCCTGCCTCGGGACCTTTGCACTGGCTGTTCCTCTGCCTAGGTCTTTGATCAACTGTTGCCACCTCAGAGCGGTCTTCCATGATCACCTCCTACTGCCCAGGATTTCCAACCCTTCTTCCCTGCTTAATTTTTCTCCATGTCACTTACCACCTCTGTAGTTCTGTATATTTTATTGCTTACTTAATGCCCGACTCTGGCCACTGAGGGTTGGGATTTATTTTTTGTTGTCTGCATCTTCCCAAGGATCTAAAACAATACCTGACACAGAGGTGGTAACCAACGTATTTGCTGAATGGAGTAATTAAGTGTCATTTCCTGTCTTAGTCTGTTTGTGTTCCTATAAAGGAATACCTGAGGCTGGGTAATTTATAAAGAAAAGAGGTTTATTTGGCTCACGGTTCTGCAGGCTGTACAAGAAGCATGGCACTAGCATTTGCCTCTGATGAGGGCTTCTGGCTGCTTCCACTACTGGCAGAAGGCAAAGGGGAGCCAGAGTGTACAGAGATCACAGGGGGAGAGAAGCAGTGAGAGGGGAGAAGGTGCCAGGCTCTTTTTAACAACCACCTCTCACAAGAATTAATAGGGTGAGGACTCACTCACTACAGTGAGGACAGCGCCAAGCCATTCATCAGGGATCCACTCCCAAGACCCAAACACTTCCTATTAGGCTCCACCTCCATCACTGGGAATCAAATTTCAACATGAGGTTTGGAGGGTCAAATATTCAAACTAGAGCAGTTTCTTTCCTACTTCTGCTCTTGGCCAGCCTGGAAATCCATTGTTGATCACTTTTAATAATCCAGCAGATAAGCTCTACTCACCCTGAACCCAGGATCTGCATAGCAGTCCCTGTTCCTCCACCCAGGCTTCTGAGCACAGCTGTAGAAAACACTGCGATCATTTATGGAGATACCATCATACATAGTATCTCCATGGTGTGGCCAGCTAGGCCCCTGCCACTAGGAGATCCTGGCTGATTCTGTTCTCACCCTTGTAGCCGATATTTCAAACTACTCCTTGCCTCAAGGTCCCTGTCTCTCCACAAATGACTCTGCCTTCCGTGTCATAGGGGAAATTAAGGGAGACTGAGTGAGCTTGCTGCAACTTCCTACCCTTTGCCTTCTACATTTGCCCAGCTCCACCCTTCCCTTCACATCTCTATAAAGGGACAATGCTTTTATCTTCACGCTCATAGATTTTTCACACTCACATCTAGATCCTGTCTCCAAGGATCTTCAACTCCTCCTTTGCCTATAAACACAAAAACCTCTTGGCTCTGCCCGCTCTTCTGCACTCTCCTTTTCCTCCAAAATGCATCCATTTTAAGTTTACAGTTCAATGTATCTTGAAAAACACACACACCCATGTAATTATCTTCACCATCAAGATACAGAACATTTCCATCACCCTAAAACATTTTTTCACATCCTTTTTGATTCAGTATTTCCAAATCTTGCTCCAGATAAGTACCAGTTCATTAGTTCATTTTGTTTGTTCTAAAATTTCACAAATGACCACGTCATAGATACTCATTTGTGCCTAGCCTCTTTATTTCACATGTCTTGGAAATTCATCCATATTGTTGTGTGTATCATAGTTCGCTCTTTTTTATTGCTGAATAGTATTCTACTGTAAGAATTTACCACAATCTGTTTACCTATTTACCTGCTGAGGGACACTTGAGTTGCTTCTATTTTTTTGGCTGGTGTGAATAAAGCTGCTGTGAACATTTGTGTACGAGTCTTTATTTGGACCTATTTTCATTTCTTTTTTTTTCTTTTCTTTCCTTTTTTTTTTTTGAGATGGAGTCTTGCTCTGTTGCCCAGGCTGGAGTGCAGTGGCACAATCTCAGCTCACTGCAACCTCCACCTCCTGAGTTCAAGTGACTCTCCTGCCTCAGCCTCCCGAGTAGCTGGGACTACAGGCATGTGCACCACACCCAGCTAATTTTTGTACTTGTAGTAGAGACGGGGTTTCACCTACTGGTCAGGCTGGTCTTGAATTCCTGACCTCGTGATTCACCCGCCGTGGCCTCCCAAAGTGCTGGGATTATAGGCGTGAGCCACCGTGCCCGGCCTATTTTCATTTCTTAAAACAAGGAGGGGGACTGACTGCATCATATTGTTTACATTTGACAAAAAATTGACAAACAGTTTGCAAAAATGGTAGTACTGTTTTATATTTCCACCAGCAATGTATTAGAGATTCCTATGGAATTTTTAGAATGTTGATTCCTAGGTTCTTCCCCCAGGAAGCTGGCTTTGTAGGTAGAGACAAGGAATTTGCCTTTATAACCCAAGCTGGGTGATTGATCCATGTGGGGAAACTACACTGCTCCGAATCCTCTGTTCCACCTTCCTGCCTTCTTATCTTCCTCCACTCACTGCCCTCTGGTCCCTACCCTCAGAATAAGATCAGAACTACCACTGCCAAGTTCCCCTGATCAAAACCAACATTTGCAAATCCTCCACATGGCATCTGAGGATGTTCTCCCTTGGACTCCTGACCCAGTCCCACTTGCAACTGCTATGGGTGTCTCAGCCCAAGGCCACACCCCCAGGACCTGCTCCTCAGTTCACATTCCCCAGATTGGCTGGTGGGTCCCACTTCCACCCAGTCACACAATCTAGAAACTCAGAAAGTCCCCAAACCAGTCCCTTTTAAGTGTACCTCTAGCAGTGACTGTAAATGTTTTGGGTTGGCCCTTTTGAAAAGTATTTAAGGGAGAGGGACGGGGATTACCCCGCGTTGGTCATTATTGAAGCTGGGTGCTGGGTACATGGTTTCATGATACTACTCTCCTTACTTTGGGGTATGTATAAAGTTTTTATAAAATGAAAAGTTAAAAGAAAAAAAAAGCTAAAAACAAAAGCTATTTAAGGCAAACATCTGCAATAGGTTGGAAAGAATGGCCTGTTCCTCCTGCTCTCACCTGTGGCATAATTCTGAAGAGCCTGCTCTTCCAGTTGCACGGGGCACAGAGAGACTGAAGGGAAACCCATGTTAAGAGCATGAAGGACCCGTCAGGACCATCTCAGCCTTCCCTAAACGCAGGGTTGGCAAAATTCGTGAGGGCCTGGGGAAAACATGGGGTGATAAGTCAGCTGAACAGAAAAATGTCTTTGACGCAATCAACCAAAATTTAAATAATTGTTTCAAACCAGACTTCGAGATTGACGGCCTCTCTCTGGAGGTAGCTCTGGGCAGACTTCCTTCCACGTAGGAAGAAATAAGATCCCTTTGATTATAGAAGCCACAAGAACAGGTTGCTCACTTGACTGGAGCTCAAGGAGCCTTGCAAGGTCCTTCTCTTCTCTTTCCCAGATGAGTACGGGTATTTCCGGAACATACTGCTTTTGCTTTTCCAGTGGAATCTAGATGACCTCTGGCTTTACTGCCCTCCTCCACCTTGTTCTTTCTGACCCCATCTGACCACCCTTCTGACCCCCATAACGCAGCAATGGAAATCAGCTCTCTTTTCTGTACAGCTAAGATATCACCACGCAGTTAGAAAGTCCCCAAACCATTCCCTTCTAAGTGTACCCCTACCAGTGATTTTAAATGTTCTGGGTTGGTATTCAAAATACCTTTTGAAAGGTATTTAAGGACCCAGAGAGCAGAGATGAAGTCTCAACTGCTTTATAGCCTGTGTAATCCGCTACATGTACACACCCCCATTCCCCCCCGAGGAGGAAGAGGACTGACAACCCTGCTACTAGTAACTTTCTTTTGAGATGCACCAAACACATCTCAGAAACAACTGTCAGATATCTGCTTCAGCTGGGTTCTTTGTTAAGTGCCATGCAGGATAAAGAAGGGAGCTTATGGTTTGAGTTACAAAGCTAATATACGTGAACCATACATAACGAACTGCTAGAACATGGGGCACGCACCACAGGCTTTCTTAGGTGGGGACCGGAATACTCGGAGCAGAAAACCCTCATAAAGGCAGCCGGCCCCAAGCACAGGGATGACAAGACAACACGAGTGAAAAACTGTCACTGTGTTCGTGGTACAGAGGACGCAGGCTCAGCAAGTGTGACATGTTCCTCCTGAGGAACAACACAAATGAAGCTGGACTGCAGGCAGTGACACCATGGGGAAGAAAGCCTTGAAAACTTTGTGATGTGGAATGTTGGGCACTAGAGTCCAACTGGAAGCCTCTGAGAAAAAGAGGAATGTGGGCCAGGCACGGTGGCTTGGGCCTGTAATTCCAGCACTTTGGGAGGCCGAGGTGGGCGGATCACGAGGTCAGGAGATCGAGACCATCCTGGCTAACACGGTGAAACCTCGTCTCTACTAAAAAAAAAACTGGCTGGGCGTGGTGGCGGGCACCTGTAGTCCGAGCTACTCAGGAGGCTGAGGCAGGAGAATGGTGTGAACCTGGGAGGCAGAGCTTGCAGTGAGCCGAGATTGCGCCACTGCACCCCAACCTGGGCGACAGAGTGAGACTCCGTCTCAAAAAAAAAAAGAGGAATGTGACACAGGGTGAGCATCTCAAAACCGAAAATCCAAAATCTGAAATGTTCCAAAATCTGAAGCCTGAGCGCCAATGTGATGTGCAAAGGAAATGCTCACTGGAACATTTTGGGTTTCAGATTTTCAGATTTGAGATGTTCAACTGGTAAATATAATGCAAATATTCCAAACCTAAAAAAATCCAAAATCAGAAACACTTCAGGGCTCAAGTATTTCGGGTAAGGGATACTCAACCTGTACAAGTCCTCTGAAGGCAAGTTAGACAGGCGGGCATTGAGGCACAAAATGAAGGAGAAAAGGGAGAAGGAATCACAAAGGTGCTGCAACAGACAGACCCGAGCCGGGCAGGAGGGGAGTCAGAAACAGACAGGAGGGAAAAGAGTGTCAGCAAAACTGAGCCCTGTCTAGATAAATGCAGTGGGAGAAAGGAACAAGTTAAAGGTGACATGGAGATTTTAACCCTGGCTGACAGATAACAGTGAAACTAGAAAGGCGTAGTCTGAATGAGGTAAACAACTGCTATTTTCTCAAGAATGTGCTTAAGGTTCTAATACTGTTTTCTTATTTGAAAAAAAATTACTGGCAGAAACAAAGCCATTCACCCTTCCTTAACTCAAACCTTCAGTCTCCCAAATATGTTTCATACATTCGAGTGGCCCAATTAGGGAGTACTTCTCCCCAATGGCAGCTCATTCCTTCCCTCCAGAGAAGACGCACTTCATTAACCTAAGCCATAAACTCCCATTAAAGCTGTTAGGTCCAAATTGTAGGACAGAAAGTCTCAGACATTCTTTACAGTTCAGCTTTCATGAGGAAAGCATTTTTTTTTTAAAGACATCTAATCAAAAGCTCCTCGATTTCTAATCTCAGCAGAAGTGGAAAAGGATGTAACAAGTTTTCTTAGGAGGTAACCTCCATTAAGTCACGAAATGTCACCTTTGGCAAAGACGATCATGTAGAAATGACCAAGTAATCCGGAAAACTGCCCATACTAAAAGCAGCTGAAGTCTACTGCGTTCTCATTTATCTCTACCTTGGCAGAAGTAACTCAAGCCAAAAAACACACTGAACGTTATAATCCATCATGAAGGCACTGAAGACAATTCAACACTACAGCCTGTGTCCAAATGCCTCTCAGGATGTCATAACTTCACAGAATTCATTCCTGAGTGATGGGGTGCCATCAAACCAGACACTCAAAAGTGAAAAAAGGGACAGGTAACTAAGTCACAGACAAAATAAGGCACTTTATCCATGTACTTCAAGAATCACAACCATATTCCAACACACACCAACCAATGCTGCAAAGACAACCCATCAGAGCTGAGATCCACGCTACTGCACGTGTGGCAGCTGCTAAGAGGAGCCATCCGAAATGAGAAATGCATTACTTTGAGGCAAGTCCCAAAAACAAGGGAAGAAAGTGAGTGGGGGTGCAGGTGAACAAGGCTAGATACAAACCAGTCCCTGTGGAAGCTCAGTGATGAGTACATGGAGGTTCTTTATATAATACTTCTACATTTGGATACGTTTTAAACCTTCTATGTTTAAAAGTAAAATACAAAAAAAGAAAGAACCAACACATTTTCAAGATGCTCAAAAGTAAAAACAGGTTTCTCTCACAGCCCCTTTCATAAAACTTAATTTTCAATCCTTCACAACAATGGAGAGGAAATAAACACCTTTCTTATACTTAAGCAGTGAGGGTAAAAAGGTAGATGACGCATATTGTAAGCCTAGAAAAGTCCTTGAGAGAAAACAGGTTAGATCTACTAACAAAACATCATCACTTTTCACAATTTCCCCTTCTCATGTTTCCATTGCACTTCTGAAGACGGATCTCCAACTCTTCCAGAGTCACACACACTGCCTAAAGCGCAGGACAGAAAAACCAACCGCCAAAAGCCATGCAAAACTCAAGATCAGAAACCAGAACCGGAAACTGTCATGACTATGATACAAGCAACAAATGATTCATCCTGAGAAAGCAGTCAAGTCCCATCTGTTTCTCAGGACTCCCAAAAGACGTCCGGGCAGAAGAGTTCTGGGACCTGAGTCAGCATCAAGTGCCTCGGACATTTACTGAGCATCCTGGCTAGCCAGCGCCCCAGCAAGGAGGTAGAAATCCACTAGGAAGCAAATGAGAACAAAAATTCACAACGCAAGCCAGAAGTGCCACAACAGAGGGTGCAGAAAAGCACCTCCAGAACCCAGACAAAAAAGGGGCTCACCCTGCTTGAGAAGCCAGGGAGGTAACCTGGGAAGGGGTCTTCACAGATGAACAGGAGCTTGTCTAACATTGCAGGCTGCTGGTGGAGAGGGAGCATGAGCAAAGGCCAGAGGTCTCCAATGCCCGGCAAGGAGTTACATGGCTGCAAGTAGGGCACCTGCTGGGCAGCGGAGGGAGCCCAGGGAGTTGGCGGGGGGCGGCGGTGAGAGACCACGAATGGCCTTGCACATGCACTAAGGAGCTTAGACTTGACCCTGTGGAGCAGCACTTCTCAAACTAGCAGTGGTGAAGGGCCAGTGGTTGAAATGGCCAACCCATCATAGATGATGCTCACGCTCCCTATTTGTCCTTTCCTCATCATTCACAGGTAACATAGCACACACACTGGCGCAGGCGCAACACCACCACTACAGACAACACCAAGAGCATTTCAGCAGGCAGGGGCACAGCTAGGTCCAACTGGTCTTTTTGGTGGGTGTATCTGAGGGCAGTGTGATGAGTGAACAAGAGGGCTAAGGTGCGGGGGGCATGGATGGTGGTCAGGAGGCTGCTGCATTCATCTAGGAAATGAATGCCAAGAGCCTGGCTAAGGCACCAGCAATGGGGCCAGAGAGGAGGAGTCAGGTTTGCAGGGTCCTTCCCAGTCTACATGACAGGGCTTGGTGACCACTGGGCATCAAGGGGGAAGTAGCACAGCATAGTTCTGTTTTCTCTAGTTTCTATACTGCTTGGCGGTGATTCTGTCGGCACAGGGAGGAACTGTGGCAAGAGGCACATGTTTAGAAAGAGACATTTATGTGAGAATAAAATTGTCTTCAAATTTCAAATAACTTTGTTCTGACTCTTCCCTCCTAAGAAATCTCCAGTATTATGTCCTGTTTTGTTCACCTGCTGTATACTCAGAACCTGGAGTAGTATCTGCATAGCTTTATAATTTATCTAAATGTCCACTCAAGGGACATCTCAGGAGTCTGGGCCCAGCTGGCTAGGAGAGTAGTCATATTGCATATTTAGCAGATTTTCATGATTAGTAAAGAATGGTTCTAATTTGACCCAGCCCTTCATGCCTGCTATTATTGGAAAGGAGACAGAAAAGAATGGAGCCGGGTTGCTACAGAATAACCTGTAATTTGATGGGGATTTGAGTGTTAAAAATCAGCATTAACTAGTATTTTAAGGTGAGCTCAAGAAGCCCTACACCAGCCCTGGAAATACTAAAGAAAGTCCTCTCAACTCCATCAGGCCAAAGCAAGCTAATCTAAAACAAAACGTGGTGGCGACATTCTCAGTTTGCGTTTGGTCTAAAAGTACAGAGATGAAATATATTCAACTCTATTCACTGGTGAGGTTTTAGAGAAAGACAGACTACAGTTACAAAATCAGTGCTTAGAAGGATGGCCCCTAAAGTAAAATGTCACAACCCAAATGAGTTCCAGAAAACAAAACACATTTTCTCTATTAGGTATAATTTGCCACTATGGTATAAGAAACCACCATTTCTGGGAACTACAACACGTTTGGCTGAGGAACAAAAGCACCTGCCAAACCACCACGGAAAGCAAAAAAAAAAAAAAAAAATGCCCTGTTTGTTAGCTCCTGAAAAAAGTAAACAGCCGAATGGAGTTGCAGGCCTCTATTCTGAAGAACCCCAGTTTGGTGAGTTAAAGGTATGTGTTTGCATCAGCAAGTTTATTCCATTCAACTCTGAATCCCTCTTTGAGACTCAGACCCAAGCTTGTATCCTCTCTTGTCTGGACTAGTGCAGTACACCCCTGCCTGGCCTCCCAGTTTCTTCCTGGGCCCATCTGTTCAGTTTCAACACAGCACTTGTTGATCTTGTAAAGTGGAGGCCATGTGCTTTACTCTGCTCAGACTACTATAACAAAATACCATAGACTAGGGGGCTTGAACAACATTGAACAACAGAAATTTATTTCTTATGGTTCTGGAAGCCGGAAGTCTGAGACTGGTTTCTGGTGAGGGCTGTCTTCTTGGCTTGCAGACGGCCACCTTCTCACCATGTCCTCACATGGTGGAGAGAGAATGAGTGAGCTCTGGTCTCTCCCTTCTCATAAGGACACTCATCCATCCTAAGGGCCCCACCTTCATGATTATCTCCCAAAGGCCCCATCTCAAAGTACCATCACACCGAGGGCTAGCGCTTCAGCTTATGAATGGCAGTGGAAGGATGACACAAACATTCAGTCCAGAACAACAGGGCACGTTGCTCCTTGCCTCAGGTTCCTCTATTGGCTGAGAAAAAGCCAATGTCCTCACACCACCCACTAGGCCCTACACCAGTGGTATCCGTAGGGAGAGCACAGCTCCCTAGGGAATGCTTGAGAAATCGATGAAGGTATTTTCTGGTGGTCACAGAGACTAGCGGACTTTACAGACACTAAGTGTGGGGGACCAGGGATGCTAGTGGTCCTGCACAACCAAGGATTGCCCTGCATCTGCACGCCACTCTGATGTCCTGCCAGACATTCTCACGGGCCAAAACCCTTTATTAATTATCCAAGCCTATAGTCTGTTTTACACATAAGCACAAATGTACTTTTTCATAATATATAGAATTTTCTTGGAATGTAACTACTGTGTAAGGCAGGTAAGGCTGTACTTCTTTTGTTTGAAACACTACCAAGAACAGTGCACCATCTTGGAAATCCAGTTGCCATGGCTATGGTAGGAAACTATCCTGCACTTGTCTCCATCTGCATTAAAAGGCACAGCATTTGTTCCTGGGGGGAGTGTCAGCGTGTGTCCAAGCATTTACATGTTATATCTATGTGATTAAAAAATACTTTCCTATTATTTGTTTCAGATTACCAGTTCGGTAATATGTTATTTCTTTTTGAAACTGTGTATATGTAGTTTACTGACTATAAATTTTGTTTCAGTAAGCATCTTTATAGTACATGTGAAGTAAAGGAAGTGCTGGGTCCCTCCTGCCCTGTATGACTGGCCCATCTCTCTCTGAGCTGATCTCCACCCGCCATAACTCTGTGCTCCTCCTCTACCGTGCCAGGGACGCTCCCACCCTTTCTTCTTTTTTTTTTTTTTTTTTTTTTAAGGACACTCCACCTTTGACCCACTATGCCGGCTGTCTATGAGACTCCCTTGTCTCCTTGAGCTCCTGCTCAAATGACACCTTCTCAGTGGAGCCCTCCCTGTTTAAAACTGCAGACTCCCACCCCAACCTGGCACTGCCCATTCCATGTCCCCACTTCATTTTTTCTCCAAACCTCTCGTTACTAATAAGTAACTGATTTCCTGTTTTACCACTGGAATGAAAGCTCTGTGACAAAAGGGTTTGCTTGTTTTGTTCACTTGCTGTATCCTCAGGACCTAGAGTAGCATCTGGATACCTTTATCATTTATCTATATTTAACAATTTAGAAAAACGTTGAAATCTTTAGTTATAACCACAAGATTAAAGTTAAACTGAAAACTCAGGGTATCTACACATTGCCATCTTTAATCTTTGTATAGAAATGTAAGTTAAGGCCACTGGTATCCAGGTCTGAACTAAAACATGCCAGTTTATTCTTAGAAAAACAGACTTAGATCATCATGAATACTACTGGAAATTATTAGGCTGGGCACAGTGACTCACATCTTTAATCTCCGCACTTTGAGAGGCAGATCACTTGAGGCCAGGAGTTTGAGACCACCCTGGCCAACATAGTGAAACTCCGTCTCTACTGAAAATACAAAAATTAGCCAGGCATAGTGGCGCATGCCTGTAATCCCAGCTACTCGGGAGGCTGAGGCATGAGAATCACTTCAACCTGAGAGGCAAAGGTTACAGTGAGCCAAGATTGCACCACTGCACTCCAGCCTAGGCAACACAGGGAAACTCTGTCTCAAAAAAAAAAAAAGAAAAGAAAAGAAGTTATTAGACCTTAATTGGATTTCTCTAATTCTTCCTTTAAGTGTCTTGTAACTCCTCCTCCCTAGTCCGTCACTAGATTCTACTGATTCTATTTCTGGCTTGCCTCTCACCCTTCCCATCCCTCCTCCCTTTCCAGGTCTGCTTCCTGTCTCTAGTCATCCCACACACAGCTGCTGGAGTCATCGAAAAGTGAGCACCTGTTGAGTCACTCACCTGTTCAATTACATTAACAGCTCCCAATTTCCTGTTCAGTCAGATACAAACGCCAAAGTGCTCCAGTAAGGTTCAACATCCCCTTGTAATCCTCCCTCCCTCTACCTGGAAACGCTAAGCTCCTGCTAAACAGGATCAGCTCCTGCACCCTAGACCTGCTGCCTCCTTTGCTCTTCTCCAGGCCTCACTCCCGACTGAACTCAATTCATCCACCAGGGCTTACCTCCGACACCCCACTTCACAGAGCCTCCTGCCCTCCAAATGGATGTGGGCTCACAGCACATTACTAGTCCCTCTCATGAGTGGTTACAGGACTCGGCTGTGTTGAAGTCCTGTGTTCTTATATTTTCACCATGGGTTTACACCATGGGCTTCTTGAGGACAAGGTCTGCCTTTTTCATTTTGGTGTCCTATAGAACAGGGGTCCCCAACCCCCGGGCTGTGGACCCATACTGGTCTGTGGACGGGTCCATGGCCTGTTAGGAACCGGGCCACACAGCAAGAGGTGAGCAGTGGGTGAGCAAGCAAAGCTTCATCTGTATTTACAGCCGCTCCTTGTCACTGGCATTACTGCCTAAGCTCCACCTCCTGTCAGATCAGTGGCAGCGTTAGATTTTCATAGGAGTGTGAACCCTATTGTGTACTATGCATGTGAGCGTAGTGTGGCATGTTTCTTATGAGAATCTAATGCCTGATGATCTGTTATTGTTTCCCATCACGCCCAGATGGGACCGTCTAGTTGCAGGAAAACAAGCTCAGGGCTCCTACTGATTCTACATCATGGTGAGTTGTATAATTATTTCATTCTACATCACAATGTAGTAATAATTATAGAAATAAAGTACGCAATAAATGTAATGCACTTGAGTCATTTCAAAACATTCCCTGCCCCTGCTCCCGCGGTCCACAGAAAAACTTCCACGAAACTGGTCCCTGGTGCAAAAAAGGTTGGGGACTGCTGATATACAGTATCTCTCACATTCTAGGTTCTCTAAATACACATTCAATTGAGTTAAAAAGAGGCAAATTCTTTCAACTCTAAGTTAGAAGAGAAAACAGGTTAATTCTTATGCTTGACTAAGTAATAGACAGGACACAGTTTTGTTGGATACAGATGACATTACTTGCAGAAATGAAGACTTAGAAAAAATCAACTTAAAGCATTATGTGCAGGGAAAAGCAAAGCAGAATGAAGTGGCTCAGGGTGAAGATGCCCTGCCTGGGAACAATGAAGCTGAAAGACATGCCCTAACATTCCACAGCCAATGTGTTTCTCTCAATTCTTGTGTGATTTGTTGATTTTCATCTCTGGACAAAATAGGAAATCCTGAAGTTTGAAGGACTCTGTTTCATTTTAAAAACATTAAAAGGCTTAAATGTGATGGAGATACAGTACAGATGACGTTCTTGGAACCTGTAATAAAACACTCTACAGTCTTCCTGTGGCCACACACTCCTGAGAGAGCTGGTCTTTGCGCTGTTTAAAGTTCCTGCTGATCCAAGCAGGGCCCATACAGGTGGGGCAGGATGGCCTGTGGTAACCCAGCCGCCATCATCTATGGACGGTAACGAGGTTTGCTGCTGAATTCACAAGACAATGTGTGACCTTCTGACATATGCCAATATTTTTCCATCTAGCACACTGTTTTGGAACACTTTATTAAGGAAGGAAAAACATTGGCTGCGCTCATGAAAGTAATGAGTCACAGAGCAGTGACGAAAGAGAACGATGCTGTTCAGACCCGAACCTCGGGCCAAATGAGATTTATTACTAGACAGATTAAATAATATAGATGACTCTGAAAGTCCCAAATCCTGGGATTTGCATGGCTTTATCTGGAAAGATTACTTTGGAAATCAAATACAATTTCCCAGCTGTAGGGCTTGACTCTGCTAGTTACCACCAGGAAGATCAGATCATAACATGGACGCACGGTATGTTAAGTAAGAAAGAAGCTCAGTCTTTATTCCCCTCACCGTAACAACCCAATAAAGTGGTTAACTTGGATCAATGTCAAATCTTACAGCCCTCTATTATTTCAGCCTCTATAAAAACAAATGAGTAATTTGAGGTGTTAAGAAGATACCTTCTTGTAATTATGATTACAAGATTCTAATCATGAGAACAAATTTAGTGCAGCATGTCTTCATAAAGACCAACTAGCTAGAGCTATTAATAGAAAAGCCTAGAGCCATTTTAACATGAAGTCTAAACAGAAGCAAAAAAGAAGATGAAACGTGCTTCTTTAACTGAGGCACTTAGTGGATAACCACAGCAAAGCTATAAACATCCTTGGAGCGGAATGCCTTTTCCTCTCTTGATCCCATTCTTCTTTATTTCATATTTATTTTATTAGATAATGAGTAATGTTTTCTCTTTCTCCAGAATATGTTTCTGTGGACCCAGTTAAGCAAATGTCCATGTTGCCCAAGGACCAAATCCAAATTACCTTCCTTTAAAGTCCATTTGATTGAGCCTGTCCTCTTGCTGACAGCATGCAAACTTCCATCCAGCGTTGACACAAACAACAAGGTTTCAGGAAGCGTCACTGTGCTGGTACTTCCAAAAATCTGCAACGAGATGTAGAAGACTCTTCATGTTGGTATGATTCTTCACCTTGGGCATGTACAATTGCAGACCCCCCACCCCCAAGGTTATCCTGCTAAAACCCTCCATTTTACAGATGAAGAAATGGAAGGTGGAGAGCCTAAATTCCCACTCAGTCAGGACTAGAACCCAGGTCACCTCACTCTAAGCAGTGATCCTGACCTAACATTATAAGGACAAGAATTCTGAAATAATCCATGGGGCAGCCTCCACTGAAACAGAGGGGCAAAGTAGGCTCAGCTTTCTGACTTCCTTCTCTTGGGTCTATTCTATTCTCTAAAACCTGGTCATCTCATAAGACGTTATGATAAAAAAGAATGTGAACACCCACGCGCACACACGCTCATGAAATTTTAAAAAGCAAAGAATTAGGGGAAAATGCTTAAAGCAAAATAGGAAAAACAGCTTTCATTATACAAAGAATTTATAAAATAAAACACCAAGGTTCCAGTAAAGATATGTTATAAAAGTAAATGAATAAAAAGCATAACCCCAAACTGGTCCTCACTTAGAATAAAAATAAAATTTAAATTAAAATGTACCCTTTTTTCTCAACAAACTTAAAACAAAACAAAAAAACATTTTAAAGGAAATAACCAAAGGCTGTGACATTTCTCATCCATTGCTAGTAGCACTGAAAATTACTAGTATCATCTTTCTGGAAAATATAAAAGTGCTCTTAGTTTTTGATCCTATAATTCCACTTCTATACTCTAAAGAAATAACTCCAGAAATGGAAAAAGTTCTGTGCAAATGATACTCATGACGTCCCATCTATAAACACAAAAACTGGAAAGAACCAAATTTCCAATAATATCTAAATGGCTAAGATAAATAAAGACATATGTTCAGTGAAATAATTATCATTAAAATAACACTTGGAAAAATCTACAATATAGAAAAATGCTTATATACATTATCAATTAAATATAGAATCCAAGATTTGATATTCACTGTGGTTACAATTATACTGGACTGATTTATTTTTTTTTTTGCCTGCCTGTCTTCTGGCTTTGCTAGGAATTGTACCCTCATTCCACAGGGTTTCCATGAGAGCAGGTGTGTGCGCACATGTACACACATGGACGCATATGCAGGTGACAGCTGGTAAGGTTTCCTGGATAAGATTTCCCTTTTGAGGTAGGGGTCCCTTCAGCAACCCCACCCTTGTAATGAGATTTTCTATTCCTTTGTCACATACTATCCTGCAAATAGCTTTTCCCCCTGGTCTTCAATTAAAAAAAAAAAACATGCCAATGCAACTTGCTAATACTGCAACAGTTTGAATTCTGGCACAAATGCTATTTTTGAAATACAGAACTATGGAGCATTAAATGTAAAAGGACTGGGGTTATCTGTGCAGGGGAGCCTGATCCCAGAAAGCCTGGCTACTCTCGGTAAGAGCCAGGATGCCTAGTTAATCCTTCAAAGGGAAGGCCCCACAGGCTCTCTCTGGGGCAGCCTGAGGTGGCAGGACAAATTCTCTGGGGTCCCGTATTCCTTTTCCACGGTGGAGACCCACCAACAGAGGGAGTGAAACGGCTGCCAGAACTTTGCACATCCCACCTCTGCGCTTTGCCCAGGGCCAGGGCCTGGGCCCACTCCCTAGAATGGGAGAAAGGACAGCAAGCTGTGTTGCCACCTGCCAAGTCTACTTTGTGCAAAGCCTCAAGTCTGAGGAAGAAGAGTGCTTTTAATTCTACCTTTGGAACTAGGAAATTAATATCAAAGTATGAATCGGCTAGGAAAACATAAGCCTCAAGGGTGGTATCTGCTCTAGCCGGGGATGCAAAGGTCACTGTTTGGGAGTGGTTAGAATTATTTCAGCCCAGAGGGTCCAGATGGTGACAAGCCAGCTGAACCACAGGTACCTGGGCCTGGAGAACTGTGGCCCTATGACAAAGCCACCAGGAGTTCATGAGTAAACAGGGGCTAAGTAAATTGGGGCTATCTGCCACCGAGGAGGGGGAATGGGTGTGCAGCTTGGTGTGGGATGGCTGGATTATGTTAGGTGTGACAGTTTGGAGGATGAATAAATGAAAGGGCAAATTATGCATACCTGGGGCCAAGAAGTGGAAATCCCTGCTGAACTCTCCTCCACCCACCCAAAGATACCACAGGAATAACCACTCTGTACAACAGGTCTTGGGAGGCCACACAAGAAAGTGAGTTAAACTCTGGGTGGCTAAAGTGGAAATAAGGCCAGGCGTGGTGGCTCATGCCTGTAATCCCAACATTTCGGGATGCCAAGGCAGGAGGATTACTTGAGGTCAGGAGTTCGAGACCAGCCTGGCCAATATGGTGAAAACCCATCTCTACTGAACACACAAAAATTAGCTGGGTGTGGTGGCATGTGCCTGTATTCCCAGCTATTCAGAAGGCTGAGGCAGGAGAATTGCTTGAACCTGGGAGGTGGAGTTTGCAGGGAGGTTACACTGAGCCAAGGTTGCACCACTGCACTCTAGCCTGGGTGACAGAATGAGACTCTGTCTTAATAAATAAATAAATAAATAAATAAATAAATAAATAAATGGAAATAAAACTTGAGAGAGCTCTATGAATGTGTTTTCTGTCACATGGAAAAAGCTGAATGAGAAAGACACAGAAACAGAAAGCAGCCTGAGAAGAAACATGACTGAAAAGACTGGGAGAGCCCACCCTGGCTTCCACAGCTCCTGAGGCCTAGCTAAGTTCTTGCCCTTGGGCTTAGAGACCCTCCAGTCCTTACAATAAATTCCCCTCTTTGCTTAAGCCTGTTAGAATTAGGTTTCTGTCACTTGTAGCCTAAACAGTCCCCACCACACACCCAGTGAGGAAAAATGCAGATAGAAAAAGGGAAAAAAAGGGCCAGGCGTGGTGACTCATGCCTACATGTAATCCCAGCACTTTGGGAGGCCGAGGCAGGCACATCACTTGAGGTCAGATGTTCGAGACCAGCCTGGCCAACATGGAGAAACCTCATCTCTACTAAAAATACAAAAATTAGCCGGGCATGGTGGTGGGTGCCTGTAATCCCAGCTACGCGAGAGGCTGAGGCAAAAGAAATCACTTGAACCCAGGAGTTGGAGGTTGCAGTGAGCCGAGATCGCGCCACTGTACGCCAGCCTGGGGGATAGAGCGAGGTTCTGTCTCCAAAAATAAAAATAAAAATAAAGGGAAAACAATACTGCAAAATTACAGCAATATTTCTTCTTTTCTCATTTTTTAAACTTCCAATAATATGATTTGCTAATCTGTAGTGAATTTTTCACAAAGTAGAAAGGAGATGGACAAGCTAGCAGAGAGAGAAGCTTGAATTTAAAGGAGCTTCGGCAAGCACCTAAGTTCCACGTGAAGCACTTTCCACCTCAGGATAGTAGGCAAGTCAACCACCTTTGATCATTCATCTCCACCAAACAAGGGACCAGAGTTTAGAAACACAGGGGTCTCCCAATAAGAATGTATGCATCCAAGAATAAGAAGAGTTTGCTGTTATTAAAGCCTACAGTACAACCATAATGAACTAAGTGCCCCCAAGTATATCTTATCACAGTATTAATATTTAAAAGGGTTAATATTTACCAAAACATATCAGTGCTCCATTGCTACTAGCGGAAGCACTAGTGGAAACAAAAGCCACCTGCCTTGTCTGAGCATCTTGGAAGCCACTAGAAGAGCAACAGTCTACGGTTGGTTTATGGATCAAAATAAAACACTAATCATGGCCGGGACTGGTGGCTCACGCCTGTAATCTCAGCACTTTGGGAGGCTGAGGCGGGCGGTTCACCTGAGGTCAGGAGTTTGAGACCAGCCTGGTCAACATGGTGAAACCCCGTCTGTACTAAAAAAAAAACTAAAAAATCAGCCAGGCCTGGTGGTAGACACCTGTAATCCCAGCTACTTGGGAGGCTGAGGCAGGAGAATTGCTTGAACCCGGGAGGCGGACGTTGCAGTGAGCTAAGATCATACCATTGCACTCCAGCCTAGGCAACAGAGCAAGACTCTGTCTCAAAATCAAAAACAACAACAACACTAATCACATGACTAATTTAGTCTTGGAAAAATCTCACAAAGTTTAGAGAGAAGCTGAATTTGGCAACTTAGAATTCTGTCAATCACAATGTCTACAGAAATGCCACAAACGATTACAATTGGCAGGTTCTTCTCAAGGCTCTCAACTGTACCAAATCGAAACTCCTGGGAGCCACTCGGAACAGTGTTATTCTCTCATAAGGCAAATAAAAATGACAAATTTTCTGGCTTTTTCCCCTCTGGCATTTTTAAAAGCATGAACATGCCTGAGTTCAAATGTAGTTGCTATAGCTAACATGAATTAAACATGTTTCCAGATGCCTTGTGTGATACTGAGCACAGCTGAGAACTATTTGTACCTGAACACTGAAAAATGCTGCTTCACAAAGATGAACTTGTGCCTTGTCTTTGCCCAGCCATTTCAGTCCTTAGTGCTCACTTTTCTCTACAAGCAACATACCCTACGGCACACACACTGGTTTCCAGAGAGCCTGAAAATGGAAAGAAAATGTCGAGTCTGCAGATCTGTTTCAAGTTAACAACTATTTGGAATTTGATTCAGTTTTAAAACTAGTAGTTGGAAGGTTAAAAAAAAAAAGTGGAATATATACTCCTGGCTTTGATGGTGACTTGTAGGAAGTAACCAACAGTAACTGTGGAGGGTGAGAAGGGTAGTGGCAGGCATCTAGTCTCGCCTAAAACTAAACATCCATTAGCTAATTGGTCCCCACAGACATCAGACTCTGTCCAGCATGTGTCACTTAGCAGGCTTCAGCAGTATAAGGGTCCACACTGCAGCCCTACTCAGCTGGACTGCAGCAAGAGTCTCCCTCCCATGAAAGCCAACACAAGACCAGCACTGGATCCTGATGTTCAATGTTCTGATTATAAAGCAATGTTATGGCTGGACATGGTGACTCACGCCTGTAATCCCAGCACTTTGGGAGGCCGAGGTGGGCGGGTCACTTGAGGTCAGGAATTCAAGACCAGCCTGGCCAACATGGTGAAACCCTGTCTTTACTAAAAATACAAAAGTTAGCTGGGTGTGGTGGCGGGCACCTGTAATCCCAGCTACTCGGGAGGCTGAGGCAGGAGAATCGCTTGAGCCCAGGAGGCGGAGGCTGCAGTGAGCCGAGATCACGCCACTGCACTCCAGGCTGGGCAACAGAGTAAGACTCCATCTCAAAAAAAAAAAAAAAAAAAGCAATGTTACACAAAATCCAGCAGCTTCCCCATTCATAAAATCCACCATTCACTCTGCATTTACTACAAAGATATAGAAGTGGCTATCAACTGCTTATGCAGAGATGATTGAAAGGTACATCACCAACAATTTAATCATTCCCTAATATTGTGAATTCAGCTAATTGTTAGGGCTCTTGCATTAATTAACTACTTACATATATTTCAGGTAAGAAAAAAATATTTTCTTAAATGCCTTTTGAAATAACTTCATTTAGAAAAACTCTTCAGTAAAGAGAATTATGGACACAGGGGCAGATAGGTGTTCAAACAGCACAAAAACAAATGAAATGACCTCTAACAAAAAACTACCAGTTTCTAAACTAGCATTTGGGACTGACTGCTCAAGCAGGGAGGCAAGCTCATCAGTGGCTGGAGAACAACCAGCAAAAAACCCACAGCTTCCTGGGCATGGTGGCTCACACCTGTAATTCCAATACTTTGGGAGGCCCGGGCAGGAGGATTGCTTGAGCCCAGAAGTTTCAGGCCAGCCTGTGCAATATAGGGAGACCCCATCTTGACAAAAAAAAAATTAATTTGCCAGGTGCGGTGGTTTATGTATGTAGTCCCAGCTACTCAGGAGGCCAAGGAGGGAGGATTGCTTGAGCCTGGGAGGCAAAGGTTGCAGTGAGCCAAGACAGTGCTACTGCACTCTAACCTGAGCAACAGAGCCAGACCCTATCTCAAAATAAAACAAACAAACAAACCAAAAACACCAAGGCTTGATTTCAGCAGCCTTATCACTGACGTTTTGGCTTGTTTCCACTTACCACTGCCCTGTCACCCCCTGCAATGATAAGTACAGCAGGGAAGACCCTGCAAGCTCCTCTGAGATTCAGAACATATGAAAGCCGAATGTTCCCTATCAGGGGTTTCAGAAATGTTGCTTTTGCCAAAAAAATGCAGCTTGTCAATTTCAGACATACATTTCAAGAACTGATTCCCAGGTTAACTGACTACCTGATAACAAGTGTCAGGGCCAGGTGTGGTGGCTCATGCCTATAATCCCAGCACTTTGGGAGGCCCAGGCAGGTGGATCACCTGAGGTCAGGAGTTCGAGACCAGCCTGGCCAACATAGTGAAACCCTGTCTCTACTAAAAATACAAAAATGAGCCAGGCGTGGTGGTGCACACCTGTAATCCCAGCCACTCAGTAGACTGAGTCAGGAGAATCGCTTGTATCCAGGAGGAAGGGGTTGCAGTGAGCCAAGATCGCGCCACTGCACTCCAGCCTGGGTGACAGAGAGACACTCCATCTCAAAAAAAAAAAAGGGTCATAAATAAGATCATTAAAATGGCACAGAATTTTCACCTCTAAGTCAGTGGGAACATACAGTGTCATGCACACGTGTTCCATACCCACAGTTTTCCAGTGATCTACACTTAACGAGGTTTATAATCTCTGTTCCATTTACAAAACTGGAGCATCTTACCCCTGCAAAAAAATAAAGGCGTGTACACACAAACACACACACACAGAAAACCTACGATTGTGAAAAAGAGAGTCACACACTTCTCAGGTGGCATGTAAATGGATCAAGTCCAACCCAACTGTTCATCCCTCTCTCTTTTTTCTTCTTTTTTCTGAGATCAGGTCTTGCTTTGTCACCCAGGCGGGAGTGCAGCTGAGCGATCAGAGCTCACTGCAGCCTTGAGGCTCAAGCAATCCTCTCCCCTCAGTCTTCCAAGTAGCTGGGACTACAGGTGTGTGATACCAGCCCGGCCAATTTTTAAATTTTTTGTAGAGTCGGGAGTCTCGCTACACTGACCAGGCTGGTCTTGAACTCCTGGTCTCATGCAATCCTCCCACCTCAGCCTCCTGAGTTGCTGAGATTACAGGCATAAGCTTAAAAATAATGATAAAAAAAAAGACTTAAAATAAAAATCTTTTCCATGAATCTTCTCCCCATCCCACCTCCACTCCAACAGACCAGAAGTTTATACAATCATCTGGCTAATAATAAAAATTTGTTTTAGGAATATCACACCAATGTCTAGAATTTGTTCAGAGGCTGGTTTTTTCTGTGTGTGTGTGTTTTTGTTTGTTTTGCTAATAGTCCTCTATGTTCGTTGGATTACTGTTATATTGCATAATCCTAACTTTAGTTTTATTTATTTAAGGTTAAGAAAACCGCCGGGCACAGTGGCTCACGCCTGTAATCCCAGCACTTTGGGAGGCCGAGGTGGGTGGATCACCTGAGGTCAGGAGTTCGAGACCAGCCTGGCCAACGTGGTGAAACCCTGTCACTACTAAAAATACAAAAATTAGCCAGGCATGATGGCAGGTGCCTGTAATCCCAGCTATTTGGGTGGCTGAGGCAGGAGAATCGCTTGAACCTGGGAGGCGGAGGTTTCAGTGAGCCGAGATTGTGCCGTTGCATTCCAGCCCAGCCTAGGCGACAAGAGCAAAACTCCATCTCAAAAAAGAAAGAAAGAAAGAAAGAAAACCATTCCTCCAAACTAAAAATACTTACATAATTTGAGCAAGGACAATAGAATATCATACAATACCATGTGTACCTCAGTTCTTGGAACCTGCAACCTGCCAACAACAGCCAGGCTGCCTTTTGCAGTTCAGGGTTCCTTGCCAGGACTCAAATCTACTGGATGGTTGGCACAGAGGTAAAGCAATAAATTGGCGTTACGGGTTCCTTTTAGTTGGCTAACGAATACATATTACAGTATTAAAGGTAAGACTTGAAACAGGTTATGCAAGTGAGAGAAGGATTATATAAGAAAGATTTCCAAGATATTTTGTTTTACTGCCCAGTTAGGACATATGAAATCTTTGAGAACAATTAAAAGTGCATGTTGCTAAATGTAGAATAATGATTTCAAGTGGATTAGAATGTGCTAAGGAATTAGAGCTTGTAATTATTAACCTTGGCAATCATGCTTGGAGGTGGGAAGGGCATGCTACACAGGGGAATGTGCCTATGCCAAAGCACCTATCAAAAAAGGCAAGATAAGGCTGATCCACTGCACATGTGGATGTGGTGACGGGTGCTGTCTAGATGGATAAGAAAGTAGGGGTTAATAATGAGTAATGGCAAATAGACTGTATTATTCTGCTGGCTATAACCGGCTGAAAGCCACAGGATGGATCAGCTGATTTTAAGAGATACCAGTAAGACACTTTCTGGCATGCCATAACAGGACACCAGTCCTATAGGGTTTCTTACACACACACACACACACACACACACACACACACACACACACACACACAACACACACACACACACACACACACACACACACACACACACACACACAAGCTCGCTGTCTCTTTCTCTCATAGGACACCAGTCCTACAGGGTTTCTTATACACACACACACACACACACACACACACACACACACACACAAGCTCTCTCTCTCTCACTCAACCTGTGCGGTAACATCAAAACAACAGGAAGAAGTACCTTGAAATGGTATTCTATAACACAGACCCTTGAAAGGCACTAAAGGATATTCAAAACAAGGACATCTGTGTCTACAATTCTTCTACTTGCGGCAATATTATCTATCTCAGACTATAAACTCAAAGCCTGGCCATTTGTGATTCTCTGCTTTATAAAGGCAGCCAGCAGAGTACCGCTTTCTAATACCATTTCATCACGTAGTAGGAGACTGTCCGATCATGGCCAAAAAGACATCAAAAATTCACCAAAGCAGTAGAACACTGAAATCAGTGCCTAGTAAGTGCAAAGGCCCATGACATAAAACTCTCTCAATGATTAAAGCAAGCCCTCAGAGTAAAAGCCTCACAATGATCAGGAGGGGCTCAGCTCTCGGCTCACAAAGGACTATCTTTGAAGTTATGTTAAGTAAAGGCCTAATTAAGACAGATACAAAAAAAATTTTTTTTGTTTTTTTTCTTTGAGACAGGGTCTTGCTCTGTCACCCAGGCTGGAGTGCAGCAGCACAAATCATGGCTCACTGCAGCCTCGACCTCCTGGGCTCAAGCGATTCTCCCACCTCAGCCTCCCGAGTAGCTGGGACTACAAGCATGCACCACTATGCCTGGCTTTTTATTTCATTTTTTGTAGAGATGGGGTTCTACTATGTTGCCCAGGCTGGTGTTGAACTCCTGGGCTCAAGCAATCTTCCCACCTCACCTCTCAAAGTGCTGGGATTACAGGCCTGAGCGGCTGGCCTACAAAAAAGATTTTTATTCAAATCAAACCCTGCTCCCTGACCCTCATCTCATTTACACATACTGCAGCAAAGTACTTATACCCAAATATGGAGATTTCTATACAGCCACCTGAACAGTGAGTAACAGAAATTTCACTACTTTTAGTCTCCTGTCTATGGAAGAACATTCAGAACCGAATTAAAACATCAGCCATAGACACAAACAAAAGTCTTACTGTTTTAAAGATTTCAGTCCACTAGTAAATCATTCCAAATTCTGTTATATGTCGTTTACCTGCGTGTAGGTCAGCAATAATCCATCAACCATACAGTTCCTTCTAACCAGTCTATCGGCTGTTATGTTTCCTGATATTAAGTCAATAAAGGCAACCATGACATTTGCTTTGGATGGGAGTCAAGTGTCTAGCTGGGATGCAGTAAAGGCCAAGGCCTAACTGAACAGCACTGTGTGGTTTCCAAACTAAGCAGCTGAGAGAGTTAAACTTTAGTGTTTGTGGCAAGTCTGGCATATGGTGTAATTAACCACCACCCAAGACAGTTAGGACTCTTCTTCAGTTTAGGCTACTGTCCTCCTTTAATAGATCTGATAAAAAAAAGTACCTCATAAATCCACTGTATTCCTGAATGCAAAGGTATGCTAATTTCATAATAGGTGAATACAGTTCTCCCCAAACTGGTTTTGGGGCCTGGGCTGAGTGTCTGAGTTCAACCATTTGCAGTTCTGTTTATGTTCATGGTTGCTCTGCCATCAACTTATATTGCCATCATTGGAAGAAGAAATATATCTGGACATGAATGGTGCTACCTGAAATCCTTTTCCCTGACGTGGTTAGGAAAATAAGCCCTTTTTCTTAGGGTGGTATCAAATCCCTAAGGTCCCTCAGGATACCTGGGGAGCTAAGCCAAATCCCACACTTTACATATACGAAAACTGAAACCCAAGGTTACATGCTCATTTAGTGGCTGAGCTTTAGAATGCACGTGTCACTACTGTATTTTGTTGTCTTTGCTAAAGGGAAACAGCATCAACTGATATCTAGTAACAACAGAGAAATGTATCGGGCTAATTTACTTTAATGGAGAAACATCCTAAACAAACTAAACTAATACAGGCCTGACAGACTATAAATTTGTATGTGCACCATCAGTCTTACAAAAAGTCAAATTTTATCCATTTGAGTATGTCTACTTATGTGCAGTTAAACCTACTATTAAGAAGTCCTGGCCGGGTGCAGTAGCTCATGCCTGTAATCCCAGCACTTTGGGAGGGCGACGCAGGTGGATCACCTGAGGTCAGGAGTTCGCAACCAGCCTGGTCAACATGGGGAAATCCCGTCTCTACTAAAAATACAAAAAATTAGCTGGGCGTGGTGGCGGGCACCTGAATTCCCAATTACTTGGGAGGCTGAGGCAGAAGAATCACTTGAACCCGGGAGGCAGAGGTTGCAGTGAGCTGAGATCGCGCCATTGCATTCCAGCCTGGGTGACAAGAGGGAAACTCCATCTCAAAAAAATAGAAAAAAAAAAAGAAGTCCTCATGCAGAAATCCCAAGGGAAAAAAAATTTAATTACATACCAAGTTTTTCAGTCCTGGTAGCAGCAACTAATGTGAAACTGTCAATTTTGCTCCTCATATTTAGTTAGGAATTTCTTGCAGGGGACAGTAGAGGAGTAGACAGGAGAGTCAAGTAGAAAGTGGAAAAATACTCTAGTTAAATTAAAATTACCTACAAACAACTGTATTTATGACATAATTGCTACCTACACTGGCCAGATGTTGCCAAACTTTAGGCTAGAAAAGAAGTACTAAGAAATACACCCCGAGTTGAGATATCTGGCTTGACTGACTTCTGCCAGCCAGGACCCCCATTGTTTGAAGTTGATTTGAGAATCACACACTTCTCTACCGGCCCAGGCCATCATACCACCTTCCTCTCTCCAATTAGCTGGATAATCCTTTAAGTTCATGAGGCTCCACACAACGCATATCAACCAGTAAGGACTGTTTACTGCTTCTGGGATGTGTAATTTTTGAGATGAAAAGGACCGAAGAGATTACCTTACCCAACCCTCTCATTTCACAGGAAAGGAAATCAAGGCTCAGAGAGGTGAAGTGCCTTGCCCAGGGTACCACAGACAGTTAACCACAGACACAGGACTGGAACCAAGGTCTCCGCCTCCCCGTCTAGTCCTTTTGCCCACTATGCCACACTATAATTTCACTACTTTAAATCATGGTTCACTGAGAGCCAAAGCCTAAATTACTTCAGGCCTGAAGCTCCCCCTTTGAATCCTGCTGGGGTAGATGAAGATCGGCACTCCACTTTGATATGAGGGTTGGATCTTTTGGATGAGACCAAAATGTAATTTTTGGAGTCTCTATAGAAACCCAATATACCAAATGGCACTGCAAATTATACGGGGAGGGGTCTTTAAAAAATGTTCAGCATGAAAATTCCTGAGATCCCACTGTACATCTAAGTGGGTGGGAATAACACAACAAAAAGTCAAAGGCCACAGCTTTAACCACCATAAAAAAATTCCTACAATACACTTACCCAAACCAGTCTTTTTAAAAAAAGTTTGTTTTTATTTTTTACACTAACATATAAAAATTATATATACTTATGGTGTACAACATGATGTTCTGATGTATATATACATTGTGGAATGGCTACATCAAGCTAATTAACATATCCATTACCTCACATACTTACCATTTTTTTGTGGTGAGAACATTTAAAATCTACTCTCTTAGCCATTTTCAAGTATATAATATGTTGTTATTAACTATAGTCACCATGTTAAATAATAGATCTCCTGAACAGCCCAGTTCTAATGGTTTTAAAAAATGTCCTTTGATGAAGACGATGATAATGTGACCACTGCCAATTCCTTTGATGAAGCCAACATTCTTTTAATGTCAGTGCCAAGGAAACACGCATTACTGATCAGCACAGAACGACTCCTTTGAACTGTAAGGCCCATTTTAATGACCAAGCATAAACTGATGGGCCCCACACAGTAAGCTACGACTGCTTCACTTGGTAGGAATAAGATGCTCACACAAAAGAAAGCATATTCTGATACTGACTTTTTCATGTCAGTATTAGATAAGATGTCTGTAATTTCAGCATAGGTTTTCTATTATCTAGGCTTCTCTGAGAGGCGATCTTTATGCATCCTCACGTGTTTGAAAAGAGATTGGAAAGCACAAGAAACTGCTGGGAAGACTGTGCTGGCACAACCAAACCTTCCGAGTTGAGGCTCGAAAACAGGACTCAGAAAAAGGGGCAAAGCATGAGGAACCGGCCAAAAGCGAACAACGTTGCTTTCTCCAGCTTATCAAGTGGTCGGCAGGAAACAGAAGCAGGAAAGAATTACCAACGAGAAGATAGCAAACCTATGGGCTCAAAGAGGAGGCCCTTCCAGACATCAAAGGAAGAACTCCCTCGTGAAAAGGGAAAAATGGCTGTCCCAGGCAGGAATGGGCAAGGGACCATATTATAAAATATTTTTTAAAAGTTTGTTTTTATTTTTTACATTGACATATAAAATTTATATATACTTATGGTATACAACATGATGTTCTGATATATACACACATTGTGGAATGGCTATAACGATCCTATAAAGGATATTCTCTGCTGTCATTCTCAGTTTTCCCAGGAATCTCTCTTTCTAAAGTCACTACCCTGGGCAGGCTTCTGCCTAGCCTGGAGGTCATCCAATCTTTTTTTTTTTTTTTTTTTTTTTGAGACAGAGTTTCACTCTTGTTGCCCAAGTTGGAGTGCAATGGCACAATCTCGGCTCACGGCAACCTCCACCTCCTGGGTTCAAGCGATTCTCCTGCCTCAGCCTCCCGAGTAGCTGGGATTACAGGCACACGCCACCACGCCCAGCTAATTTTTTGTATTTTTAGTAGAAACGAGGTTTTACCATGTTAGCCAGGCTGGTCTCAAACTCCTGACCTCAGGTGATCCATCCACCTCAGCCTCCCAAAGTGCTGGGATTACAGGCATGAGCCATCGTGCCCGGCCAGGTCATCCAATCTTATTGCCATCTTCTCTAGGTCCCAGAAGTGGACATGGGCATCTGGATTGTAGGGCAAAGTGGCTAAGCTTCCACATTTGTTTTTTCTTTTAAAAACTGAAGAATAGCAACATCTCTCTAAACACTAAGAAAGCAAAACAAATATTGAGAATTTCAAAATAAGAGTTGTACAAATATTAAGGGAGATTATTTAATTAAAAAAATTGGTGGCAGCCAAAGAAATCATCAGGAAGTAAACAAAACTCAAAAACCTGATTATCCACTGCTCCTCATCTCTTACCTCCATTGTTCCTCAACTCTTACCCTCATGGGCAGACAGCAATAATGTAACAACTGGTGCTAGGAGACAATCAGGAATAATTAAGGAAGAGTTAAAATATGTTTGGCTTGTGGTGTTCAAGAAGGAAGCAGTGGCCAGGTGCAGTGGCTCATGCCTGTAATCCCAGCACTTTGGAATGCCAAGGTGGGCAGATCACTTGAGGTCAGGAGTTCAAGACCAGCCTAGCCAACATGGTGAAACCCCATTTCTACTAAATACTCAAAAATTAGCCAGACACAGTGGCACATGCTTGTAATCCCAGCTCCTCGAGTGGGTGAGGCAGGAGAATCACTTGAACCCAGGAGGTGGACAGTGCAGTGAGCTGAGATTGCACCACTGCACTCCAGCTTGGGCGACAGAGCAAGACTGTCTCCAAAAAAAAGAAGAAGAAGGAAGCAGAGTATAACTGCTGAGGAGATTGTCAGTAAACATTACTACATTTTAAGTTATGGGATTGTATTTCAATCATTTGGAAACCCACCTATGATGCTGCTGCTAAACGATTCAATAGATACTTGTTAAGTTCAGTGTAGTTCCTGAGCAGTATAATGTGGTTGTTAGAAAGGTAGATTCTGGAGCCAGACCACCTCAGGCAATCACTTACCTCTCTGTGCCTTCAGTTTCTCATCCATAAAATGAGGATAATGCTAATTAACTTTAAAAAGTTGTTGGGAAAAGCTTCTGCACAGCTGAACACATGGAGGTTCCTAATGGGTGGGGCATACCCCAAGGGCATGAGATCTCCATGCCCCTTCCCGCATGCCTTGCCCTATGCGTCTCTTCACCTGTATCCTTTATCATAAACCAGTAAATGCAAAAGTCACCAACTCTAGTCTAATTGGAGTGAGCTACACACAGACTCTGAGGCCTGGTGTGAGGCTCACACTGTCTGCTGTGGTAGACAAGAGATCATCAATGCTGGAGACCACAAACTTGGGTGTGCTGTGGAGGTGGAGGCTTAATCTAGCTGAAAGAAACCTCTGGGAATGGATATCAGAAGATCTGGCCTTAATATATTTCCACTGTGACTAGCAGGCTTTTCTCCCAAAGAGGTGATCCAAAGGATGATCTAAACAAAAGCTAACAGTTACTGGTTAGTTGGTTCCCTGGCTATCTAGTTACCAGTGCGGCATCATGCAGTGACCTATATGTTTAAGCTGTTAAATGTGCTACCCTCACCAATAATGAGATAGGCTTTGATGAAAACTGTGCAGCTGTGTGGATGTTTGTTTTTATGTTCCCTTAACCACTGCATATTGCCATTGAATGAGATGGATCAGTGGATATTTTAGGATGAGGTTAAAAACATTTGATTAAATTCAACCATGATTCACATTACTTTTGCTATCCTAGACCATTACAAATTATGAATAAAACAAGTATACATAATTAGTGGCTCCAAGTATTTGCAGAGTTAAACATTTCCAGCTACGGCCAAATCTCCCTGGTATCTAACACTTTATTTTTCCAGAGCATTTTGCCCTTTATGTAAATCTTTTTTTTTTTTTTTTTTTTGAGACGCAGTCTTGTTCTGTCGCCCAGGCTGGAGTGCAGCGGCGTGATCCCAGCTCACTGCAACCTCTGCCTCCCAGGTTCCAGCAATTCTCCTGCCTCAGCCTCTGGAGTAGCTGGGATTATATGCATGAGCCACCATGCCGCCAGGCATTTTTTTTGTTTTGTTTTGTTTTGTTTTTTTGGAGACAGAGTCTCACTCTGTCGCCCAGGCTGGAATGCAGTGGCGTGATCTCGGCCCACTGCAACCTCCGCCTCCTGGGTTCAAGCAATTCTCTGCCTCAGCCTCCCAAGTAGCTGGGATTACAGGCACCCACCACCATGCCTGGCTAATTTTTGTATTTTTAGTAGAGACAGAGTTTCACCATCTTGGCCAGGCTGGTCTTGAACTCCTGACCTTGTGATCCACCCGCCTTGGCGTCCCAAAGTGCTAGGATTACAGGCGTGAACCACCGTGCCCGGCGACCTTTACCTAAATCTATGCCACAAAGTCCTCTGTGTCCCTCGAATAATTCCATGGGCTTTTAAAGACTGTAATAAGAAGGTAAATGCTAAAAAAAAAAAAAAAAAAAAAGCTGTTGCAAGGAGAGTTGAGTCAACATAAGTAAAGCTCTTAGAACGGGCCTAATATACAGTAAGCATCATGTAAGTGTCAGTTATTATTATTCATTAAGAACTGTATGAGACACTAGGATCTAATCACAACAAATGAGATCTGGTTTCCTGCTTTCATGGAGCTTACAGTCCAATAGGAGACCCCAGTAATCAATAATGACACAAACATAAAATGACGAATTGTAGTAAGTGCCATGAAAGGGACATAATGGAAACTGCGACAGCATAGCAGAAGAAGAGCATCTGGTCTTGATGGTGGGGGAAGCACAGTGTTAAAGAAGATTTTCCTGAAAAAATGATGTTTGAGTTAAGATCTATAGGAAAGGGAGAAGGAAAGAAGAATTTCCTGGGCAGAGGGAATAGCCTATGCAAAATTGTGAGACTGCAGAGAATTTGTTGTGTTTGAGGACCCAGTGGACCAGTGTAGCTGGACAGAGAAAGCAGAGGGGATATGGGACACGATGAGGTTGGGGGAGAAGCCCCAGAATGGAGTGGGCCACAAGAGTCAGAATCTTTTTTTACGTGTCTTGTTATCTATGCAGCTGAAGGAAAGAACAGGAAGGTTGCTGTTCACATTGTTGTAAAGCCACCTGGAAGAAAAACAAGCATTCTCCCTAAGGTGAGGCGTGTAATACACCAACCACAATCTGTTCACACTCTCGGTGAGTCTCCTCCAGTGTTTTAATTTATACTAACATTCGACTGATGTTGCCTAGCTGGTTTACAGCTGAATATTAGCAGAACACATTAGAACTTCGTAGGAGAGTGTAGTAAATATGGCTGTTTTTGTGATGAAATGTGGCCTTCAGGACAAACCCCAATGCAGGTTTTCTTGCTTCCTGAGACTCCTCATTTGAGGGGAAGCCATTTCTCTGACTAGCCATCATGCATGGAATCAGAAAGCTCCCTCTGAAGGGCTGAGGAGTTAAACCTGCACCTTCCTGTCTTTTTAATCTTCCAGGCGCCCCATCTCCACAGTACCTGTAGTCAGTGCCAGAACTATTTTCATTACAAGAGGCAGAAATCTTGGGGATACTAAACTTACAGGACAAGGTAAGTCATTGGCTCATGGTCTCACATTACTCAAGTAGCCTGGCAAGGACTTCAGGATTTGCCAATCTCTTCCAGGCACTCGCTGCCTCATACTTCTTCCTGTTGGCTGACTCTTCTATTTCAACTCCTGTGTGCTAGTTCACTTACTCCAACCCCGCCCCTAGGCTGGACTCTTATCCTACATATATACAGAAAGAAGGGTCCTGTTACACACAAGGCAATGCCGCCCCAAGGCCTATAAAACTCCTGCCTTCGAGGGGTTTGCCGTCTAGCAGGAGAGTCGTGTAATGCAGAAAAAAAGACGGCAAGTTCCATGGCTGAGCTTCCCGAAAGCTGATTTGGCAGCATATCCAGGTCCTTCCCAGAGCAGTTCCAAGAGTCTGGGCCCACCCTACTCTGCTCAGCTGTCTTCTCACTCCTTGCCCTAGCCTGTGTCCATATAGCTCCAAAACCTGTTATTTTATCCACTCAAAACTCTTTGGTTTAAAAACAAAACCAAAGTTCCTCAGGTATCCTCATGAGTCTGGAACATATAGATGCTTTTGGGGGTGAATGAAGCTGACAGAAGATGAGGTGGGCACACAGATGCATGTTCTGCTTTGAGCTCTGGGCAAGTCATTAGATTTCTCCAGGCATGGGTTTCCGAGAAAGTAAGAAGCTTGAGGTGGATGGTGGCTGCAGCTCTGAAGCATGACGATCCGTGACTTACCAGACCCTCATCTCTCCTCAGGCTTTGCTGCAGCTTCTTCTAGCCCCAACCAATCAAAACATGCCCAAAATCCACATAAGAATTTGAGAAAGTTTGGAAGTCCTGATGCCTTTGAACATAGTCATTTCCAAGCCTGGTCTTGCAACATCTAAGTGTCTCCGCTTATCTCAAAATATTGCAACATTAGAAATTAGTAATAATCTGACTCACCTTCAGGTTCAGGATGGGGAAAAGAAATACCACGAAAATCAACTAACGTTACGTGGGACCAGGTGGCTGACTCCCAGGCACACATACCTACTATAGACTCTAAAAGCAACCATCTCCTAAACTGAAAGGGTGATACCTTTTCTTCTGCCAACCACAAATCAGATAAGTGACTGAACTTTTACCAGGCACCGAAAGCCCCAGAGATTTCCAAGCACTGAACCATCAAGATCAAGATAACTTAGGGTCCGTTTTACAAGCAATTGTGGCTTGGTTCCCAGTTAGTTGAGCACCAAAACTACAGATAAACTTGTTCTTAATCTCCACACATAAAGGAAATCGTTTTCTTCTTTGCGAAACCAGCTCATGGCAGGTGGAAAACGAACCCTAACAGAATTCTAGAATAAGGTCACTGGATTGCTCATAATGAGGTAGTACCTTTAAAGGTCAGAGATTCCCCAAATTTGTTCTTACAACTGTCTTACCGCATTTGAATTTATCAGGAGATGTTACAAATACTTCTACAATGGAAAAAAAAATGTAATCTTATTTAATGTAAAAAAAAATACACACACACACACACACACACACACACCCATTTGTGTATTTGGGAAAACAGCCATCACAAAAATCAAAGAATGGCTGGTTCTGACCCCTCTGAGTTGTGGGGGTTTTCTGAGGTTTCCCTGACGGGATTTAATGTCTTATCATGTTATCCTTAAAAATCAACAACGTGGCTGGGAGCGGTGGCTCATGCCTGTAATCCCAGCACTTTGGGAAGCCGAGGCGGGCGGATCACAAGGTCAGGAGATTGAGACCATCCTGGCTAACACGGTGAAACCCCATCTTTACTAAAAATACAAAAAAAAAAAAAAAAAAAAGCCGGGTGTGGTGGCCTGTGCCTGTAGTCCCAGCTACTCAGGAGGCTGAGGCAGGAGAATGGCGTGAACCCAGGAAGCGGAGCTTGCAGTGAGCCGAGATCGTGCCACTGCACTCCAGCCTCCGCGACAGAGCGAGACTCCATCTCAAAAAAAAAATAAATAAATTATAAAAATTAAAAACAAAAATCAACAATGTGGCCAGGCGCAGTGGCTCATGCCTGTAATCCCAGCACTTTGGGAGGTCAAAGCAGGTGGATCACTTGAGGCCAGGAGTTTGAGACTCGCCTAGGCAACATGGCAAAACCCCATCTCTACTAAAAATACAAAAATTAGCTGGGCATGTTGGTACATGGCTGTAATCCCAGCTACTCGGGAGGCTGAAGCACGAAAATCGCTTGAACCCGGGAGGCGGAGGTTGCAGTGAGCCAAAATCACGCCACTGCACTCCAGTGTGGGTGACATAGTGAGACTCTATCTCAAAAAAAGAAAGAAAGAAAAAAAAAACAAAAAGAAAAAGGAAAGAAAAGAAAAAAGAAATAGAAAGTAAAGAAAAATCAACAATGTTCACACTCAGTCCCTCATATTTGCTCAGAATTTTCAGACATACCTGAAGACTATCAACACCAGTCCTCCAGAAGATTAGACAAGAAACAAACGGGGCCGGGCACGGTGGCTCACGCTTGTAATCCCAGCACTTTGGGAGGCCGAGGCGGGCGGATCACAAGGTCAGGAGATCGAGACCACGGTGAAACCCCGTCTCTACTAAAAATACAAAAAAAAAATTAGCCGGGCGTGGTGGCGGGCGCCTGTAGTCCCAGCTACTCGGAGAGGCTGAGGCAGGAGAATGGCGTGAACCCAGGAGGCGGAGTTAGCAGTGAGCCGAGATCGCGCCACTGCACTCCAGCCTGGGCGACAGAGCGAGACTCCGTCTCAAAAAAAAAAAAAAAGAAACAAACTGGAGCGCCAACCTGTACACTATCCCAACACTAAGTGAGGTGGTGCTATTTGGAGAGCAGGAAGGGATCTAGTCTACGAGAATACAGTGGTCAGGGAAGGCCCTAGGCCCTATACAAGACAGGTGAGCAACAGCCGATGAAACCACACCACAGTGTGTGGCAACTTACAAGACCTCCATCTCCCTTGCTCTGCTCTATGTTTCTCCCCTATAACCCCTGCAGAATTTTATCACCTTGTCACATTCTACATAATGTATTTACCATGCTATTGTCTATCCCAACCAACTAGGTAGAAGTTCCATGAGGGCGGGGGTCTTTGTTTTGTTCATGTGTCCCAAGCATCTCAAACAGTGCTTGGCATAAAATATGTACTCAAAAAGTTGATAAATAAATGGATGAACAGATGAAATTCACTACATTCAAGAGCTAGGAAGCTGGGAGGCTCAAAGCAAAGCAGCCCTCCCATCTTCTACCTCCCTGTATGAGGCTACACCAGAAAAAGAGGCGGCTGGGGGACTAGTCGCTTTCACCCAAATGGGGATCCTAATTTAGGAAGACATTTGGAAACAGGCCCACCAAAGAGATTTTCTGGTTCCATTGCTTTGTTTTACAGATGAGGAAGCAGAGGGGGAAATAACTCATTTGCCCAAAGTTGTACAGCTAGCTAGTACAGAACCTCCGGACTCGCACTTGCTGAAAGAATGCATAAATTTCATCAAATGGGGCAAAAACACATATAGAAACAAGATACTGGCCCTATGATTACATTTAAAAACAGCTAAAATGATTTTACATTTAAAAACAGCTAAATGCCTATCTGCTCAAGGAGGGCAGAACTGGTCTGCCACTTGGGATTTCCTTTAAGCATTAAGTTAAATTAGGAAACAGCCCTGGTGCTGGAGTCCACACAGTGCTTTCAGGCCAGGTGCCAAGCCCCATTCCAAGGTTGTATTCAAAGAGCCGGCTCCCAATTCTACTGACATTTGTCAACCTGGTTCCAGCAGAGCTTTGGATTTGGTCCAGCCCACTCAGTGTGATGCTTAGAAGCAAGTGTCCTCTTGTTTCTAAACCAGCTAATAAAGATCCTCTGAGAAACAACTGAGATGGGTCCAGGGGCTGAGACAACTGACTGGTCCTCTCCTGTGTTCTACAGTTGGGCTTGTCAACTCGGCACCTGCTATAAAAACCCTTCAAGGGAACTCTGCCTGACTCAGGCAATGAGGCTAATAGCCAGCTCTCACATGAAAAGGGGAAGGGAGTGTCACAGCCTGCACCCTCCCACCATTTGCTTCCAAAACATACGTTCCCACCCTGATAGGAAAGTTCCTGTTTGTTCACAAGCTTCTTCTTGTGCTTTAACTAACTCGCTCCTTCTACAAATCCCTTCTCCTCACTCCTACTGGCTACTTCATTTTTGTTATAGAAGGTTCTTTTAAAACCATGAAGATGATTTTACCCATCAGGGTACTGCGAAGGAACCTGGAAAACAATATTGATTTCTTAAGCCTCTTAATATATGGAAAAGGCAATAAACAAATATATAAATAAATAAATAAGCGTAAGTCAGGTAACTTTAAATAAACACTTAAACATCTTACAATTCAGTAACTAAATATGTTTTAATATAAGGCCCATTAGTTAAAGCTGATAAAAGCAATTTCAACAGTTTGTATTCAAAGAAAAAAATCCACTAAATTACCTGCTTTCTAAAAGGTGAATGATATCGTACAGTAGAGAAAACGTAATATTAGGTTCCTTATTTTCTAGGTGTTTTTTTTTTTTTTTTTTTTTTTTCGAGACAGAGTATCACTCTTGTTGCCCAGGCTGGAGTGCAGTGGTGGGATCTTGGCTCACTGCAACCTCTGCCTCCTGGGTTCAAGCGATTCTCCTGCCTCAGCCTCCCAAGTAGCTGGGATTACAAGCATGTGCCACCACGCCTGGCTAATTTTTGTTATTTTTTTAGTAGAGACAGGGTTTCACCATGTTGGCCAGGCTGATCTCCAACTCCTGACCTCAGATGATCCACTCGCCTCAGCCTCCCAAAGTGCTGGGATTACAGGCGTTAGCCACCGTGCCTGGCACTTTATTTCTAGTTCTAACACTAACTAGCGGACTCTATCAATCCTAACCTCTCTATAAAATGAGCCGAATGCTGTCTTTAGTCTGGTCCCGTGCTCTGTGATGTGACTGGGAATTTGGAGATGCATTTGTTCTTTCCAGGATTAAGGTACAAAAATTACTTGAAGGCCTCATCCTGGCTGCACATCAGAGTCACCTGGGCCTTAAAACATTTTTTGTTGGTTTGTTTGGTAGAGATGGGGTCTTTCATTGTTGCCCAGTCTGTTCCCAAACTCCTGACTTCAAGTGATCCTCCTGTCTTGGCCTCCCAAAGTGCTGGGATTACAGGTGTAAGCCACTGCGCCTGGCCTTAAACATTTTTTTTTTTAAAAAAAGAAAAGATGCTGGCCCCCACTCCCAGAGATTCCAATTTCATTCACCTATGATGGGGCCCCAGCACAGGGTTTTTAAAAAGCTCCCCAGGTGACTGAGTCATGGCTGGGAAGCACCGCCTCAAGTAACACATTCCCAGCCACAGTTGTGGCCCCCTGTACAGGTGATTCTGTCACTCCTAGTGGCCCCTCAGGAGTCATGGGCCATTTGCTTTAAGAGAAGAGAGATCTGATTTACCTTGGTCAACAAACTCCTCTGACTCAACTGGAGATCAATGACGATGTCAGGTTCTAGGGATGTGACAGCACTGTTTGTTCAGAGAATGTACAGAAAAATTCAGTTTCCATGACAGACACTCCTGCAGCCCAGACAAACAATTATTCCTTTATCTGACAGAGAGGGGGGAAATAATCCACTGGAGAATGGGATGGTTTTGAATTGTAATTATAAATTAGTCTACTAACAAAGGAAGTCATGTTTAATACATGAGAGGACAACTCTGGGCCAAGGTTCATTTTTTTAACAGTGAAACATCATGCTGAGTGAAAAATGAAACTGACATGAAATAATCACAAACCATTTACCTCATGGGGTTTGGCAACGGAAAAATTAATCTCATTACTGATAAGAGGAGCCCACCAAAAGAACACTACACACTATGGGTCACATCCACCCACGAAAATATCCTGAAAGCTCCGCTAGTTCTGTAGAAAGACACACAACTGGTGCAATCCCATTAAAGAATATAAAATATAGCTGAAGCTACACCTCCCATCCCCATCCACAACCCACTTGCTTGATGACAATACAGCCCCTTTATTGGTCTTAATGAGTCTCAAAGAAGAATTCAATAAATATTTGCTGAGTGCCCCCTACAGTGGGTATAACCAGCATGCCACGTTAAATGCCACAGAGGATGCAACCATCAGCAAGCCAGGGTCCCTGCCTTCTCGGATGAACCAGCAAGGGAAGTGAGATACACTCCCAGGGGCACCTTCCTGCCCCCCTTGCTCCTTCCTTCCCTCATTAGTCTCTTCTGAGAGCTACCTAAGCTAACTTGAATCCTGCCATTGTGGTTAAGAGCCAGAGTCACGGCCACTGTCTCTCTCCTGTCATCACAGACCTGCTCCCTGGTGCCAGAACTGCTTGGCAGGTGGCACCTCTGCAAAGGCAAACACCCAGAACCAGCATAGTAATGCAAGAGTTCTATCTTTTCAGGACTTCTTGGTGAAGGCTGTGACTGAGCTAGAGAAGAGCGGCTTTGGTTAAAAGCCTCTAAGGAAAGAACTTTCAGTTTTGTTCTTTCAGACATATGACTAGGTGAGATGTTACTGAAAACATGCACCTGCTTGGATATTATTAGACTCCAGGCAAAGAAATTAGCTTAAACTGTGAATTAGGCTTAGCAGGCAATTTTTGTTGTTGTTGTTGAGACGGAGTCTCTGTTGCCCAGGCTGGAGTACAATGGCAGGATCTCAGCTCACTGCAACCTCTGCCTCCCAGGTTCAAGCGATTCTTCTGCCTCAGCCTCACGAGTAGCTGGGATTACAGGTGCCTGCCACCATGCCTGGCTAATTTTTGTATTTTTGTAGAGACGGGGTTTCACCATGTTGGCCAGGCTGGTCTTGAACTCATGACCTTATGATCCACCCGCCTCAGCTTCCCAAGGTGCTGGGATTACAGGCGTGAGCCACCATGCCTGGCCGAGCAGGCTTTTAATCCCTACTCTCTCCATGATTGCTGGATTTGACTCTACAGTTGAAAATGGTCAATTTCCCTGATGGAGACTCTCAGGTGAAGGCAGCATTCCCATCTCAAAATGGCATCTTCGCACAACTGCAACAAAGGGTAGAAGGCCATGATTCTTAATGGAGGAAAAAGAGCGTTATCTGGGTATTTTCCTGAAGCTTACAAGAAAGCCTACTGGCCTAGACCTTCTCTAGATCCTCCTCTCATGGCCACATAGTTTGGTCAGCTCCTCAGGGTATGACTGAGGGTAGCCAGACTGGTTTGTCCCAACATACGCACCAGAACATAAGCACTGCAGGGGCTGCTCTTCAAACGGAGGTAGGAGGATCAAGTTTTTAAGGTTTGGTTCTGCCACTCACACATGACCTTGGATAGGTTACCAGCCCTTGCTGGTTGGCTTTTCCCATCTGTCTGCTCTGGAAGACAGAGCAGGGTAGTGATTTTTTTCAACTTGAGAGAGGAGGGTAATGCCTGAGAGAGGGTGCCCCGAACACCACCCTCCTAGGTTCTGATGTGCTCATACTGTTACTGAGGGATGTGTGTCATATTTCTTATGTGCAGCTGGAGGGGGAAAAAATTGAGACTCATTGGACTACATGGCCGAGAGCCCATCAAGCAGTCTAATGCACTCTGATTCCAGTTAACTTGGGAGGCTACACATCTATTCCTACATGCGTCTACGGCTCAAAATATTTCTGGAATTCTTCGGAAATTCCCTTCAAATAATATACTTTTGAATCCCCTAAATGGTAAAAATCCTGCTCACTTTAGGATGGATTTCATTTTAATAAATAGCTGAAAAGCAAATCCAAGTGTCCTCAGTAAATTGTGTGATCAAACTGGGTAATAACAATTTTGATCAAAAGTGTAGTGTGAATCATGTAAAAATCCTATTAAGCAGACTGGAAGGAATTTGAGAATGTTTTAACTTGTATAAGGATAACTGGCTTAAGAGTAAATATTTGTTTTCAAAGGTTCCTTTTTGTTTTAAAGTTGAATTATTAAATGGGTTAGATAAGTTGTTAAATTTAACTGGAAATTTTTTTAAGACTGATTTCAATAACCCATAAACCCACACCAAAGGGTGATTATTTTGAAAGGGACATTTTTTTGGAAGAATAAATTCAGGTATATTTGCAGGAAAAGCAAAACAAAACAAAAAATAAAACACCACAGATATTACATTTTTTTATTTTTTGTTCCCTTTTTTTCCCCAGGTAGATAATCCCAGCAAAAGGTATTACTTTATCATCAAGTGGTACTTTAATATTCCCAGGAAAAACAGCCACGTTTTAAGAACTGCGGCCTCCAAAAGGGACAATCAATTATCAACTCTGATTTATGAACAGTCTTGAGGCAAAATTTTAAATGGCCTCACAACCGACCATACAAAGAATCTTACCTGTAGGAGGCGGGCTACCCTCAAAACCAGAGAATTATCCCAAGGTATTTCAGGGTGCTCATGGGCGCCACATCTCCTAGAAAGTTGATCTGAAACCACTGCAGACCAAAGGACCCCACAAATGAGTCATTTAACAAATCCAAATAAAACATTTTCTCAATAGCTTTTAGGTACAAAAGGTATCATCCAGAGACTGCCTTGGTTTATTTACATCTTCAAAATATAAACAAAATGTAAACATTCTATTTTCATCCAACTTAAAGTTGGATGAAACTGATAAAAGAAAAATGGCATACTTTAAACTGCCTATCATAAAAACAATTTAAGGTTAGTTTTGTGGTTTTTAAAACCCTCAACATTGCTTAGGGGTTGGGGGAGAGGGCTGTAAAATACTACATACAATCAGCAAATTTCAATTCTAGGAATCTCAAGGAAATAACTAAGCAGTTAAAACTCATTCAAGAGTTTAGCAACAAGAAAGTTCATTACATTGTTATAATTTTTATAATGAAAATAAAAACATATCTGTGTAGTGAAAAAAATAAAAAATAAATAAAAACAGCCTCAATATCTAAATGATTGAGTGGTCAAATTACGGTACATCCATTCCATTCACAGAAACACTATGCAGCCAATTAAGAATAATGTTGCAGAATTAAGTTTATTGACATAGATCTATATGTTCCAGTGTGGGAAGAAAAGTATTACCTGTAAATATGTGCACAGAAAAAGTATCTGAAAGAACATATGTCAAGATATTAGATTAGTTATTAGAGAAATGCAAACCAAAGCTATAATGAGTTACCACTCCACATCCACCAGGATGGCTAAGATTAAAAAGACAGGTAATAACGAGTATCAGTGAGGGTATAAGAGACACTGTAACCCTCCTACATTGCAGGTGGGAATGTAAAATAGTGCAGCTGCCTTGGAAAACAGTCAGGCAGTTCCTTGAAAGGTTAAACAAAGAGTTACCATATGACCCAGCAATCTCATTCCTAGATATATGCCCAGGAAGAGTGAAAATAAATGTCCACGCAATAATTTGTACACAAATGTTCATGGCAGAATTATTAATAGCCCCAAAGCAGAAACAATCCAAATGTCCCTCAATGGATGGATGATATGGTTTGGCTCTGTGTCCCCACCCAAATCTCATCTTGTAGCTCCCATTATTCCCATGTGCTGTTGGAGGGACCCCGTGGGAGACAACTGAATCACGGGGGTGGGTCTTTCCCATGCTGTTCTTGTGATAGTGAATAAGTCTCACGAGATTTGATGATATTAAAAATGGGAAGCTCCCTGCACAAGCTCTCTCTTTGCCTGCTGCCATCAATGTAAGATGTGACTTGCTCCTCCTTACCTTTTCTCAGGATTGTGAGGCCTCCCCAGCCACGTGGAACTGTAAGTCCACTAAACCTATTTCTTTTGTAAATTGCCCAGTCTCAGGTATGTCTTTATCAGCAGCATGAAAATGGACTAATACAATGGATAAATAAAATGTGGTATATTCATATAATGGAATATTATTTAGCAATAAAAAGGAACAAAGTACTAACACGTGCTATTATACAACATGGATGAACCTTGAGAACATGATGCTAAGTTAAAGAGGCCAGTTACAAAAGACCACATAATGTATGATTCCATTTATATAACATGTCCAGAATAGGCAAATTTATAGACAGAAAGTAGATTTGTGGTTGCCAAGGACTAGGAGGTTTGGGGGGAAACGGTGTGTAACAGCTCATAGATATGAAGTTTATTTCTGGGATGATGAAAATGTTCTAAAATGGACTGTGGTGATGACTGCAGAATTCTGTGAATATACTAAAACCCACCGAATTGTACACTTTAAATGGGTGAATTGTGATGATAGGTGAATTATATCTCAATAAAATTGTTTAAAATCTTCATAGAGGTAATGTTTGGAAAATAAGATAATAGAAGGCTTGATTTTTATTTTTTAATTTAGGCTTATCTATCCTTTCTAACTTTTCTACAATGAATATGATTACTTTGAGATAATGCCTCAAAAAAAAAAAAAAAATCTTCCCCTGTTATCATACAGAAAGCACCAAACACAAAATAATTGAAAAAATGAAAATACGCCTTTCTTTATGATCCCTATGGTCACAGCAAGATGGCTGGCAGGCAAAGCTCGGCTTATTACCACATCAACCATGATCAGTTATAACCCCAGTCCCCAACCCACGGCTGGGCACAGAAGCTCCATGTTTTTTGTTTTTTGTTTTTCTTTTTGAGACAGAGTCTCGCTCTGTTGCCAAGGCTGCAGTGCAGTGGTGCGATCTCAGCTCACGCAACTTCTACCTCCCAGGTTCAAGCGATTCTCCTGCCTCGGCCTCCCGAGTAGCTGGGATTACAGGTGCATGCCACCTTGCCCAGCTAATTTTTGTATTTTTAGTAGAGATGGAGTTTTGCCATGTTGACCAGGCTGGTCTCGAATGCCTGACTTCAAGTGATTCGCCCACCTTGGCCTCCTGAAGTGCTGGGATTACAGGCGCAAACCACGACACCCGCTGAGAAGCTCAATGTTTTTTACATGGATGATGGTTTACTAAGGTGCTACTAAAGTGACAAATGTGATGGTGCACTCAGAACATTTCCTACCGGGTTACAGAAGATGTTCTGTGGGGAAAAGGTGAACAAAAATAGATAACATCGTATTTTTATACTGTTGTATTTGCTGTATGTTTGTACATGAGCAAAGATCATAAGATATTGATATAGAGACTGTCTAAAACCAGCTGTGTTGCTCTAAGGCAGGGAAGTTTGAAACCAAACATGGGATATAGGTAAAGATAGAGAGAAAGAAACAAAAAACTGCTTCTGAGAAATATTTCCAACGAGTACGTTTATTATTCACAAACTGTGATTCACCAGTCCTATTTTTTAAGCCAGCATCACACTCTAATCATATTCCTAGGTTACAAGCCCAGAGTTATTTGTGCATAATAAAAACTGAATCCATTAAGATGATACATTAGGCTTTTCTTCCCTATGTCATCTCTTTAGGGAGAACATTTGATTATAAAACCTACAAAGTATTGAACCTCCATATTAGGTTTCCTATGAAAATGAAACAGTTATCCAAGGATTCTTTCAGCTGAAAAATGTAGTCCAAATCTGGGGCAGGCAAAAAATGAAACCCTCGGACCCATGCAAGTGACACTATTCCATCCAGACATGAAGAAACTTTTATGCGGCTCACGGGATTTATGTTTGGAAATATGGTCTATTATTGAACTCTGTCGAATAACTCTCAGACACATTTTTCTCCTGTGCTCTGAGAAGCTACATTACTGCAGAAGGCTGAGTAGGCAGGCAAGTTAATGAAACAATACACATGTGCACAACTACAGTTTAATTTCATGATCAGCAGCCCTGATAACCAACTCAATGAAACATTCTACTTATGGCCTCAGTATAAACACTTGATATCGCCTATTAGGATAATTAATGCAGGTGATCACTGTCAGAATAAATGATAAGCAAAGACATTGCTAGTTAAGACCCATCTATCAGATTACAGTGTTTCTATACACACATGATCCTCAGTTCTCAGTGACTTTTTAAAAACCTCCCTCTAAAACCAAAATATTGGCTAAATGAAAGAAATCTGATATATTATAGCTTTTTTTAAAAAAGGTACTTTCCCTCACATTGTACTGATCTCTTTGATAATTGAGAGATGTGGCACCTAAACACCATAAAATGAGGACTGCTGACAGTGATGATGTAATACTAACCAACTCTAGGAGCAAGATCTAGGTCTAGGAAGAAAGGAAAAACTCACTGACTAAATAAGCACATTCTGGATTAACAAAAGACAGCCTCAAGTGCTTAATAATACCAGTGTTATTGCGTTTTGGATCTGGTAGCCTAAAGTCTCAACTCATAATGAGTCAATGTCTGGCTCAATAAGACACACACTGAAAGAAAATCACAGTATTGCCTCCAATGCAATAGTTACTACATCAATCAAAAAGAAATATCAAAAACTATTTCTTGCAGAGGCATAGTATAACATTCAAAAATGATGACTTAAAAAAAGCATCTTTGGAGCATAAAGAGAATTTACATTTATTACCTATTAAGCACGTGTGAAGGTGGTGCCTTCTTTCACATGTTAGCTGTCCCCATTTCACCTATCAGGAAGGACTTTCTAAGAAGTAAAATCACGGCCGGGCGCGGTGGCTCACACCTGTAATCCCAGCACTTTGGAAGGCCAAGGTGGGTGGATCACTTGAGGTCAGGAGTTTGAGACCAGCCTGGCCAACATGGTGAAACCACGTCTCTACTAAAAATACAAAAATTAGCCGGGTGTGGTGGCAGGCACCTGTAATCCCAGCTACTCGGGAGGCTGAGGCAGGAGAATCGCTTGAACCCGGAAGGCGGAGGTTGCAGTGAGCTGAGACCACACCATTGCACTCCAGCCTGGGCAACAGGAGCGAAGAAACTCCATATCAAAAAAAAAAAAAAGAAGTAGTAGTAGTAGTAAAAGAATATGCCTAGGGCACAGCTAGCAAGTGACCAGTTAGAACTCAGGTTTGTCTGATTTTTATACCCACTGAGTTCTGCACATCACTGTTGCCTGGTTTAACTGCAAACTTTGCTATGAGTTTCATTTACAATTTTAAAATAATAATTCTTACTATGTTTGGGGGTAAAAACTCTTGGGAGAAAATTGTAGGAGTGAAATTCTGACCTGTCTCTTTTTTTTTTTTCTTTTTGAGACAGAGTCTTGCTGTGTCACCCAGGCTGGAGCACAGTGGCTCCATCTCTGCAACCTCCACCTCCCGGGTTTGGGTGATTCTCCTGCATCAGCCTCTCCAGTACCTGGGATTACAGGCCTGCGCTACCACGCCCGGCTAATTTTTTTTTGTATTTTTAGTAGACAAGGTTTCACCATGTTGGCCAGGCTGGTCTCAAACTCCTGACCTCAAGTGATCCACCCACCTCAGCCTCCCAAAGTGCTGGGATTACAGGCATAAGCCACCGCGCCCGGCCTGACCTTTCACCTAAATAGTAGTTACACTAAACTATAACCTTTTGATAAGGGTCTGGAATATTTTATCATGAACTCTGAGAAGTTTGGATTTCTAAATACAAATTGGAAATATTTACATGAACTGAAACTATAGTTCCAACTAAAGCTAAATCGTTATTTTTGGCTCTTTAGCCTAAGTTATTCAGTAACCAAACACCAGAATCCAGTGAAAAAGTAGCAAAAGGAAGGATGTGGCAAAGGAAACCATTATATACCTATCCCTTGACGATATGAAATGATCGAATTCCATGTCAAACATTTGGTCATTCTGCTTATACTCTCATTTGTGAACAGATGCCAGGCAGTAGTTACCAATCCAAGGTGAGGTGCTCAAGTTCAAAACCTGACCTTAGTTGTAAAAGTGGGGTTTTTATTTGAAAGAAAAACTTAACTTCCACAAGTCCTATTATAGTCTACAAATTTTCCTTTATTAAAAAAAAAAACACCTGAATTTGAAAAAGGTAACCTTATTTATTTACTTCGTCTGTTTCCAAATTCTTGTTACTCCAAGAGTACAGACAGTTATTTACCTAAAATGCAAAACCTCCAAAGAGTTCACGCGGTGGCTGGCAGGCACACACATGTCAGTGCTCTACTGGGACACTTGGTACATGATATCCCTATTAAAGAGTACACAGTACCTTTAAAGAGGTCATTAAACAGAACACGGACAAATTGCCACGCTCACATCCTGAACAATACACTTTGTAAAAAACATTCGCTAATTTAGGTTCTTCCAACCAGAAGAAAAAAAAAAAGCCAAGTCTCCCACAAAATGCCCCCAAATCCACAGCTGAGTGAAGGTCATAAAGAGTGAAATGAATGCAAACCAGGCCCTATCATTCGTCTCCTCCAGAAAAAGATGAAAAGACATTTCTGATGGCCCCAGGTGCTCTCCCACGAGGAGACAGTCTTTCATTTGAGGTTCTGAAGCGGCCTCACCTCGAACCCATGCGGGATCTTCCAAGAGTGCAATTCCCACAGCTCCACTTGCTCAAGGAAGTCTTGGTGCACAGAAGGAAGCCTGCAGCCTCCCAGTACCAAGAAACCGGCAGGGCAAGTGGCAGAAGCCAGCTCTCGGGTGAGAGTCCTTACTCCCTGTTGCATTCGTTCCCCAAAGTTTTCGAATTTTTAGAAAGTTCAAACAAGGATTCGAAGCGCAGGACAGACCCTTCCCCTGGATCCCAACGCCCTTTCGGCTCCTCCCGCGGCCCCCGCCAGGCAGCGCCGGCGCCCACCCGCGAGGAGGAGGGTCCCGCAGGTGGGCGGCCTCCCCAGGCCGGGGCCTTCTGGGACCCCCAGGTGCCGTCCAGGGCGCCACGAAGTTGCGCCCGAGCCCGCGGGGTCCGGGGAGCCGCTGCCCGTGACAGCCGCGCTGGCTTGGGAGGCTCTTTGGGCGGCCAACGCCTCGGTGGGGCCGCGACTCCCGTCAGGGAAGCTCTCCCGGCCCGGTGCCGCCTCCTACGCCCGGCCCGAGCCTCCCACGGCTGGGCGCAAGGGGCCTCTGGCCGCCGCCGCGCTCCCAGCTCGGACTCCAGCCCCGGCGGCGCGACGCTGCCCCGGCCCCGACCCGGCCGTCGCGAGCTGTCCTCCACCCCACGCTCCCCGGTCACTCACCCCGAGGCCGGGCAGCAGCAGCGTCAGCAGCAGCAGCAGCCGCTGGGCCGGCATGGCGAGGACTCGGCCCTGGCTCCGGGGGCGGTACGGACAGAGGACGGGGCGGGGGCGCCGCGACGACAGCGAGGCGGTGACCGAACCTCAGCGGACGCAGAACTGACTAGGCGGCGGCGGCACCCCCATTCCCGGCCCTATAAGCGCCGGGTGCCGCGGCTTCTTCCGGTCGGGGCGGGGTTGGGGGCGGGGGCGGGGGCGGGGTCAATCTAGGGGCGTGTTCGGGGCGGAGATGAGGGCGGCCCGAGGGCGTGCCCCGGGCGGGGATGTGGGAGGGGCTGGCTCGGGGCGGGGCCGAAGGCGGTGCTGGCGTCTGGCTGGCTTCGCTCCTGAGGCGGCGGCGGCTGTAATGGACCAGGCCTCGGCATCCAGCGTCTGGGGGCGCTGAGGGATAGAGGCGCGAAGCTTGTCTGTGGCTGGGAAAGACCGGCAGTGCCCCACCAGGCGGTCCCATTAACCCTGCCGAGGGACCTGCCGCGTCAGACTTCATCGGTGAAAAGGGCGGGACACGGGCGGTCCCGGGTGCCTAGAAGCCTCCTTTTCGTCTTTCCGCCGTGATGGAATTATCGGCGAGGTTTACTGAGGCGACCTCCGGAGCGAAGGTTTCAGCAGCTACCGGAGGCTTCCAGCAAACACGGCGCAGCTGCCCTGCGCGGCAGTCGCAGTGTTCACAGCCCTAGGGTTCTCCAGCTGTGCCTCGTCTTCTCCAGGGCCCCTTTCTTCCTTTTCCTTGCCCTCAGGAATTCCCCTCAAGTCATATCCAACAGCCATCAGTTCCGCTTGGAATGAACCACGGCCAAGTCACTCACCAAAAATTATAAGGAGGAAACCATTTCTGCCACTTGTGTCACGTGCGTTGATGTGACACGTGTGGATGTGAAGTTTGAGATGGCCTGCGTCACAACTCGTTGGAGGGAGTGGGTGGGTTGAGGCCTCCTGCAAGGTCTATGTGAGGGTGTGGAGTATTAATTAAAGAGCTCGGCAGCTGTTTGGTCACTGGCACTGGCCTCCACGGAGAGGGACATGGGGAGGGAGGACACGTCTTTTGCAAGGAAAGAGAGTAAACTGAGATTTGGAGCCCAAGGAAAGGTATCTAACTTATCCTAGGAGAAAAAGCAAACGGCTATGAAATTATCTAATTTTTCCGGACTTGCTCATAAGATTTTTCAGGTTTGAAGGAAAAGAATAAGCAATTCTAGACAAAACAACAAAGTAGTAGTGGGGGACTGGCCAAATGTCCAGTCTGTGTGCAATGTGGTCAATCTTATCCAACTAAAACAGACCAAAATGACAGTAAGCCCAAATCCTGCAAATAGAGCTCCCCATTACCTAACCCCCTAGGCCTGGATTACAATGAGGGGACTAATCCCTACCGCATGCTGGAGACTCCAACACATCTCTGTAAGAGTGGGAAGAATCTTGGCAACTGTGAAAACAGTAGAGACATTTTGAAAAGTGTTACCTGCATGTATAATGCAAACAGAGGTTTGGGATTGACAGAGAGATGTACTGAGAGGCCCAGCACTCCTGGGCAGTATAGCCGGGCGTCCAGGGAGGCCTACAGCCCTAAAACTGGGAGGAGCTCTTTATTTCGTGACCTTTTATCTTTTCTTTTTAGAGATGAGGTCTCACTATGTTGCCCAGGCTGCTCTCAAACTCCTGGGCTCAAGAGATCCTCCCCAGTAGCTGGGACTACAGGTGTGCCCTACAACACCTGGCTTGCGAGGACCTCTTTAATGATTACCTGTCCAGTTTGCCAGCTGACAGCAGCATCTGTTAGACCCTGTATACTTGACTTAAAAGAGAAGCTTGATTGAAAAATGTCACTTTCACATCCCCCCCTCTGGTGCTTTTTCTCAAACAGAGTAAGTCTAGGAGGGGAAAATTTGCTGTACTGGAACTCTGGCAGCCCTTTTACAATTCAAAATGTCACTGTGACCCTGTAACATCAGTAGATGAAACACAAAGGGGAATACTGACCTCAATTTCACTCATAAATCAGTTTTAAAGATCTTAGAAAGAAAAAAAAATCTGTTCCAAGAAGCCTGGACAGGTAGGTATTATTTATCTTACACTCAGTTGGACCAAATCCCCAGGGCTTAATTGCACTGTTACGTGTTCTCTGAATTCCTTTTTTTTTTTTTTTGAGACGGACTTTCACTCTTTCGACCAGGCTAGAGTGCAGTGGCACGATCTTGGCTCACTGCAACCTCTGCCTTTTCGGTTTGAAGAGATTCTCCTGCCTGAGACTCCTGAGTAGCTGGGATTACAGGCGCCCGCCACCACGCCTGGCTAATTTTTGTATTTTTAGTAGAGACGGGGTTTCACCATGTTGGCCAGGCTGGTCTCGAACTCCTGACCTCGTGATCTGCCCACCTCTGCCTCCTAAAGTGCTGGGATTACAGGCGTGAGCCAGCGCGCCCGGCCCCGTTCTCTGAATTTCTTATGCATCGTCCACATGCTTCATGCACTTCTCCACTTGATTGACAATCCAGACTGATAAGCACTGGTTTTATTTATGGTGGCATTGCCCATAATCTTGCTCCACAGTCAAGTACTTCTTTAGGCAGCTTTTTGCTTATGATAAAGTAAAAGCTGGTAGCACTGATAAACACAAACAGAAATGGAGTATTTTGTAGGGTGTCTTTGAAGTGGACCTGCCCATATAAAAAACCTGCAAATGGGCAGTAAATGACCTTTCTGCAATTCACATTAAATAACATCCACTGAATAAAGCAAAGGTCATGGTCTTAGTGTAAAGATAAGCCCTCTTTTCCACCAGTATAGAAAACATATATACATCAGATTCAACAAAGAACTACAGCAGGACCTGACTGTGGGGAGGTGGGAGAAAATCTTATTTTCACTTCTCTTTAAACCACTGGTTCCCAAACTTGGAGAGCTAAAAAACAAAACAAAACAGCAATAACAAAAAAAAAAACAGATTTCCAGGCCAGGCATGGTGGCTCATGCCTGTAATCCCAGCACTTTGGGAGGCCGAGGCGGGGGGATTGCTTGAGATCAAGACCAGCCTGGGGAACATAGTGAGACCCTGTTTCTGTAAAAAAAAAAAAAAAAAAAAAAAAAAAAAAATTAGTCAGGCATGGTGGTTCACACCTGTAGTTCCAGTGTTTTGGGAAGCTGGGGTGGGAGGATGGCTTGAGCCTGGGAGGTCAAGGCTGCAGTGAGCTTTGATCGTGCTGTGGCACTCTAGCCTGGACGACAGAGCAAGACCCTGTCTCAAAAAAATAGAAATAAAAAGCTGAGTGTGGCGGTTCACACCTGTAATCCCAGCACTTTGGGAGGACGAGGCGGGTCGATCACGAGGTCAGGAGTTCAAGACCAGCCTGAGCAACATGGTGAAACCCCCGTCTCAACTAAAAATACAAAAATTAGCCAGGTGTGGTGGTGTGCGCCTGTAGTCCCAGCTACTCGGGATGCTGAGGGAGAAAAATCGCTTGAACCCGGGAGGCGGAGGTTGCAGTGAGCCGAGACTACGCCACTGCACTCCAGCCTGGGTGACAGAGTGAGACTGTATCTCAAAAAAAAAAAAAGAAAAGAAAAGAAAAAAGAAATAAAAAATCTATTTCCAATACCTTCTTGTACCCCTTTCCCTGACTGATTCACGATGTCCAGGGGCAGAGCCCAGAGACCTGTGCGTTTTACAGTTTCCACTGTACACTGAAGGCAGTCAAGATGCAGGGCTCCAGCTCAATCATGATGTCCAGCCTTGAACCCTGCAGCCATGAATCCCTTTTAGTTTAGGAAATGTCGCCCTCTAGTGGAATAAATTATGACCCAAAAAAGAAGCTTGTGCCTATCTCATTTGTGTTTAAAACCCTTCAAAATCTCATTTAAAAATGTTTGTGAGGTTGATTTGCAGATAGCTAGGGAGAGGATAGATACCTTTGAAGGAGGAGACTTGAAAGAAAAATCTAGTAAAACCAGAAAGAAAGCTCATGGTGGAAAACTCCAGTAACATTTCAAAGGAACAGTATCTTTATCAGAATAAATCAAGTCCAATTTTTTTTTTTTAGTGATATCGCTGCTGTTCCTTCTTGAACTGAACTTACAGAGTGTGTGGAAGTAGTTATGGGATAAATATTAATACAACCATAAAGGGGCCAGGCGCTGTGACTTACACCTGTAATCCCAGCACTTTGGGAGGCTGAGGTGGCGGATATCTTGAGCCTAAGAGTTTGAAAACAGTCTGGGCAACATAGTGACACCTTGTCCCTACAAAAAAAAATAAAATAATTAGCCAGGTGCCGTGGTGCACACCTGTAGTCCCAGCTACTCTGGAAGCTGAGGTGAGAGGATCGCTTGAGCCTGAGAGGCGGAGGCTGCAGTGAGTTGTGATAGCACTACTGCACTCCAGCCTGGGCAGCAGAGCGAGACCCTGTCTCAAAACAAACAAACAAACAAAAAACAATGAAGCAAGAGTCTCTCTGATAGCAAGCTAAATTCTTATCTCCATCCTCCCCTCATATTTAAGGGACATTTTAAAAGTTGTTCTCACTGTGAACACTTTGGTTTTTAGGTAAGTAGAACTTTGGCTTTTCCTGTTCTAGGATGACTGGATTTGAAAAGACTGTGACACTCATTCTAAGAACTTCCCTTTACCACAGAATCCCACCCACTACACACTTTCTTAGGTTGCAAAAGTGATTATTTCTTTTTTTCACATTATACCATTATACCGTAAGGAGTAAAAAGTGATTATTTCTTATTATCTTTTTTATTGGCTGTTTGCTGTTTGGAAATGTGCAACTACATGCTTTATGGTATCATCTTGTCTTATCTTTACTCTAAGACCATGACCTTTGCCTGATGTAGTGGATGTTATTTAATTTTAAGAAACAAGGCCTCTGCCCCGCTACCTGGCACCCGTCACTCACTACCCCACTCCCAGGTTCTACCCTGTGGGGTAGCTTAGGCTAATCCTGGCTGGTTATTTGTTCACTTGTCTCTGGGTGTTGTATTTCACACCCACTTGTGCCAAGTCTATACGCCGCCACAGAAGTATCCATGTCCCCAGTTTCTATACATTAATATTCTCAAAGGGCCAAGGCAGCACCAAGATGGAAATGGCCATCTCTCAAAGTACCTCCACTTCCTCACTGGCCAGCCTGTCCTAATCCCCTGAGGCCTGGCTTAATTCCACAGAACTCTCTGGAAACTTCTCTCAAGCACCTCATAAACATTCTTCCTCTTGTAAAATCTCTTTGGACCTAATTCCTGGGTTTGTTTTTTCCACCCCCCACCAGGCCTCTTTTCAATTCAGGTATATTAAGGGTTCTTCTCTCTTGAACTTTTCCTCCTTGGATATTACCATTTTCTAGCTTTCCTCCTGTATCTCTGCTTTTTTTCCTCCTTCCAGATTCTGTGTGGTTTATTTGGGGGGCAGGAGGTTGGGGTAGGGATGGGGTTTGAGTCAGGGTCTGGGTCTATTGCCCAGGCTAGAGTGCAGTGGTGTGATCTAGGCTCACTGCAACCTCTGCTTCTCAGGCTGAAACCCCCAGGGGCATACCATCCTCTCTTCTCGGCCTCTGGAGTAGCTGGGACCACAGACAGGCACCACCACACCCAGCTAATTTTTTTATATTTTGTAGATGCCGGGCGAGTGAGTCTCACTTTGTTGCCCAGGCTGGTCTCAAACTCATGAGCTCAAGCAATCAGCCTGCCTCAGCCTCCCAGAGTGCTGGGATTTGGCCTGGCGCGGTGGCTCACGCCTGTAATCCCAGCACTTTGGGAGGCCAGGGAGGGCGGATCACGAGGTCAGGAGTTCGAGACCAGCCTGGCCAATATGGTGAAACCCCATCCTTACTAAAAATACAAAAATTAGCCGGGCGTGGTGGCACGTGCCTGTAGTTGCAGCTACTCGGGAGGCTGAGGCAGAAGAATCACTTGAACCCCAGAGGCAGAGATTTCAGTGAGCCGAGATCATGCCAGTGCACTCCAGCCTGGGCGATAGAGCAAGACTCTGTCTCAAAAAAAAAAAAAAAAAGGGCTGGGATTACAGGCATGAGCCCCTGCGGCCAGCCAGTACGTTGCTTGAGGCTTAATATGTAGACCTTATCTATTCTCTCTTTCCTTTCTTCCTAGAAGGACTCATTTAACATATTTTATATACCAAATTTTATTTTATTTTATTATTTATTTTTGAGACAGAGTCTTTCTGTCGCCCAGGCTAGAGCGCAGTGGCGTGATCTTGGCTCACTGCAACCTCTGCCTCCCGGGTTCAAGCAATTCTCTGCCTCAGCCTCCCAAGTAGCTGGGATTACAGGCGCCCGCCACCAAGCCTGCCTAATTTTTTTGTATTTTTAGTAGAGGCGGGGTTTCACCATCTTGGCTAGGCTGGTCTTGAACTCCTGACGTCGTGATCCACCCGCCTCAGCCTCCCAAAGTGCTGGGATTACAGCCCTAGCCTTTTATATACCAAATTTTAGAGCAGAAAGGCACTTTAGCCATAATGTAGTCAGCTTCATTTTGCAGATGACTTCATCTTTGACCTCTACATGGATAACTACCATTCATTCATTCAACAAAAATCACCGAAGGCTTCCAAGTACCAGGGATTAGTGCCATAAGGGAATATTAGAGAATTTTCAGGTTGATACCGGACATGCACAGAAATAACCAAGGTACAAGACTGACGGTGAAGGCCTGGCGTGGTGGCTCACGCTTGTGATCCCAGCACTTTGAGAGGCCGAGGCAGGCAGATCACCTGAGGTCAGGAGTTTGACACCAGCCTGGCCAACATGGTGAAACCCTGTCTCTGTTAAAAATACAAAAATTATCTGGGTGTGGTGGCAGATGCCTTTAGTCCCAGCTACTTGGGAGACTGAGGCAGGAGAATCACTTGAACCCCAGGAGGCAGAGGTTGCAGTTAGCCGAGATCATGCCATTGCACTCCAGCCTGGGCGATAAGAACAAAACTTTGTCTAAAAAAAAAAAAAAAAAAAAAATAATAATAATAATAAAGACTGACTGTGAAAAGTGCAAGAGGGAGGGAATAAACTTAGAGAAACAGAACTTTGGTCATCGAGAGAGATCAGGAAGGAAGGTGGTGGATGGATAGAGCTGGGAGGGCTTCATGGAAGAAGTGAGGTCTGGAATGTGCCATCTGTCAGATTTGACTGGAAAGGACATTCTAGGGGGACAAGGAGGATCTGAACAAAGGCGTGGGGAAAGGAAAGTACCGAGCAACTTCATGGAAGCCCTTCCCACAGTAATTGGTTCAGGGTGAACCTATGATATGAAAAACCTTCAGGGGGAATGCATGTGAGGGAGCAGGAAGCCCAGGAGCTGCTGGGTCTGCCCTTAGGATGATGCTGTTAGCACGGTGGCTGAGTGAGGCCGTGGGGGCAAGGGTTACCTGGAGTCTGGCTCCTCTGTTTTTTTTTTTTTTTCTTGAGATGGAGTCTTGCTCTGTCACCCAGGCTGGAGTGGAATGGCACAATCTCATCTCACTGCAACCTCCGCCTCCTGGGTTCAAATGATTCTCGTGCCTCAACCTCCCGAGTAGCTGGGACTACAGGTGTGTGCCACCATGCCCAGCTAATTTTCGTATTTTTAGTAGAGATGGGGTTCCACCATGTTGGTCAGGCTGCTCTCGAACTCCTGACCTCAAGTGATCCGCCCACCTCAGTCTCCCAAAATGCTGGGATTACGGGTGTGAGCCACCATGCCCGGCTGTGGTTCCTCTGGGTTTTTTCAAGTTGTGTCAGCTGGTTAGTTACTTTATGTTTTCCATTAAAATAAAAAGCATTCTGAAATTATATATATATAATTTATATATGTGTAAAAATTACATAATTTTACATGGTATTTACTAACAACACTAGAGAGAACTTAGAAAATTTTAAAAGGTGTCTTGATTACAAATTACTACAGAAGATGAAACAAAATGAAACAAAACATAGTCAGCATAGTAAATTACAAAAAAACAAGGGAAACTTCCCAATTAAAAAGCAAATACTTCCCGAAGAGAAATTAAAACACACTGCCGGGCGCAGTGGCTCACGCCTGTAATCCCAGCACTTTGGGAGGCCGAGGCAGGCGGATCACTTGAGGTCAGGAGTTTGAGACCAGCCTGACCAACATGGCGAAACCCCGTCTCTACTAAAAACAAAAAACTAGCTGGGCATGCTGGCACATGCTTGTAATCCCAGCTACTCAGGAGGCTGAGGCAGGAGAATCACTTGAACCCGGGAGGCAGAGGTTACAGTGAGCCGAGATCACACCATTGCACTCCAGCACGGGCAACAAGAGCGAAACTCTGTCTAAAAAATAAAAATAAAAAAAATACACCCATACAAAAACTTGTACACAAATGTTCATGGCAGCATTATTCATAATAGTCAAAAAGTGGAACCAACCCAAGTGTCCATCAACTGAAATGGATCAACAAAATATGGCATTATCTATTTAATGGAATATTTAACAATTGAAAAGCAATGGAGTATTGATACATGCTCCAATAGGGATGAACCTTCAGGACGTTATGCTTAGTGAAAGAAGCCAGTCACAAAAGACCATATGTTGTACCATTCTGTGTATATAATATGTCCAAATCTAGAAAGACAGAAAGTAGATGAGCGGTTGCTTAGGGAAGGGGAAGCAGATGAGGGAGACTGGAGAGTGATGATAAAGGAGTGTGGATTTCTATTTGGGTTAATGAAAATATTTTGAAGTTGATTGCAGTGATGGCTGCACAACTCTGTTAATACACCAAAGCCATTGAATTTGTACTTTATTTTCTTTGAGACAAAGTTTCACTTTGTTGCCCAGGCTAGAGTGCAGTGATGTGATCATGGCTCATTGCAGCCTCAACCTCCTGGGCTCAAGCAATTCTCCCGCTTCAGCCTTCCAAGTAGCTGGGACTACAGGTGCCCCGCCAACGTGCCTGGCTAATTTTTTAAAAAAATTATTTGTAGAAATGAGGTATCGCTATGTTGCCTAGGTTGGTTTCCAACTTCTGGGCTCAAGCGATCCTCTCACCATGGCCTCCCAAAGTGCTGGGATTACAGCCATGAGCCACGGTGCTCAGCCTGAATTTTTACCTAAATGAGTTCATTGTATGGTATGTAAGTTATTCTTCAATAAAGCTACTACAAAAATATAAATGGTCTATACAGGCCAAGTAAAAGGCTGAAAATGACCAAGCTGAAAAAAAATCGGCCAGGCGCGGTGGCTCACGCCTGTAATCCCGCACTTTGGGAGGCCGAGGCGGGTGGATCATGAGGTCAGGAGATCGAGACCATCCTGGTTAACACGGTGAAACCCCGTCTCTACTAAAAAATACAAAAAAAATTAGCTGGGCACGGTGGCGGGTGCCTGTAGCCCCAGCTACTTAGGAGGCTGAGGCAGGAGAATGGTGTGAACCCAGGAGGCGGAGCCTGCAGTGAGCTGAGATCATGCCACTGCACTCCAGCCTGGGCAACAGAGTGAGAGAGCGAGACTCTGTCTCAAAAAAAAAAGAAAGAAAAAAATCAAGACCATTATATGATGACAAAAATTAAACTTCAGATACAAAGGCATAGGTAGGCTAAAAGTGAAAAGATGGAGAAAAATAAGATAGACCTTGTGAAACCGATAAGAAAGTTGGAAAGGTTATACTGATATTGGAACTGACTTTAATACAAGGAATGTTACCAGAGATAAAAAGCGGCATTTCACAATGATAAAAGAGTCTATTCATGAGCAAAACATAGCCATCCTAAACGTGTAAATACCTAAAAACAGTCTGAAAATACGTGAAGCAAAGATTGAAACAACTGATGCGGTGAAAAAAATAAACCCACAATTAGATTAGATTTCAACATTCATTTACTGATAGGATAAGTAGGCAGACACTAAATTATAAGACAAGATTTTCAGCCTCTGTGTTACTGACATTTTTGGCCAGATAATTTGTTTTTGTTTATTTATTTATTTATTTGTTTATTTATTTGAGATGGAGTCTCGCTCTGTTGCCCAGGCTGGTGTGCAGTGGCGCTACCTCGGCTCACTGCAACCTCTGCCTCCCGGATTCAAGTGATTCTCCTGCCTCAGCCTCCTGAGTAGCTGGGACTATATGTGCGCCACCATGCCTGTCTAATTTTTGTATTTTTAGTAGAGCCCGGTTTCACCATGTTGGCCAGGCTGTTCTTGAACTCCTGACCTCAGGAGATCTGCCCACCTTGGCCTCCCAAAGTGCTGGGATTACAGGCGTGAGCCACTGTGCCTGGCCAAGTTTTTAATTTTATTTTTAATTGACCAGCTCAGTCTTTGTTGTGGGAGGCTGTCTTGTGCTTTGTGGAATGTTTAGCAGCAGGCCAGGTGGAGTGGCTCATGCCTGTAATCCTAGCACTTTGGGAGGCTGAGGAGAGCGAATCGCTTGAGTCCAGGAGTTTGAGACCAGCCTAGGCAACATAGTGAAACCCCGTCTCTACAAAAATAAATAAATAAACAAACATATATATGAATGTTTAGCAGTATCCCTGGTCTTTATCTGTATGAGTTACCTAGGGCTGCCATATCAAAGTACTGCAAACTGGGTGGCTCAAAACAACAGACATTTATTCTTTCACAGTTCTGGGGCTAGAAGTCTGAGACAAAAGTGTTGGCAGGGCCACGCTGTCTCCGAATCCTCTAGGGAAGGGTCCTTCTATGCGTCTTCCAGCTTCTGGGAGCCCCAGGTATCCTTGGCTTGTGGCAGACTAACTCCAATCTCTGCCTCTGTCCTCAAATGGCTGATTTCCCCTTGTGTGTCTCTGTGTCCAAATTTATCCCGCTTCTTATAAGAACACCAAATTGGATTAGGGCCCATCCTATGAACTCACCTTGATTATATCTGTAAAGACCCTGTTTCCAAATAAGGTCACATTCACAGGTGATGGGGGTTAAGGTTACAACATTTTTTTTTTTTTTTTGACACAGAGTCTCTGTCACCTAGGCTTGAGTGCAGTGGCACGATCATGGCTCACTGCAGCCTCCAACTCCTGGGTTCAAGCCATCCTCCTGCCTCAGCCTCCTGAGTAGCTGGGACTACAGGCACAAATCACTGTGGCTGGTTTTTAAAATTTTTTTGTAGAGATGGGGGTCTTGCTTGTTGCCCAGGCTGGTCTTGAAATCCTAGCCTCAAGCAATTCTCCTGCCTCGGCTTCCCAAAGTGCTGAGATTACAAGCATGAGCCACCATGCCTGGCCAGCTTCAGCATTTCCTTTTGGAGGACACAACCCATAACACTACCTAACAGGTGTCAGGGGCATCCCTCCTAGTTGTGAAAACCAAAAATGTCTCCAGATATTGCCAAATGTTCCCTGGATGGCAAAATCGCCACCTGTCCCATTGAGATTTGAATAACACTATCAACTACCTTGATCTCCTTTACACTTATAAAACATTATACCCAACAACAAAAGAATACACATTCTGGAAACACTTATTCTATTTTATGGAATGAAGTGTTGCCAATTAAAAAAAAAATAAAAGGAGGGTGGCATGGTGGCACACACCTGCAATCCCAGCACTTTGGAAGGCAGAGGTGGAAGGACTGCCTGAGACTGGGAGTTCAAGACCAGTGTGGCCAACATAATGAGACTCTGTCTCTAAAATAAAATTTAAAAACTTAGTGGGGCATGGTAGTGCACTCCTGTAGTCCCAGCTACTTAGGAGGCTGAGGCCCAGGGGTCTCTTGAGTTCAGGAGGTCGAGGCTGCAGTGACCCATGATTGCACCACTGCATTCCACTCCAGCCTGGGTGACAGAGTGAGACCCTGTCTCAAAAATAAAATAAAAATAAATAAATAAATAAATATTTTAAAATATAGGCCAGGTGCAGTGGCTCATGCCTGTAATCCGAGCACTTTGGGAGTCCGATGTGGGTGGATCACTTGAGGTCAGGAGTTCAAGACCAGCTTGGCCAACATGGTGAAACCCTGTCTTTACTAAAAATACAAAAAAAAAAAAAATTAGCTGAGCGTGGTGGCACGTGCCTGTAATCTCAGCCACTTAGGAGGCTGAGGCAGGAGAATTGCTTGAACCCAGGAGGTGGAGGCTGCAATGAGCTGAGATTGCTCCACTGCACTCCAGCCTGGGCAATGGAGTGAGACTGTCTTAAATAAATAAATAAAAATATTTGAAAATAAAAATTATTTTCAAGTGCAAGATAGGGCATATGCTAGGCAATAAAATAAGTCTTAATATGATAGCCAACCTCTAAGATGGCTCTCCCAAATCCCTAACTCCTGGTATTCATGCCCTGGTGTAGTCCTTGCCCACATGGTACCAGAGTTGGCCCAAGTGACCAACAGAATGTGGCCAGTGACGATGCCCCTTCCAAGACTGGATCATAAAAGACATCACAGCTTGTGTCCCCCCATCTTCCCCACCTCTCAGAAGCACTTACTCTTCGGGACACCAGCCAACTGCTATGTCACAAGTGGTGTGAAGGCGAGGCCTGTAGGGTGAGGGATGGGGGCCTCTTACCAACAGCATATTAATGAGGCCAGAAGTGGATGCTCCAGTCAAGCCTACAGACCTCAGTGACATCCTGATTACAGCCTCATAAGAAACCCTAAGCCAGAATCACAGCACTAAGGTGCTCCCCAATTTCTGACTCACAGAAGCCGTGAGATACTAAATGCCTGTTGCTTTAAACCACCAGGCTCCAGGGTAATTAATTTGTTATGCAGTAATAAAGAAGTTAATACACAAAATAATTAAAAGGATTGAAATTGTACAGAGCATATTCTCTGACCACAACAGAATTAAACTAGATATTAGTAAAACAAGATATCTGGAAAATTGCTATTTTTTATTTATTTTTATTTTTTGAGACCGAGTCTCGCTCTGTTGCCCAGGCTGGAGTGCAGTGGTATGATCTCAGCTCACTGCAACCTCCACCTCCTGGATTCAAGCAATTCTCTGCTTCAGTCTCCTGAGTAGCTGGAATTACAGGCACCCGTGACCATGCCCAGCTAATTTTTGTATTTTTAGTAGAGACGGGGTTTCACCATCTTGGCCAGGAAGGTCTTGAACTCTTGACCTCGTGATTCACTCACCTCAGCCTCTCAAAGTGCTGGGATTACAGGTGTGAGACACCACACCCAGGCTATTTTTGTTTGTTTGTTTGTTTGTTTGAGACAGAGTCTCGCTCTGTCACCCAGGCTGGAGTGCAGTGGCACGATCTTGGCTCACTGCAACCTCTGCCTCCTGGGTTCAAGCAATTCTCCAGTCTCAGCCTCCCGAGTAGCTGGGATTACAGGCGTCTGCCATCACGCCCAGCTAATTTTTTGTAGTTTTAGTAGAGATGGGGTTTCACCATATTGGCCAGGCTCATCTCGAACTCCTGACCTTGTGGTCTGCCCACCTCAGCCTCCCAAAGTGCTGGGATGACAGGCGTGAGCCACCACGCCCGGTCGCTATTTGGAAATTAAACATCATTCTTCTAAATAACCCATGGGCCTCTTCTGCCTCAACTGCTTCCAGGGCACCTGTGAAAAAGCTTGTGATGAGGTGGGGCAAAAAATAGAAGCCAGTTCTCAAGTTCACCTTTGATTGTACCCACCCTACAGAATATGGAATCAATTTACAAAAATTTACAAAATTACAAAAATTTATTAAAATGATTTTAGTAAAATTAGATTTAAATTAATAGAAATTGCATTTCTATATACCAGCAATGATCTCTTGGAAACTGAAATTTTAAAATAGTATCTCTCATCTTAGAGGCTTGACTAAAAAAAGAATAAAAATAGTATCATTCATAATAGCATTATAAATGAAATCTTGAGGGATAAATTTCACAAAATACATGCAAGATTGTACAATGAAAACTATGACATTGCTGAGGGAAATGAATAAGACTTAAAATAAATGAAGAAATATACTGTATTCATGGGATGAAAGACTGAGTGTTGTTAAGATGTCAGTTATTCCCAAATTGATCTACAGATTCCATATAATTTCAGGCAAAATTTCTACAGGTCTTCTGTAGAAATTGACAAGCTGATTTTAAAATGTTTCTGGAAATACAAACAACCTAAAATAGTCAAAATGATTTTGAGAAAGGACAAAGTTAGAGATCTTGTATATCTGATTTTAAGACGTACTATAAAGCAACAGTAATAAAGGGTATAGTATTGGCATAAGGAGAGATAAATAACAGTGCAAAAGAAGATACTGCTTAGAAACAAACCAACTCATATACGGTCAATTTTTTTTTTTTTTTACAAACATGACAAGGTACTTTAAGTGAAAGGATATTCTCTTCAACAAATGGTGCTGGAACAAGTGAATATCCATATACAAACAAATGAACCTAACTCTTGTCTCACACTAGACACAAAAATTAACTTGAAAAAGATAATAGACATGAATGCGAGAGCAAACACTATAAAACTTCTCGAAGAGCGGGCGCAGTGGCTCACGCCTGTAATCTCAAGCACTTTGGGAGGCCAAGGTGGGCGGAACACGAGGTCAAGAGATTGAGATCATCCTGGCCAACACGGTGAAACCCCATCTCTACTAAAAATACAAAAAGTAGCCGAGCATGGTGGCGTGCGCCTGTAATCCCAGCTACTCGGGAGGCTGAGGCAGGAGAATCACTTGAAGCCGGGAGACAGAGGTTGTAGTGAGCTGAGATCCCACCACTGCACTCCAGCCTGGTGACAGAGCGAGACTTTGTCTCAATAAATAAGTAAATTAAATTAAATTAAACTAAATTAAATTAAATTAAACTTCAGAAGAAACCATATAAAAGAAAAATCTGTATTAGGCCAAGATTTCTTAGATATGAAACCGGAAGTACTATCTATAAAAAAATTGATAAATTAGATTTGCATCAAAATTAAAAACGTCTCCTCTTTGAAAGACACTGTCAAGAAAACAAAAAAGCAGGCCGGGCACGATGGCTCATGCCTGTAATCCCAGCACTTTGGGAGGCCAAGGCGGGTGGATCACTTGAGGTCAGGAGTTCAAGACCAGCCTGGTCAACATGGTGAAACCCTGTCTCTACTAAAGATACAAAAATTAGCCAGGCATGGTGGTCCGTGCCTGTAGTCCCAGCACTAGGGAGGCTGAGGCAGGAGAGTCGCTTGAACCCGGGTGGCAGAGGTTGCAGTGAGCCGAGATAGTGCCACAGCACTCCAGCCTGAGCGACAGAGCCAGACTCTGTCTCAAAAAAGAAAAGAAAAGAGAAAAGAAGAGAAGAAAAGAAAAGAGCAGGCTGGGCGTGGTGGCTCATGCCTGTAATCCCAGCACTTTGGGAGGCCGAGGCGGGAGGAACATGAGGTCAGGAGTTTGAGACCAGCCTGGCCAATATGGTGAAACCCCATCTTTACTAAAAATACAAAAATTAGCCAGGCATGGTTGTGCATGCCTGTAATTCCAGCTACTGGGGAGGCTGACGCAGGAGAATCGCTTGAAGTTGGGAGGCGGAGGTTTCAGTAAGCCAAGATTGTGCCACCGCACTCCAGCCTGGGCGACAGAGCGAGACTGTCTCAAAAAACAAAACAAAACAAAACAAAACAAGTAATGGAGCAAAGCTTCTGTTGCTCCACATCCTCACTGGCATTTGGTATTTGAGGCATAATCTTAACACATCACAATCAAAGCCAACAGCCAACTTCCAAGCAAGTACATAATACACAAAACAGAGCTGTGGACAATGTAATTACAACACAACTAAGGTTGAATTAATAAATAAATATTTTATACCATGTTTGTACTTGATAGTGAAAACATCTCCATTTCAACAATCTGTGGAACACTTATAAAAACTGGTATTTTAGGTCACAAACAAAACTTTCATACATTGCCCAATGCAGAAACTGTACCATAATGTAATAAATGTTGAGATAACGAAAGTTAAAACAGCAACAAAAATAATATAGAGACTACTAAACATTTGCCAAAGTCATTATTGCTTTGGATTAAAGAGGATTTTTTTTTTTTTTTGAGATGGAGTCTAGCTCTGTTGCTCAGGTTAGAGTGTAATGGCGCGATCTCAGCTCACTGCAACCTCCGCCTCCCGGATTCAAGCGATTCTCCTGCCTCAGCCTCCTGAGTAGCTGGGATTACAGGGGCCTGCCACCACGCCCGGCTAATTTTTGTATTTTTAGTAGAGACGGGGTTTTGCCGTGTTGGCCAGGCTGTTCTTGAACTCCTGACCTGATCCATCCGCCTCGGCCTCCCAGAGCGCTGGGATTACAGGCGTGAGCCACCGCGCCCGGCCAAAGAGGAATTTTTTGAATTTAAAGTCTATATAGAAAATAATGAAAATAAGAGCCCATTCAACTACAAACCCATAGGGTGAAATGGTTTCACTGTCACATACACACACACACACACAAAACAATAAATTTTCCGTATTAAGAGGAAAAAAAGGAAAAGAATTCCCAAGGAAAACAGGGAGGCAATAAAGATAACTGGCGACTGTGACTGCTGGTGTACTGTGTCCTCCCCCAGTTAAGCAAACTCTCATTCATCCACCTGTATTTCCAGGGAATGGGCTCAATCAACTCTGCGAAGCTTTCCCAAAGTCAGGCTTTCTGTCCTTTGGGCTTCTACAGTAGGCTGTTCATAGCGCTATGTTAGTGTTAATTAAAGTTTTGCAGTACCAGGAAGTTTTCCACATCTTCCTGCCCTTTAAATACCTTTGTTTACCACTTAGAATGTGCCAGGCAATTGGCATTAATTCACCGAATCCTTACAACTTTTTTTTTTTTCTCGCGGTGCGTGTGTGTGTGTGTGTGTGTGTGTGTGTGTGCGCGCGCGCGCGGCGGGGAGGGGGGGTATTCCTAATTTCCAGAAACTGAAGCTCAGAAAGGTTAACTGAGCAAGGTCACAGAGAGAACGCATCACAAAGTCAGGATGTGGTGCAGATCGGTCCACTTTCAATAAAAGCTCTTTCTACCACAACAGGTTACTTTGCACTTGGGGACAGTTTTTAACTTTACGTTCTCAACTCGTATCCTAGCTCCTGGCACAGAACATGTCATCCAAGTTAGGCATCACTCGTACCCTGCTCTTGGTGAAGTTTTCTTTTGCATACTGCAGAGAGATACGCTCATTAGCAGCTGGCGATGGAGACGCTGAAACTCAAATGGATTTGAGACTGAGCGACTCCCATCTCTATGGTTGGGATGTGACCCATCTATCCTCTGGAGGACTCAGCAAGGACTACCAATCACCAGACAACTTTACCGCACGTGGTCGAAAGTTGAACTTGCTATTGGTTAAAGGCAGTAAAGCCCGCCCATCAGCGCTGGTCGGCTCCTTTAAGAGAACGCCATCGCCTTTCGCCTGTCTTTCAGCGCCTGCGGATTCTGGGTGCTCAGGTTGTGTTCCTGGCGGGTCGTCTGGCTGGGTGGGCCCCGGAGGTCGTGGCCCGGGAGCAGGGAGGTGTGTGTGGGGGGCCGGCCTGCTGTGATGACATTCCAATTAAAGCACGTGTTAGACTGCTGACGCGGGTGATGCGAACTGGAGTCTGAGCCTGCCCGAGCGTTGCTGGGAGGGGGCGGGCGGTCGGTCGCGCGCGCGCACACCCGCTGATCTATCACTCTCGTTCTTGTAGCTCCCAGCCGAGGACGTCGGATGTCATCGTCGTTGCTGCTTTGCCACCCCATTCCCGTCAATAAAGTGGTTTGAACCCAACCCTGGTGTCGGTGTGTGTCATTGGCGACGCGCTGTCTTTGAGCCCCCGCCGAGCCTCCTCGTGGCGCCGGGGGTCAATCTGCAGCGCTAGAGCATGTGCTTGCGCATAACTGGGGCCGCCTGGCCCCCCGCGGGCGGCCCTTTTAACCGCGAGCGACAATAAGTAACCTGACTGGCTGGCTGCTAGGCTGGGCAGTTTTCCAGGTGTTTGCCACGACAGGCCTCAATCCGTAATACCAAGGCTAGAATGGCGTGTTAGGGGGGCGGTGGCTGACGGGGATACGCGGACTCTACTGCGTAATGAGTGCCCCCCTGCTCCCATACGTTCCCAGCCCAGCCCTCCCCGAGTGTATCGCGCGCGCTGTGCCTTTGCCGGGGGTTCGACATAAGTCCCAAGCTGTCGGCGTCTGCCATCAGACGCGCAGATTTAGTTGGAGGCAGCGTGGAATGGCGTCAGCAGGGCTACTGTGTACTTGACATAAACGGATTCGGTGTGGAACTGCATGAGTTAACTCATGACTAAAGGGTAATCGACCTGTTTACAAATAACCATGCAGGAGTACTGCCAAGCATGGGACTAAAGCTTTGGGCAGGTCAATCTGTCACTCCTAAACAGTTCAAAATTATAGGGCGGTTGTGAAGGTGAATTAGATTTTATATATGGTTGGGGACAACATAGACACCTAGTTACACAGTCCAGATTCTGTGGTTGGTAAAAGATCTTCCACAAGGGCTCCAGTGAAATGTGCATCAGTTCTGAGTACAGGGCAGCAATGGTGGGCAAGGATGCACGTATGCGTTCACTACATGGGCATTCGATGAATGAAGGTGTCCCGAATTAAGATTAGTAGACGATGAAGGGTGTAAACTGCAGCCCAGGAGCACCACTGCCCTACCCCCTCAGTTACGAACTTTCACTGGATTCTTTAAATGTGGGTTGAAGATAATGGCACATAGTTCGAAGGATGTGGTGAGGATGGCTTTGCAGCCTTAGGACTGGGCAGTGATCAACCCAGTAAATGAAAGCTGCGATTGCCAGGGGAGGGCCCCGGTGCTCTGTACTCATTTTATTGTGCCCCTATCTGAACAGGATTCAGTAGAAATGACTTAGATGCTTATCTAGTATTTGACATGAGATATTTATTTTGTGAAACAATGCAAGCGATTTTAAATCCCCACATACTATTTTGATTAAGTGCAACATGGTACAGTCATGTGTAATCTCTTTACACGATAGTGCATCTAGTCCTTAGCCTTTAGTTATTGCACAACAATTATAAAGACCAGTGACCAGGACACGTGGACTCCGACAGGCAGATCGGCCTACACAATGAAAAATCAGAACAGTATACCAACTGGAATGGTCAAACAATTTAAGTCAAATGTTTTAATGGTGCAATTAAAATAATCAAGGGTTCAAACATGTTTTCAATATATTAATTTCTTTAAAGTCACGTTCAGGCAAGGTGCTGTTTAAAAAAACCACTATTAGCTTTGTCCACACATGTAAGTTATCAAAAGTTACCCAAGGTAATTTTGACGTTGAGTGCAGCTTTAAGCAATAAAAAGTGGTATTAGGTTTACTTCTCGAAGCAAATTATACAATAAGAGAGCCCCCAACCTTGTAAACTAAACATTCTGACACAAATGCACAAAATTAAGTTGGCAACATTAATTTTGAGATGTAGTGTGATGCTGAGCAAACTTTTGGTCTTGGACTCTTGAAATAATTTAAGAGAGCAGTTCTCTGTTTTGGCCTTCAGGAAGGGAAATCTGCCCATGGAACTCCCCCAATCAGATTAACAAACTGTTTCAATTCCCATATAAAACCTGGAGGACACAGGAAACGCCAGATGGAAAAAGTGTGGCTCTGGCTTTCTAGCCCCATCCCATCTGTATGAGAGCCCCATCCTGTCATGTGCAGTGTTTGATGTTTTCACATACGCTCCTGTCTCAGGAAAACATTCAAGATTAGCTAGCAGCCAGGTGGTTGTACCCCACTGGTGAAAGGCTTGGGATGGTTTGATCTCATGGCTTTGCCTGATGTTCACATAAATCCCACTGTCCTTACCCAAGCTGATAGCGTGTTGTTTGTGTATGTTCTATGGCTACTTGCTTCCCAAATGTACAATTTAATGTGAAAAAAAGTAAGTTGCTCTGCCCATCTCTTCTGTCACCAAAATGAAAAGGCTCACAGAATTCCTCTCCCCACCCTCCAGACACATTGCACACTGACATTCTCTGGAAGTGTGGAAGGCCACATACAAAGTATAGAAGTGAAAAAGTCCACTGTGCATCGGCTGCCTGAAGAAAAGCTTTGGAGGAGTAGAGGAGGCAAGTTGTTCAGCTTGGCTCTTACTGTGCTCATTTGCTGCCACAAACATGGGTAGACTTTTAAAAGCCACGGTGTGGGTCACCTATAACTTCTGGATCCACCATGATTCTTGCATGGTCTCCTTTGCCAAATCAAAGCTTTGCAGCAGGCAATCCAGACAGTTGTCACTGGATGCGGGGAATGACACCTCACAGTGGAGTGGGCACTGGCAGGCAGAGGGCAGAAGCAGTCCTTTAAGAAACAGTAGCTGTGGCACAGAGGCCAGCGCTACAGTACAGATGGCAGCCAAGAACCCCACACATCCAGCTCGATGTCACAATATGGGGAACATCTGACATCACCCATCATGGCTGATCAGCAGCCTCCACAGGTGGGTCTTTCAGGAGGCAGGAAGTAGAGCGAGGGTCCATGGCTGAGTGCATTATAGTGATATAAACATCATCCATGTTTGGCATGACAAAAACTTTCTGTAGGAAGATATTAAAGAACAGCTATGTGGAAGAATGCCTTGCCAGGCTGTCACCCTCCTTTGTTCTGATAATTTTAGGCCTTAGACTAATTTTTAAAAATACATATAAAAACTTCCTATGCATTCCAAACGAATTCTCCCACCATACATACTTTAGTTTAGAAAGAGGTGAGGAATCATACCAGCGCATGGATATGAGAATCCTCTAATATATCAGCTTGGAAGCAGAAGTGGCCTTTGATTTTGTGTACATATAATAAGGTTGCCCATATGCACTGATATATATCCAACAATTGGCTTAAGCTGTTCACAGTAGTTCCCAGTTACTACGTCTAGAACACATATTCCATGTGAATTATCCTTTTATTAACAAATCCTAGCAATAAAACGTAAGCTAATGGCCAGGTGCGATGGTTCACGCCTGTAATCCCAGTACTTTGGGAGGCCAAGGCAGGCAGATCACCTGAGGTCCGGAGTTCAAGACCAGCCTGGCCAACATGGTGAAACCCTGTCTCAACTAAAAATACAAAAAAATTAGGCCGGGCATGGTGGCTCACACCTGTAATCCCAGCACTTTGGGAGGCCGAGGTGGGTGGATCACAAGGTTAGGAGTGAAACCCCCATCTCTACTATAAATACAAAAAATTAGCTGGGCGTGGTGGCGGGCGCCTGTAGTCCCAGCTACTCGGGAGGCTGAGGCAGGAGAATGGTATGAACCTGGGGGACGGAGTTTGCAGTGAGCCGAGATGGCGCCATTGCACTCCAGCCTGGGCGACAGAGTGAGACTCTGTCTTAGAAAAAAAAAAAAAAAAGGAAAGAAAAAGGGAAAAATAAAAGGCATGATGTTCTTTCCCCTCACTAGGTTCAAAGTACTTTTCTATTTGGTGATGACATTAAGCTTTTTCAGAAATTGGTTACCAGTTATGTTTAATCTCTAGTTTTTAAATAAGAGGATTTTTTTAAGGCAGTAACTCAAAATACACCACTGCAAAAAGAATGTAGGTCTTCTTCAAAAGGTGAATTTCATTAAACGTAAGTAGTTTGCTAATCCATAAAACCCTGACAGACAACTGTGCTTCAAATATCTGATAAAAGTTTGATGGAAATAGCTCATCCCAGGGCCTCCAGCTATACTGCTATTACCTTTGGTGGCCAAATGCAGAAAAAAAAAGCTGAGAGAGTAAGCTCTGGCTTAATAAACTCCCAGACTACACTAGAAGCTACCCAGGGGAGGGAGAGGCCTGACTCATCTTTGGACTCCCAGGACAGGTGGTACCTGGTATACAGAAGGGTTTCCAGGAATGTTTGTTGAACTGAACAAACTGAGCAAAGTGAACAGCACACAAGAACGGGGCAGCCTCCCTGCCCACAGGCCGGGTGCTAAGAGCTGGGCAAGACCAGGCCTTGCATAAGAGAAAACAAAGCCTGAGAGTTCTGGCAGGCTTGCTGGGAAAAGACATCATCATTTTGCTCTGACCCAAATCTTTTGGGTTTCCTCTGAAGATGACTTAGTAATGTTCTGTGGATAAGTTTCAGGGCTTTGATACTGTACCTAACATTTTATTCCCATATTTGATCAAATGTAATACTCTTCTGGGATGAAGGTCACCATCAGATTTTCAAAAGAGGATCGTGACCCAGCTGAAGTTCAGAACCTCGGCTAAACCCACAGCTTCTATACTTGGTGTGAAATACTAGATAACACTAGGCCTCTAGTTTACCTTTCAGGTAAACCTTACCTGAAACTCTTGCTCCAGTTTCTTCTCTATCCAGTCTGTCACATGAACTAAAGTCACTTCTCTCTCTCCAAGTTTTGGCCGAGCTTTCAGCTCCACATGTGGTGGCTTTCGGAAACCATACCTTTTTGAAGACACGTAATAACCACATTTAGAAGCAAAGCAAGGAATGAGACAGGCACTGACAGCAAACAGTTCTCATTTACATGGGGCTTTATCACTACTTAAAATGTTATTTTCTTCTGAAAATGCCCTCTAAAAATATTCCACACACAAAGTATGAATTGTGAATCCCCTGTGTTCCCTGGATGGTGTTAGGGCTGTGGCGGATTTAGAACAGTTACGACAAACTGGGAAAGCCAGGAAGCACCACTGGAAAAGTCCATGACCTGGGTATTGGTTTCTGTTTTTTTTTTAAAATGGCAATAACCTTTTTTCTTTCAATTTTTATAAAAGTAGTATATGTATATTACAAAAACAAAACATACATACAAGCAGATAAAGCAGAGAGTAAAAGACACACTGCCTCTCTCCGAATGTCATCCCCAAGAGAGGACTACTGACAGAAGTGGGGTGAACTCCCCTTACATTCTCCTGTGCATATGTCGATTGGTAAGGTTTGAAACCTGTTTTTTCACCCTACACCCCAACAATACGCTTTTTATGACTTCCTGAGGGAGCAGACTGGCAATCAGAACTGCTGGCAAAGTATCCAGACAAGACCCTGTGTGCTATCAACTGTCTAAAACCTTAAATCTGTCATGGACCAGTGCTTTTGGAAATACAGTAAAAATGTCAAGTTGCCATAAATATTTCTAAACACTCTATACTTATCTTTATGGATCAATAACACATAGTTCAGCATTTGAGCATGCCTTGGGTAGCGCCATCCTAGAGCCCTTTTATCTCCCCCTGAGCAGAGGCCTTGAAAACTGATAAATCTAAAGAATTGGCAGTAAGGAGAAGAAATGTATCAACTTTATTAAAATTTTTTTAAGGTTTGAAAGACCATATAATATATTAACAGTGGTTATTTCTGGATGGTGAGATTATGGGTTTTTATTTATTTATTTATTTTTCACCTTTTCCCAATCTTTCTCTTTTTTTTTACAATGAAAATATTACTTAAAAAAGTATAAAAAGGCATTTTAAAGTTTTATTGGGAAATACCAGCATTATCGTTAAATGGTTAGTCAATTCAAAACCCCTCTTCTGATCATTCCTAGAAATCCTTCTGAATACCAATGATATGTACTAGCATGTTGGTTTCACTCTATGATAGAACAGAGCTATATTTTTGTTATGAGTGTAGTTTATGGTACAATGAGATCTCTTATGCAATCACTATTTACACTTATGCCCATTTTTATAGGACTTAGCATGTCAATTTTAAATTGAGATTCACAGACAGTGATGCTGAACTCATCAATAATTTATTTCAGTGACTCTCAACCCTGGCTTCATCACCCCTGACCCCTGAAATCCTGGGGGATGGGCCAGGCATATCTATAGTTTTAGCAAGTCCCCAGGTGATTTTAACACGCAGCTGGGGCTGAGAATCAAGTCCTCAGACACCAAATGCACATGGCTCCTGACTCCTCAGCATCGAGGCCTAACTCAGGGAAGTCTCCCTAACTTCCCAGACTCTGTTGGATGTGTGATCCTCATCTTTAAAGTAGGGATAACAATGACATCTACCTCAACAGGATGCCATGAGGACTAATCAGGTAATGCAATTACAACCAGGGCCAGGCAGAGAATAAAGGTGCTATCTACAAATGACAGCTGTTATTACGGGCAGAACAGTTGGCTTTACAGAGGAGGAAGACCAATAATAGAAACAGCTTATCTCATAAACTTCATGTATTGACTTTAACTTTTCCTACCATGTGAACATGAATTCTTGAACGTGAATTCACCACTCACAGAAGAAAGTACGTCAGATTTGCAACTAATATTAAGGTCCCATGAAAAATGTTTGGAAGTGCTTCTGCCCGGGAGAAGGTACTTTCCATAACCTCAAGGTTAAGCAGGCTGGGATTTTTGTGGCCGTGCAACAGGAGGAATCACTTATTGTCCCTGAGGGCCCTCTACGCACCATACTCGGTCAGTCGGGGGTGGTGGAATGTTGACTGCCAAGGTTCCTCTACATTCTTGTACTTCAACAGTGAGCAGCAGGGGTGTGTTGGAGACTTCTTCGATCTTCTTTTTAATAAACTCTGTCTCTGTTGCTTTTTGGAAATATTTTGACTTGGTAATTTTATCAACAAACCTCATAATCTTACTTGTTCGATGACCTCCAACGTACCTTCAAATGTGGAACACAAAGGGCAGTTAGCATGAACTTTGCTCTTTCACAGACAAAAACATGTGGCTCTTCATTCTCCTTACTTTGGAGCACCATTCGATGTTTTGATGGGGTGATTCTGTGTTGGGGCGGGGGGCATCCTGTGCATTGCAGGGTGTTCAGCAGCATCCCTGGTCTCTACCTACCAGATGCCAGCAACACTCCCCCTAGTTATGACAATAAAAAATGTCGCCAGACATTGGCAAATGTCCTCTGGGGGGCCGAATCACCCCCAGTTGAGAACTACTACTTTAGAGAAGGTGTAAATGTCTGAAACAGCCCAAATCTTGATAATGGAGAGCTGGACAAAGTCCTCATGCAGAGGTTTCTCACCTGTCCTCCTTTATACTACTCCAATACCAGACAGAAATCCAATGACATATCAATCTCATAATCTCCATGCAGCAAGTAACAAATAATGCTGCATCAATAGGACACAAATCAGTAATCAACGGACTGTCTTTAGGTGGTGTCACATGGCTACCTTGAGTGGCAATTACTTTTCAAAGGGCTTGGAACTTCTTAAAGAAAAATTTAGCCTGGGCAACACAGTGAGACCGCCATCTCTACAAAAAACAAACAGAAAATTAGCCAGGAGTGGTGGTGTGCACCTGTAGTCCCAGCTACTCGGGAGGCTAAAATGGGAGGATCACTTGAGCCCAGGAGGTTGAGGCTGCAGTGAGCTATGATTGTGCCACTGCACTCCAGGCCTGCGTGACAGAGCAAGATGCTGTCTCAAGAAAACAAGCAAACAAACAAAATGCTACACCAAGTTGACGTGCTCACAGGCCAAGAAAATAAGCTGTTGTATCAGGTCACATGTACCATGAGACTGCCCTCAGAAGAAAGGATATTTGCTTTTTAAAAGACCCCACAGTTCCAGAACATGAGGAATAGTATGTGTTCAGGGAAAAGCAATCATTCTTAAGAAGGTCAAGCAGCTAGACTGTAAATAATACACACAAACTTTGGCACCAACTCCTCAAACATCTGAATTCTTATCTCCTGTAGGATTTCAAAAGTGAATAGGTTGGTTTTTTCTTATAAAAGTTTCTGAATTATTTGGCTTCCTTTAATCTTAGTTTCTTCAATTCACTTTATGTAATTAAAAGATCCTTGTGGATAGGCACTTTGATCATTTCACAGCCCAAGTAACAGGCAAAGAGTGCCCCCCTCCAAATGAAGTTCATGATCCAAAAGATCAGCTCAGTCATCAGCGCTTTCAAAATTCGCCAAAGAAAATCATCTGAATGTTTCTGCTTTGCAGGAACTTGCAGCTCAACAGAAGCAAATGCACTCCAGCTGAAGCTGAAGGGAGGGAGGCTCTCCGCTGGCTCCAGGGGGAGGGGGCGTGTGCTCGGTTTCTTCTGAAGGCTCAGGGCGATGCTCTTCATCATCACCACACCCTTCAACTTCTCTATTATTTAATCAAACAGCAGCAGAAAGCCATTTTAGTAAGGAAAGCTATATGGGTCTTTTCGCTTGGCGGCCTGGAATTTAAACAGACCACTGACCTGGGATATTAATACAAAAACCATCTACTCAACATGAAAGAGGAAGGAAGATCACAGAGGAAGGAGGGGAAACAAGGCTCACTCCCAACTTGCTGTCCTGATCCTTGGAGACTCAGAGGCACAGAAGCACTGATCCACTCACCCTTCGGCCCCTGGGAGGAGCTGTTTGTCTCCCCCGCTGGGCTCTGGAGCATCATCTTCCTCGGAGGAGCCAGCGCTGGAGGATTCCTCATCGCTGTCTGCCAGACAGAATGCCCGGGGCCTGCAACTGGACAGAGAGAGAGTCACCACCACTGCCTGCCCTCACCCAAGCTCTGCTTAGAAAGAGAACACACACACTCATGCACATACACTCAACCACAACAGGGTTGGGATGTAACTGTTACTACATCTCATCATTCTCTCCAACCCACCCAAAACAGAAGAGGCCCAATCCAAGAATCCTTGGATCAGCGCAGATGCTCAGGACACTCTTCAGCACCAAGGCCTCTGACAGGACCACAGAGGCCTTGGACCCAGAAGAGGTTGCTTTTGAGCATGCGTCAGAAGGACAGGAGGTGGGAGTGTGATGCGCACATAAAATGCAGTGATTTCAACCAGCAGTGCAGCGGGAGCCACACGGGAGGATGAACAGAAAGAGCGGATGGTTGCAAGAGTGAGGTGACAGCTTATACTGGTGACATGGCCACTTCTCACCGATGATGGGATGTTGAGGCAAGTCCCTTGGCTCTGGCTTAGTTCAGCAACTCTGATGCTTTCTGGATTAGTAACCCTCCAAGTTAGTTTTGACTCATGACTCCTTTCCAGTGAAATTACATATTTCACTCCACACCTGCCCTATCTCCTGAGGGTCACAGAAAAAGCCAACACACAAAAAGTCTCAGGAGACTCTAGGAAGCAACTGACATGAGAACCCAGGAAATTTTCTGGAAAAGTACACATCTAAAGACCATTCCTTTGCCTGAAGTAAGGGAAAGCCTCATGGGAGAGCAGTGTCCCTCACTCAACTCTCCAGGGCGGATGCTCAGTTCCAGAGGTGTGGGGTTGCTGGATTACCTGCAGAGGTGAGGGGTCCAGTTCCCCTCGGAGGGGACCTGGGGGCTTCTGGGCTGAGCCTCGGGCCTACAGAAAGCAGCTTCCTCCCTGGACCGTGGCTTTGCTTCAGAAAGTACTGGCAGGGCTGTGTCTGAGCCCAGAGACTTAAATGGGACAAAACGAACAAGGGACAGAGTGGTCTCTGAACACTATTACACAACCAAATGGTCACCAAGCAGAGGCTGGTCACTGTATTTTTGACAAGGACACAATTACATGGACAAGGGAAGGCAGTGGAGCTCAGAGCCTGTCTCCCTGCAGCTGCAGTCCTTTGGTTTTCCTGATGCTGTCCTTGGGCCACCAGAGGCCCACGGGGACAGTTATTTCCTGACCAACAGGAGCCAAAGGCACCCAAGGGCACAGCACACATGCCAGTGTGGAACTGAAGGCCCAGCAATGGCCCCAGCCCTGTGCACTGGGAGGGCAGGACTGAAACCTCTACCCTGGAAACCGGAGCCGGCTGTAAGAGGACCCAGACTGTGTCCTCCCTGGCAGGACACACAGCTCCTCCTCAACCTCACTCTGAAACATTAGAGCCAGCGCTCCAGCCAACAGGCTGGACTTCCACATTAAAGGGAAACTCCCTCTGCAGAAACAAAAGCCTCTTGTCCCTGGCCACGGGACAGCACATAACTGACTCTTCCTCCTTCCACCAGAGGCCTGGCTGGTCCAGGAAATGCTTATGTGTATCTGCTGGTTGCAGAGCCATATCAGAGTGTGCTGTGGTTAGCAGCCCTCACAGGAATCTTATATTTAAAATGTATATAGCAAAATTCAATTCCTATGAAAGCCTAAACCGGGTCTTGGGTGAGGAAAGTCAGAGATGTAAATCCCCAAAGATCACACACCCTCTCAGAAGAGCATTGGAGTTCTCCATCAGTAGGAAGGCAGTGCCTGAGGCTCTCTGACCTCATGCTGCCAGGTGTGAAATCTGTCCCCACAGCACAGGGAGCCTGCTCCTCACCCACAAAGCACAAAAGGCTGCCTGCAAGCTCTGGGACCCCAGTGAGATCTGCTGAGCCACTGCTCCTTGTGACCCCACTGGGACATACCATCTGGCAGCTCCAACCCTGGGCAGAAGATGCCAGAGGCTGAGCGCTGTGGCAAACTCTCAGGTTACTGAGTTAATCCTCTGCAGGTCACAGAACAGGACAAATTTTGCGGCTTGAAGTGAACACTTCAGGTAATGCTGTACCAGTTCAAGCTGATCAGATGATGTGAAAATCTGATTTTGACCGAGTGGTACCTCTGCTCTCCGCACTGGGGGCAGTATTATGCGGCACCCAATACTTAGGAATTATAAGTGTAGCCCAGTGTTTGCCTGATATTCACTTTTATAAATGAACATGCATTTTATGACCTCAGCATGAACGTCAGAGAAAGATACACCGCACTTCCTTGTAGAAGACGTGCTGGAATGTAATCAGCCTACTTGTTTTAAACACACCTCAGAATTCCAGATGAGTGTGATATCCTTTCAAAGAGACACCTTAAAAGGCTTATTCCAGTTATGTTCCTTCTGCCAAAAATCTTTTGGAAATGTCAGATATATAAGAAAAAGTGAATTATTTTATCATTGACACTCTTAGACCAAATATTTTATTTCTTGGTCTCATAATCGCCACCACCTCTGATGACTTCTAGCAATTTCTCAAAGGTCCAAACCATCTACAAAGCAAGACAATTTGCTGTCACTCAGGATAGCTAAAAGAATGTCACGGACTCTGGAGGCAGCTCTAAAAAGAAGCCCCCAAAATGCTTTAAATGAAGAACGCATAATTAAATTAAGAAGCCCTGTGAGATGTTTGCTTTGAGGGAGACCACACTCAAGAATGCACTAATTTTCTTTTGAGAAAATCAGTTCCATACACCTGCCACAGGCACACATGTGCATACACACCCACACACTAGACCGAGTCACAGCGTAAACTGCAGGCACTCAGCGCCCAGAACACCAGGGGCCTGGGGGCAGACGGGTGGTTTGGGGTAGATATGAACTAGTAACCGAAAAGAGGTCAGATGGGGCCACCTTCTGACTTGGGGACTTGTACAAAGGGCCCAGACTGCAGTGGTGGAGCAGGAAGAGGCCCAAGTGCCTTATAGGAAACACTTCACTCCCATGCCCCTTTCCATTTCAAGGCCACCCAAAAGGCAGAGCACTCCCTTCACTAACTCATTCTAGCCCTCTGCAGGGCAGTTCCTAAAGCAGAGGCTGCTCAGCTCACTAATTCAATCCCATCTGAATGTCGTATGTTATGTTACCTGCAGTGTGTGACAAAAGGACTATTTGGGAAATGAAAAAACTAAAGGAAAAATGCCCACGAAAATACAGCAGACACACATTTCAAAGGGAAGAGACTTTGCTAGGGCAAAGCTACACAGGTTAAAATCTCAGTCTCACCCTCAGGGTACTAACTAAAGGTGAACAAACCTCCTACCAGTAAGGAGGACATCTCACAGGTTGAGCAGCATCTCCTCAGAGACTCCGCAAGAGCACAATCATTTGCACACTTGAACAGGGACTGAAAAAAGCAGTGAGATGAAGCCGAGGCCCTGCTAGCCAGGACACCAGGGAGCAGACCCTGATGTGGAGTGAGGCCCTGGACAGGCGGCCACGGGCTGAAGGGAGGGCCTGGAGGAAAGGGCTGCTGCTGGCCAATTCTTCAGACATTCTGTGCTTTGGAGGTTTAATATTAAGGAAGATATCAGTTCCAAAGATCACAAGCTTCAAACAGCTAGTATGTATGCTGACTCCTGTCCCTCCTCTGCTACTAAGCCACACGGTGATTCCATAAACCTCATGACTGAGGAAGTGAAGTGGATTCTGGAATCACTTCTGGGATCACGGATGGGCTTTTAGAGGTTCACAATGCTCCTAGAAACTGTGAGCCAAATGGTGCATGTGGAAGCATTTTCATAAAGAAGAACCCAGTGCTCTCAGGTTCCCGAAAGGGTCCTTTCTGAAAAAAGGGGTAAGGGTCCATTTTTCCGGGCCTTCTTCTCCCAAATGAAGTGCTTTTGGATTGTATTCCTCCTTACTTTTAAAAACAAATGACAGCCAACTACACATCAACATATAATTTAACACCCTCACAGGAAGAAGCAAAACATTTTATAACAGACTCTTCTAGAAAAAAATAGCACTTTAGAAATATAAGTGAAATATAATACCATCACATTCCTAAAGCAGAGGATCTTTTTTCCACTCAGTCTAGAGAAGCACAGCTTTCCAGAAACATGTCCATCCTCTGGTCAGCCAGAGTTTATGAACTTGAAACTGGGCTATCAGGGCTGCATGAACAGCAGTGAATGTGGACGCCTACGTGGCAAGCTCCTCAGGGACCGGCCTGGTTGCTGCCCCTGGTGTCCAAGACCCCCTTTGCAATGGAGTCCCTGTGCCTCTGTGCCCACACGGGGCTGTTTCTAGAAAGGGCTCCTTGCACAAATGCATCTGCCCGAGGTTGCTCTGCCACACTCTCTTTTTATTAGATCTCATTTTCAAGACTGCCTCTGCCTCAGGTGCATCATTTTCTAGGCAGCTGGTTCTGCAACTCTGTCGTCATGAGCTGGATTTAATGTGCTCAGCTACGCGTGGGGGTGGAGTGGGGACAGCAGGACCAGGAATTGAGTCTGACTAGATCAGGACTCCAGCAATTCAAATTGGGGAAGTCTATAAGACTCTGCCTGTCAGGAAAGCCTCTTAACTACTCCTGGTCTCGGTTCTCTCAGGCTCACGAACTGTGCCTTTATGTCCAAGAATGTGATGAAAAGACAGGCTTCCTCATGGTTTCACATGGGACTGAACAAGACTCAGAAGTTACAGGGTATGAAATGCTATGTGGAGAGTTGATAAATACCACACTCACCAGAAAATATAAATCCACAGATTGCCGAATCCAAACATATTTTAACAAATAGAAAAATGAAAGGAAAATAGCACAGACACAGGTTAGATTGCATATAGCTGGTAAAATTCTCCAATTACTAAAATAGAAACATTTCATTAAGTAACTTGAATAAATCAGGATAATCTAAGTAAAAGAATATTCTCCAATGTATAACCCAGCTCCCCCAATCTGCTACTACCACAAGCATGAATAAAAGCATTAGGTCAGTACCAGAACCAAGCAAAAGTCTAAGAGCCAGTATCTTATATTTAGGCCCCGTGGAGATAGCTCCTTGTGACATTTTCATGTCATCATACTGTTGATTCCATGCAAAGGGCTAAAGATGTGAGAAGCAGCCTCTAGTCAACATTTTTAATTGGTAAAAACAATAATATAATTTAAATTTATAGTCAGAGCAGTCATTTTAAGGAGAGTAGGATGTAAAAGTTCCAGTTTATCTATTCTAGGTATTTAAGAGGGAAAAAAATTAAGCTTCATGAGTTACTCACAATTTTGGAATATTTACTAAATCAGACAAACCCTAGGCAGCAGATACACTATCTACGAAGAGAGGGATTTACTAGGCAAGTCAATATTGTATTATTTAGGGAAAATGCTTCTCAAAACACTTTTAGGAGCACGCTCTACACTACAAAATCAATCATCTAATTATAAATAATTCTGACTTTGTGATTAAAGCAGGTAGATTCAGCCTGTTCCACATATTGCTGTTTATGACCGGAAGGATCTTCATGATTCTATTCGAGGATCATTTTATTGCTTGGATGAGTCTGCCCCACTTGTCTGAGTCAGTGATGTTTTCTGGGTAATCAATTCCATGTGTACCACTGCCAGCACTGAGGTCAAAGGCGCGGTCAGAGCTGAGCTGGGTTGGGAACTCACAGGCCACTGGGGATGAGACTAGGAAACCATTCCCTGAAATGCTCTGGTCCAGGAGCGCTTACACAGAAGCTCACTCAACATCCAGGGGCCACTACACATCAAACCTGCTTCTCTTTTTTTTTTTTTTTTTGAGACGGAGTCTCTCTTTGTCACCCAGGCTGGAGTGTAGTGGCACGATCTCGGCTCACTGCAAGCTCCGCTTCCCGGATTCACACCATTCTCCTGCCTCAGCCCCCCAAGTAGCTGGGACTACAGGCGCCCGCCACTACGCCCGGCTAATTTTTTGTATTTTTAGTAGAGACGGGGTTTCACCGTGTTAGCCAGGATGGTCTCGATCTCCTGACCTCGTGATCCGCCCGCCTCGGCCTCCCAAAGTGCTGGGATTACAGGCATGAACCACTGCGCCCGGCCTTCAAACCTGCTTCTCAAAGGCTGGAGGGAGAGGCTGGTGCCCCAGGATTGGATTAGTAAATTCATATATAGCCCCTTACCCTTCTTTGCCAATTTCTCCAACCTTCAGGGCTTCAACAAGAGGCTCTTTACCTAGTTTGGTCAAATTCATTTTGGTCTCGAGAGTCATCAGAAAGGACCCATTGTAGGACATTTCCAAATCAATCCAGAGTCCTGGAGAAATGGTGAAAAAACAGAAGGTTTTTTTTCCCCAAAAAAACACATGACTATAAGTGACAGTATAAAAACTTACATTTAAAAATATCTAAACAGGCACCATATTGAAAGTCCATGTATCGTCTACTAATCTAGGTGAGAAGAGGACTGAGAGTGCATTATGCCATCAACACACACGAGAACAGGTCACGGCATACATCGAGCCCCTGGTAAACAGCCAGCATCTCAGGGCCCATTCACAGGATCCTGGGGAATTCAGTGCACAAGTCAGCACTGGAAGGGTCCCATCCTCTGGCTTCTAAAATCTCCTTGTATTTAGTAAGAAGACATATGCCCAGCAGAAGAAAATGGCTTGACTCAGGGCAAAGCCAGGACAAGGCATGCTGATGCCCAGCCAGTTACGAGGCACAAGGGAAGTGCTAAGACTTCTCTGTAAGCTGGGTTGTTCTATAAAGACACATATGAGAACCGCTGTCTTTCTTAAAATTCTCCAGTATTGGGAGTGGGACACAGAAAATGGCTCAGATTTAACAGGAAGAGTAACAAAAACGTTTAGGACCTTCCTTTCTTTCTGGAAACTGCCCACTGATGGGAATCAAAGAATTAACTTTCAATTCCCAGGATTATCCAGATATAATTGGGTAATCACTTTGTACCTTAGGCTAAAAATCAGCTCCTTAGGAAAGATATTATGCCAATGAGATCATATCTGAAAGGCTTGTAGCTTCATGGAATTTTACCAGGATGGCCGCTGATCAGTGGTTTAAAATACAGAGTTTATCTCATGACCCTCTTCTACTTGAGGATTCTATGATTTGTCAAGTATTTTTCTGTGATTTTTCAGACTCAGGCCTCCAGAAGACCTCATGGACTTTTTATCAAAATGTGATCCTTTAAGTGGGTGTTTAAATGTTAATAAACTTTTATAGATCCTCACATGACAAATGACAACATCTAAAAGGACGCAGGAAATTAATCTAAAACCATCATTCACATACAGCATTGTTTTCAAGCAATTACAGTAAACAGCCCATCCCCTACATGGCCACCACCTCAGATAAAAGCACTGCTTAACCCCAACCAGCACTAATGGTGTCATTCCTCACTAAAGGCAGGGTGATTTCCATTTTGTTTTCAACCAATTCTTTTTACCATAATGGAAGGTAATTATTTTCCATGAATGACCTGGTTTAATTAAGTGATATGGAGATCAATTGTGATTATCTTCCTTGCAGCAACACTCACAAAACTGTTGTATTTCTTGTTTACATTAAGCAGTTAGAAAGAATTAATTAGCTTGCTCTTCAAAGGTACTATTAATGGAAATAAAGGGTATATCTGCTTTAATAAAGACATTTAGTTTTTAATCACTTCAGGAGAAGGGATTAGAGCAAAAGGCTAATATTAATAGATTTAAACTCAATGTAAAAAAACAACAATAAAGAAGATATTTATTGTTGTATAGTATTTCCAGCTTTGAGAATTAATATTCAAACCATCCAAACATAATCGTTTCTTTTGAAAATTCTAGTCAAGTTTCTAATAAATATTAATAATATGCATTGCCTTTGAAAATGGACATATTAAAGGCCCCAGAATTATACTTCTTACAAAATGGAAAGTTTTGCTAATCTGTTTTTTAAATGAAGATATATGGATTTGGGCTTAGTAAACTGCTGGCTCATGCCCAGTCACGGGGACATTCCACCCAGTGATGTGTGGTCCAGCGTCCCTGTCAGGAGCTGGGGGGTGGAGGAAGGCCCAGGGAAGAGCAAAGAGCCCAGTCACATAGACTGGGGCTTGTGTTTCACTGGAAGTTTCTTCACTTCTGTGCCATCAGTACCCTTGTCTGCACCAAGGAGACCTATACTGCCTCTTCCAGGGAGAGCTGTGTACACCCTGGCACCTGGCACAGTCTGACTAGGCAGCGTCCCTTTTTCTGCATTCACCAGCCCACCCTTACTTCTTGCTCTGTCTCCCTTGCTGCTGTTGCCAGGGAAGAGGCTGTACTGGGCAGCCATGGAGCCTGATATCTGAGGATGAGGCTTGGGCATCTCACTGAGCCTCTGCCTGGGGGAGGCGTCTGTTTTAAACACTGAATATGCCTCATGAGACCCACCCACAGGGCCCTGCTCAGCCCTGGCACTCATACAAATATGAAAGAGTCAAGAATGCTTTAAGAACTTTTTTCTTCCCCAAGATGGGGTCTCACTGTCACCTAGGCTGGAGTGCCACCTGGTACGATCTTGGCTCACTGCAACCTCCGCCTCCCAGGCTCAAGTGATCCTCCCACCACAGCCTCCCGAGTAGCTGGGACCACAGGGGTGCGCCACCATGCCCGGCTAATATATATATATATTATTTTTGGTAGAGATGGGGTTTTGCCATGTTGCCCAGGCTGATTTCAAACTCCTGAACTCAAGTGATCCACCTGCCTTGGCCTCCCAAAGTGCTGGGATTACTTTGGGAGGTGTGAGCCACTGCACCTGGCCTGGGAATGGTTTAAGAACTTTTAAAAGCAGACATGAATGGTAAATAAATATTCCAACAAATGACTCTAATATGATGTGCTTGCATTCAGATGAGGGTAAGAAGACTATTTTAGCATTAAGTGTAAGAGAAATTTGCTTTTGTAACAATGATTCAGCAGGCAGAACGTGACCTGAAAACCTGGGGACACAGGCAACTCCCAAAACTTGGAGCAAAGACCAACTGGTTATGTGACAGGTGAGTCAGGAGGCCCCTGCCTTGCAAGACTGAAAGATGAAATTAACAGTTACTAGAAAGGTTGTCTTCCCCTTGGGGACTAACGTAGCAACAATAAGCACACTGGGACACACACTGCCCCATGAGCAGCATCTTCCACTGTAACCCAGCTAAATGCTACTTTATCTAGAGGAATGCAGTTATAGGGCCCTTTCTTTTGAACTCTTGACAAATGGTAAGACTTAGTTGTAGGCATTTCACTGAAAATACTTTCTATAACCATGTGCCCTGGCTGGTGCTCAAGAATAAAACCAGAAATTGAGGAGCTGGACAATTTTTGATGCCTTTAAATAGCAGTAAGGCAGGCAGTCCTGAAAGGTTCTCTGGGAAAGGGGGGCTGGAGGCACACATATGAAGGGTCTATTCCACATCATGTTGAGAGGTTGTCCAATGGTAACCAGTGGCACCCGATTATTAACGAGCCCCTATAAAACTGGCACTTCAGGCTGGGTACAGTGGCTCACGCCTGTAATCCCAGCACTTTGGGAGGCCGAGGCAGGCGGATCACTTGAGGCCAGGAGTTCAAGACCAGCCTGGCCATCATGGTGAAACTTCGTCTCTACTAAAAATACACAAATTAGCTAGGCATGGTGGTGTGCACCTGTAGTCCCAGCTGCTAGGTACGCTGAGGCACGAGACTGGCTTGAGCCTGGGAGGCGGAGGTTGCAGTGAGCCGCAATCGCCCTACTGCACTCTAGCCTCTGTCTCAAAAGAAGAAGAAGAAGAAAAAAAAAACCCTGGCACTTCATGCAGCAACACGAGTGACAATGAAGTAAGACTTAGTCAGTCTGTGTACAAGGACCTGGAAGGAGCTCAGATGCTGTTTTTCCACTCTTTAGTTTCAAGGCGGCAGGATCAATTACCACCACTACCACTATGCAGAGACACTGTGGCAAAAATTACAGCTTATTCCACCAAAAAGCATGTATGCGTTCTTAACATACGATATCAGAGCCAAAAGCACTGAGATGAACCCCTGCCCTCAGGAAGTGTATGTTTGAATAAAAATAAAAGTGGCCTAGGCCAGCTGGTGCAGCTCAGACCATGATGCCAGATGGTATCATAAAATGCCTTGGCATATGTCCCCACAGACAAGGGGTGGCCACAACCACAAGAGGCTCTTCTGCCTTCGGCCTGGTTTTCTAGTTAACAGACCCCATGACCTCAGTCCTCCCGTGGCCATGTGAATCTAATAATCTCACACAGCGGTTCGCTGTTTTATTACTTTTTAGGCATCTGTCTCACTGGAGTAGGCTTGAGAGGGCACCTGCTGCTTGGGAGTAGTTAAGGGAACCAAAACCCTGCAAACCTGAGTTTGGTCCTCACGTTATTTTCACCTCCATTTCCTTCTACCTGTAACTATTAATAGCTGATTTCACTCTGAAAGTCAATATTTGGCATCCAAAGAACAAAACTTCGTAAAATGGAACATTTGATAACATATTATCAAGAACAGATGTTGGAGTTATTCAGCTCTGGGAAGAACACACCAGTGACTGTTGTGCTCCCGGCAAAGAGACTGGTGCCATATTGCTCATTCAGATACTACAGAAAATTAGCAATTCCTTGTGTGTGGGTGTGTCTTTGATGACAGACATCATTTTTAGCTTTATCTACCTGTAACTGTCCTCTGAAATAGAGCTCCACCCCTTCAAGGTTGACAAGCTGCAAATCAGGATCCCCTGTCCCCCACCCGACGCATGTTCCACAGGAGGTATGATTTCCCCTTCCCACACTAAGCCCTTTGCACATTGTTTGTCTTCCCACAGCACAGTCTGGTCAGAGCTACTCCTATCAGCCCCATGCGCTGAAGTATGGCCCTGCCTTGGTGCTCAGGCCCAGGCAGCCCCAGTGGCTATAGCTGCCCTGTAATGTCACTCTTGAAGCAGGTGTGGCAGGAGGAGTGGGCAAGTCATGACTGACTCTGGCTCCAGTTTTCTGTTATTACTTAGGTGGCAAAGTAGCATCAGTCCCAACACTGGATGTGAAGGCACCAGGCACGTAGGTAGTGGATCCTGGTAGGATCCAGTCTGGAACACTGGAGGTGAAGGCACCAGGCACGTGGGTTAAGGTCTGGAACGTCAGTCCAGATGACTAAGGGCAGCTCCGGAGACAGACAAGGTTTCTATTTCTGTGGGACATGGTAATATTTCCACAGAATCTGAAGCATTCAGTCTAAATTTGGACTATTATTTGGGTATCTTGAAAACAAGGCAAAACCCAATAGGGTCCTCTGTCTATGTAGACACTCAGTGGCTATTTGCAATTTTAAATTCATGCTGCAAACATCCTGAAGACTAAATGAATTAATCTAAGCCTGAGGGGTTGTGGTCTGCATCCTTGGATCATTCTGACCCTGCTGACACACCTGTGGGCACCTGTTCTGAAACCACTGGACTCAGGCACAGAAGATAAATACCTGCTGACAGAAGCGGCCCCCACCCAGCCTCTTCAGGATGATTTTATTAATACTAACAAAGTGGCCAGAGAGCAGCAGCTAACACTGATGGTTACTACGTGCCACGTGCTCCGAGTGCTTTACATGTAACACTGCATCTCTGCCACACCCGAACGAGGTGGGCAGCACTGCCATCAGCACTTGAAGGATGAGGAAACTGAAGTATAGAGTGGTTAGTGGCTTCTCCACAGTTGTACCGCTGAATGGTGTACAAGCAGGACCCAAACACAGGTGACCCGGCTGTAGAGTCAGTGCTCATGGGCAGCCTCTGACTGGGCCTAGAGCCCGTGGAACAGGTTGGAAGTGTGAGGCTGCTGCTGACCCGGGCAAGTCACCCCTTTCTGGGCTTTGGCTCATCATACACACATGGCAGGGTGGAGTGAGGCAATCTAACTGCCCTTTCAAGTCTCCCCAGTTCTTCAAGGGTTTTGAAAAAGAGCTATGTTTTCTAAATTTTTAGCCATAAGAAAAAAGATTTGGAGAGCATATACCAAAAATGTACCAAAAAGGTAACCCTGGTTATCTCTGAATGGTGGGATGATGGGTAATATTTTCCCTTTTACCTTTCCTGAATATTTCTATTTTTCCTACAATGAGTATTTGTTGAATTAATGAACAAACATTACCCTAATGGAGTTAATAAAACGAATGGAAAGAGTTTGGCTGAGTGGAAGGCCCTGGAGGCGGCAGCCCAGGGTAGGGATGAGGGCTTGGTAGAGGCCAGTCTGGTTGGGGAAGGGTAACATACACAGGTTTCTGGACCTTGCTGTGTGGCCTAAAGGAAAGAAAGGAAATCCATATATATCCCACAGGTAGAGTGGCTAGTTCCAGGGTGTGTGTGGAGTGAGGAGGCGTCACAGCTGAGGCAGGAGGAGCACAGCCAGTTTCTAAGGGACACAGCTTGTCTATCGTCCAGCCATCTGCCTTTGGTGGGAAGTGAGGCTGCTCTGGAAAAGGTGGTCATTTAACCCCATTCAATTCACTTGAGACAGGTTGTGTGTGTTGGAACAGGGACAAGCCAACATGGCCATTGTGTGCGATTTCATTCAGAAGAACCACAGACTTGACTTCTTACAGTAGCAAGGCTATGAAAGCTGAGAATGCCATTTTTTTTTTGTTTTGTTTTTTCTGTTTATCCTAGAAGGATCTGCCAGCTTTGATCTGTAGGATGGTCAACTGGACACTATGGCCGCCTCCATGCTAAACGCCCTAACAGCAGCATCCAGGCAGCCATGATACTAACAATCTTAGTTGGCATGCATAGAGCTCCTCCTTGCTCCAGATGCTGTTCTAGTGCCTTTTTTGTATTGACTCATTTAATCCTCACGACAAGCTTATGAAGTAGGTGCTATAAGAATCCCTATTTGAGCCGGGCACAGTGGCTCATGCATGTAATCCCAGCACTTTGAGAGGCTGAGGTGGGTGGATCACCTGAGGTCAGGAGTTCAAGACCAGCCTGGCCAACACGGAGAAACCCCCCTCTCTACTAAAAATATAAAAATTAGCCAGTCATGGTGGCAGGTGCCTGTAATCCCAGCTACTTGGGAGACTGAGACAGGAGAATCACTTGAACCCAGGAGGTGGAGGTTGCAGTGAGTTGAGATCGTGCCACTGCACTCCAGCCTGGATGACAAGAGTGAAACTCCATCTCAAAAAAAAAAAAAAAAAAGAATCCTTATTTGAGAGATGAGGAAGTGAAGAGGTTTCAGGGGTTTGCTTGAGGCCACGAAGCTGTGGACCAGGTAGTTGGGGTCCAGAGCTGGTGCTCAAAACCAGTGCTGCCTCTTGCCTCAAGAAGAGCATCCCTAGGATGGGATAATCCAACCAGCTATGGCCAAAATATCCCTTCCGAACATATGCCTCCAACGAACAAGCACAAGCCGGGAAATATTTTTAAAAAGAACGTGAGGGGATCCCATAGGAGGTGGCGCTCCTTAGAGCTGTGAAGTCCTCCGTCACCTGGGTCGCATTTCCCTGGAAGGTGAGCTCTGCTTTTCAGAGTCAGTTTGCTTGTCACCCAGATTCAAATTTCACTAAAAGGAAAGATTCCCCCGTAGAGCACTGGAATCCAAAATGCTTATTTCTTTTTTTCATGGTCATTTCTGTTTTATTATCATACATGCATCATTTGTGGACTTGGAAAAACCTGATTTGATCAAACTTTGAAAAAACCCCACTGGCTTTATGTCTTTATTGTTCCTTTAATACCATTTTCTCCCTTGTTACACAAGCAGGCAAATCTCTAAAAACGTACCCTGAAAGGAGTTAAATAGCCTCAAATGGATTAAAAACTGGCAGAGCTTTGATCTATATAGTGAAATGTCTCACCATAGCTCCTGCTCTAGAAGAACAGTTAAGAAGCTTGACACTTAGGTGTTTGGTGAATTTTACTCAAAGCCTGACCAAAGCTGCCCTGAGAGGCTGCAGAGTTCAAAGCCACAGGGGCCCAGTTGTGGCCCTGCTCCCCCTCTCCTCGGAAATTTCTACAAAGTCAGCAGAGGGCAGTCCTGAGATAAGAGGCTGCTAGCACATTAGAAAATAGAGCATGCACACTTATTATTTACTTTCTTTAAGCCTCTCATGAGATTTGTGTTAGCTGATCATTCACCAGCTTGTTTTACATTTCTAAAGAGGCAAAGAGCAAAAAGGAATAGAGAGGCCACCTGAGTTAGAGGAAGAAAGGTAGCAGTTGTACACTGATGGAGTGAAGATGCTAGCTAGCTATGCAGTGAACACATAGATGGTGCTTTTTTTTTTTTTTTTTGAGACAGAGTCTCACTCTGTTGCCCAGGCCTCAGACTCCCGAGTAGCTGGGATTACAGGCCAGGGTGATGCTAGGGCCCGAGGTTACATCTTCATCTTATTTCTAAAGCTCTGTTATTTTCTTTCTTTCTTTTTTTTTAAGACAGAGTCTCGCTCTGTCACCCAGGATGGAGTGCAGTGGCACAATCTTGGCTCATTGCAACCTCTGTCTCCTAGGTTCAAGCTATTCTCTTGCCTCAGCCTCCTGAGTCGCTGGGATTACAGGCACACACCACCATGCCTGGCTGACTTTTGTATTTTTAGTAGAGACGGGATTTCACCATGTTGGCCAGGCTGGTCTTGAACTCCTGGCCTCAAGTGATCCACCTGCCTTGGCCTTTCAAAGTGTTAGGATTACAGGCGTGAGCCACCGCGCTCAGCCAATGCATCTTTTACAATTTTGCATGGGGTTAAAAACACTCTAGTTAAGCCATTTGCCAAGAATTGAAATGTTTTCTACTTTTACTTTCAGTGAACCAGAAATTCCCAAACCTAGACACACCCAGATTCATCAAGGTGTAGACATAATTGAGGGGTTACAGGTGAGCTCAACATGCAGGAATTAGATGGACTTCTCTGGATGTGCAAATAGTACCCTGGTCTATCTTTCTCTGAAACTGATGTGATGCTAAAAACATGGATGGGTTGTCAGCTGAAATATTGCTGGAGAGAGATGCTAGAGCTGCTAACTATAGTGCTAGAAAAATCTCTTCATATTTACATCAAATCTACATAACAGCAGAAAAACTGATTTCACTGAACACAATTCAAGAACCATCTGATACAACCAGAGAGAAAAGTAGCTTCCATGCTCTACAAATTTTATAAAACATTTACTTTAAAACAACTATCACTCTCTTGAAAAGCTATAATTATTTTTTCTCCTACCTTGTTCCTAAGCCATTTTAGGAAAAATGTAAATATGGTTGAAGTGGAAAGACGCTCACTTGCCAAGGGAGGCTACAGTAAAAACGTCAGTGAGAATTCTCTCTGCATGCTAATGGGCTATTCTGGCCTACCTGGCTCATTCCTCTTTTTTATCAAACTCCTGTGTACTAAATTTCCTCTGTCAAGATCCTTTTAAAACCATATTTATGGTTTATGTGACACAAGAGATACAAATCTTTACATCATCATCATCAGGTCATGCAAACTCTCTACAATCTGATCAACTCTTTAACCCCCCACCCACAAAAGCAGACATAAATAATGTCTTAGTAACATGTTTAAAAACTCAAGTCTGAGAACTTTCCTCCAGCAAGGAGCCCTACTCTCAAAATATTGCCTTTGAATATACTGTATGTCTTCATTTCTCAAACATGTACTGAGCACCTCCTAGGAGTAGCAAGGAACATAAAGACAGAAGACATGACAGTCAAAAAATCTGGAACCTACAACTCAGGGGAGGTAAGGATGTGAACACATGTGAGGAGAGGCAGCTCCTGGCAAGGAGCTAGGGCTGGGGCAGCTGTACCCATGAGGGCCATGAGAGGTGAGCAGAACTGAAATCCAGCCACTGCTTCATGCCCTGGCAAGGGCTGCAACCGCCACAAAAGCACAGGCCCCATCAGCTGGCATGTGTGCATCACTGGGCTGGAGGAGGCCCTATAATAACCAAGAGACTAGAAGACTTAGGACGGGAGCTTGGATCTACTCCAAATCTTTTTTTTTTTTTTTTTTTTTTGAGACAGAGTCTCGCTCTTGTCACCCAGGCTGGAGTCCAGTGGCACGATCTTGGCTCACTGCAACCTCCATCTCCTGGGTTCAAGCGATTCTCCTGCCTCAGCCTCCTGAGTAGCTGGGATTACAGGCACCCGCCACCACGCCCAACTAATTTTTGTACTTCTTTAGTAGAGACGGTATTTCACCATGTTGGCCAGGCTGGCCTCGAATTCCTGACCTCAGGTGATCCGCCTGCCTTGGCCTCCCAAAATGCTGGGATTATAGGCGTGAGCCACCACGCCCGGCCCCAAATCAGTTTTAAGGCCATGATTGGTAAGAACAGAAAGACACTCAACATGAAATAGATGATTTAAAAAGTCCTCAACACCCTCCAAACACAAAGCCATCATGGTACTGAATCTGCAGCAAAGGATATATTTTAACACTCATAAAATGGTCAGTTAGGAGTTACCTTGGTGATCAACGTAAGGCTTGAAGGCCTGGAGGATTTTTGGCACAGCCACGCCCATGTCAAGTTCTGTCAGAGTGAGCTCATTCATAAAGTAGGGGAGCTAGAGGAAACAAGCAAACAATGAGTGAGACCCATGAGCAACCTACAAAACATGCTGTTGGAAGTCAACATGCTTCCGGAGAGGATGGTGGCCAAGGTTTTGGGGACATATCATCTATGTAACGAAAACGTAATGTGCACACATCATGTACTAGGCTTCATACTCCAGACAGAGCCATGAAGAGGTTAGGCCAGGGCCTGGCTGTCACGGGGTTTATAATAGAAAGGCAGAAACAGGTACATACGTAGACAATATACTTCCAGAGAGTGATTAGTGCTGCAAAGAACATCAAGCAGGTAATGGGCAGAGGGAACTTGCGGGTGGCTGTTTTGGCTGAGGAGGTCAGGGACGGCTTCCCTGAGGAGTGGCATTTGAGCAGAGGCCACCTATGGAGAAGGAGCCAGCCATGCTGGTTAACAGTACCCCACACTTGCTGAAGTATGGGAAAACAGACCTCTCTCAGACTCTCAGTGGGTAGTAAGAAACTGCTACAAGCCCAGGTGCGGTGGCTCATGTCTGTAATCCCAGCACTTTGGGAGGCCAAGGTGGATGGATCACTTGAGGTCAGGAGTTCAAGACCAGCCTGGCCAACATGGTGAAACCCCATCTCTACCAAAAAATACAAAAATCCGCCAGGCGAGGTGGCATGCACTGTAGTCCCAGCTACTCGGAGAGGCTGAGGTGGGAGGATCACTTGAACCTGGGGGCAGAGGTTGCGGTGAGCTGAGAATGTGCCACTGCACTCCAGCCTGGAGGACAGAGCAAGACTCTGCGTCAAAAAAAAAAAGAAAAGAAATTGCTACATTTCCGATAGGCAAACTTACACGTGTATGAAAATCCTTGAAAAATAGCACATGCTGGCCGGGCGCGGTGGCTCACGCCTGTAATCCCAGCGCTTTGGGAGGCCGAGGTAGGCGGATCACGAGGTCAAGAGATTGAGACCATCCTGGCTAACACGGTGAAACCCGTCTCTACCAAAAATACAAAAAATTAGCACAAAAAAATATAAAAAATTAGGGTGTGGTGGCACATGCCTGTAGTCCCAGCTACTCAGGAGGCTGAGGCAGGAGAATTGCTTGAACCTGAGAGGCAGAGGTTGCAGCAAGCCAAGATCGCACCACTGCACTCCAGCCTGGGTGACAGAACGAGACTCCATCTCAAAAAAAAAAAAAAGAAAAAAAAGAAAAATAGCACATCCTTTGACCTCATGCTGGACATTTTCTGTTTGCCCTGCCAGATCTGCACTCTATCCCCAGTGGTTGGTCTGCGTGAACTGTGCCAACGGTCTCTCTCTTACCTTCCAGCTTCTGGTTGGGCATGGCCAATGGGATACACCAATGGGCAGTGGATGGGGAGGCACACGGAGAAGAGTGTTGGGCATTTGTCCCCCCCCATCTACTGAAGGCCACAGCTCCTGTAACACAGGAAGCCTCTCCACACAGCTGCCCTGCCCAAGTTCTCCTTGCCTTTGCTGCTCCAGGGAGAGTAACCGCTCCCACTTCTGCTAGCTCTGGAGTGTAGCACTCTCCCTATGGGTTTTTCTCCATCTGCCCACACCTTTATAAATCTTCCCTTCAGCAAACTCTCCCCAGAGTTTTACTTATCTGAGTGTGCCATCTGCTTCCTGCTGGGACCCTGACTAATACACACCCCGAAATCTATCCATAGGAATTTTCTACAGGAAATAACATAAGAATACTGGCATCATGCTTAAAAATTCCTACTTCATCTCAAGATTATAGAATTAATTCATCTATACTTTCTCTGCTTGGATTTGTGGATGTATATGTATTTCTTAAAATATTTATTCCATTCATAATTTTAATGTAAGATGTAGGGATCTAGCTTAATTTTTCCCTCAAATGGCTGGTCAGCAATCTCGACCTATTTATTCAGCAACCAACACTTGCCCTACTAATCTGTTCCGCCACCTTTAAGTACTAAATTCCCACTGCAATGGAGTCTGTACTGAATTTCCACCAGTATCAAACTGCTTTGACTACTTTAGCTTTATAATATACTTTAGCTTTATAATACACTTTTAGCTTTATGATATACTTTTAAATCTGGCAAGTCTCTCTCCTTTTTTTTCTCCCAGAATTCTCTTAGTTATTTTCATAAGTATTTTTCCAGTTGAATGTTACAATAGTTTTATAAAATTTAGAATAAAATTAAAAGGTTTTTAAAAATTAAATGTAAACTAAATATTCTGCATAAAATGAGGTAGCATCTAGTCAGGCATGGATTTAATACCTAACTTGGCTGGACCTCTTCAGCTGTTTCTCTGCAGAGAAACATAAGCTTTCAGGATTCACCAATCAGAGAATGTAATCTCTGATTTTTTGTGGAGGGGAAGGGTTATGTTAAAGAGGTTATAATGTCTATGACGAACAAAATGTGAGTAGAGACAGTGTTCAAAGGCGTAGTTTTGAATTGGTGTTTGCTATATTTGGAGAACCTTTTTCCAAAGCATCAATGTTATAAGTGGTGTTGGCCTCTCTATCAACCTATAAAATGCTACTTGGCCAAGAATGTGACCAAAGTCTTGCACACTTGCCCTGTCCTTTTTGTCCACTATTGTCATTCAAATGCCGTGCTTCAGGAGCAAGCCAAGTTAGAGAGACTTCCAAGGGTGAGCCAGGGAATACTGTCACCTCCAATGGTGTTTCTTTTTTTTTTGAAACAGGATTTCGCTCTGTCACTCAGGCTGGAGTGCAGTGGTGCAATCATGGCTCACTGCAGCCACAACCTCCTGGGGTGAAGCGATCCTCCCACCTCGACCTTCTGAGTAGCTGGGACTACAGGCATGTGCCACTATCACACCTGGATAATTTTTTCATTTTTTGTAGAGACAGGGTCTTACTATGTTGCCTAGTCTGGTCTCAAACTACTGGGCTCAAGATTTCCTCCACTTCGGCCTCCCGAAGTGCTGGATTACAGGCATGAGCCACCATGCCCGGACATCCAACCGTGTTTCTATGGGAATGTCAGTCTGACACTGAGCCACAGGAGTGAATATAGAGACAGCAGGAACACAACTGTCCCTTCTCTTTCCCTGTCAGCCACTACCTGCCATTCTGCAACCTCTAGTCCCTGCAAAGGCAAAGGAAGGACCTGAGACAGGACCTGAGACAAAGGAGGGACCTGAAGGACTTGGGGACTGAGGAGGACTTGGCAGAGGAAGGTGGGCTGTACCTACTAGTAAGCAGAATGGGGAGGGGAGATCAGAGGGCCTGGTTTCCTATTTATTCACCCGTCTATCCAACCCCAAGACCCCAGAACATCTATAACCAACCCTCCAGCACTCATACACTCCCCTCCTAGTTCACATCCCTGCCCTTGAGCAGGCTTCTTCTGTTAAGGTCATTCCTCCTGTTCTTTTTGACAAGAAACTCTTTTCTTCCCACCCAAAGGGTACCACAGTGAGACAGAAATCTAGGGGCACATTCTTTACCCTCCTGAGTAAACCCAATTAGAGACTAGGCATTCAACGGTATGGGACGTTCTCAGGCTGGTGGGTGCTAAGTTAGAAGCTGTATGCAATCTCAGCAACATTTGCTGACAAAGGCACAAGAGGCTCATAACCACTGAGGGCCCTAGGGCGGTTATCTGAGCAGCTGGCTAAAGCCAGAGCACACTTACTACTGGGGCAGAAACGCAGCTTGTTTTAAACCCATCACTGGGCACCAGATGCACACACAGGGCTGTTTTTCACAACATGAGTCATGATCATGTGCAAGGCTGACAATCCGAGACTACAGGGCAAGGCCAGCAAAGAGTTCTCCATATGTCAGGCCTTCCAGGGAAACCAGGGGATCAGGGAGATCTGTGTCACGGGGGAAAGCTCAGGCTTCTCTAGATACCACTTCCCTATCCCCATTTTGGCTCTTGACTGGCTATTAACCAATACCCACTCACTACTCGGCTTAAGGCTTAGTTCCTCCCAGGGGTACTTGGATATTTGGTGGCAATCAGTTCTTTTCATAGGGGTGGTGACAGCTTCAGAATTTGGTAATGTCCTTCTGCTTTCCTGTTTATTCCATAACCAGGGGCTCCTCTGGTCTGCAGGCACTTCACAGTGCAGCAGTTCAGGAGTGGGGTGGAGGGCATGGATGGAACACACTGAGGGAACACAATGCCCACCTCTAGCCTCTGGCACTGCTGGATCTAGGCCACACTTCTCCATTCTAACCTTTTAGTACTTCTGACCTCAAAAAACAAAAGGAAGTTTAAGTCTGTGAACTACCAACGCCTCCATGATTATTAACGGGAGAAAATGAAAACAGACTTTCCCTCGACTTTCTCCAGGAGGAGGGGGGCACCTTCACAAATAGGGCAGAGGCTCTGTGGACTTCCAGCTCAAGAGAGAAGGGTGGGGCCTCTCAAACCAGTTTGGTTTTGTTGTTGGTGGTGGTGTTTTTAGAGATGAGAGTCTTGCTCTGTCACCCAGGCTGGAGTTTGGTGGTACGATCATAGCTCAGAACTCCTGGGTTCAAGTCATCCTCTGGCCTCAGCAACCCAAGTATCTGGGACTACAGGTGTGCACCAGCACTCCTGGCTCAAGTTGGTTTTGGAATGCATGTAGCAGGGGAGCAGCATCCCATCTGGAGTTCAAGTATGTCCTGCTTTCTTTTTGCACACTGCCAAGAACTGCAGCCCTCTTGCTCAGGGAAGGGCCCCTCTTGCTTAGGGAAGGGCTCGAGATAGACTCTGGGAAAAGAGCAGGGCCAGCCCTACCCATATGCCTTGACGTGGGAACTCAAGCCCTCCATCATTTCCAAAAACGGGGAGAGGCTGAGTGAGCTCTAGATTGGCTGCTGACACTGCATCTCCCAACACAGAGGGTTACTGCTACTTATTGTCTCCTGCTATGGAACTGGCTAGCTGAAGCACATTCAACCCTCAAACTGCCTCAGAAACACAAACAGGCTGACACCTGTCAACAGAGCCCTCCCCCAAAATCTGCCTTGAAATCCACCCTTCTGGCTCAGAAGGCAGCCCCTCCTTCCTCTTTCTCAGGAGCTGGGGAAGAAGGGAAACTGGCCCACAGACAGCAGCCAGAGCTTGACAAGGCCAGGAAAAGCTCTGTTCTTTACCCAAAGGAACAACAGAAATCAACCTGAAGCTCCTCTATGCCCATATTTTCCTTCTAATCTAGTTTACCATAGTTCACAGTTTCTTAATCTAGAGTCCTTGAACTTTCTGAAATAATGGGCAAAATTTTGTGTCAACATGTTTTTCTAGTGAAAGGATCTCATAGGCTTCTGCTTCTCAAAAATATCTCTGATCCATACAGCTTCAGGGCTACTGACTTAAGCTATTGACAGTGTTCAGTGAAGATTTGGGATCCAAAGTGACTCTTCTTGGCTGGGTCTTCATTGGGTCAAAAATTTAATTTTAAAGAAGCTCAAGATCCTCAATAAGGTCTCCTGGTTGGCAAATGAGTCATTTAATGACAGGCACACTTACACAGTTCAAACTCACTTCCAACTGGGCCTGGATTAGCACCAGAGTGTTTCTTCAGGAAAGAGAGAGCCCAAAATAAAGTGCCATCTGGCCAAAAAGTAAAGGTCAAACACAGACACATTTAAAGTGCCGTGCTAACTTTCCCAGCTTGAGAGGGAGCACAGCCTGGGAAAGAGGCCTTAAGTAGTCTGGTGTTTTCCTCAGTCAGTATACTAAGAGGCCTTAAGTAATCTAGTATTTTCTTCAGTGAGAACACTAAGAGGCCTTAAGTAATCTGTATTTTCCTCAGAGGATATACCATGTGGCCTAGACTGCTGTGGGGCTGGGTGGGCTCTGGATGTACAGTTTAAGTTTATTTCCAGCTTAAAAATAACAATTATATAAGACGAATCGGTTATAAGAGCTCACATTTTCCCAAACTAAATTCTGGATTATCACCTAGAGTGGATAACAACGAGGGCAACACAAGAAAATGAGTAAATATTAATGTTCACTAAGCCCCCAGATGTAGTTAATCATAAGGTCAGTCTGTGATCAAGGTCAGATGTGCTGTTTGAGAATTTACTACCCTCATATGCTATATGCTTAAACCAAGTTATTTTTCACTTAGGACATAAGGGTACAAAATTTCCAGAAATGAAGAAGTATAGAGGATTAGAAGCCTCTTGTGTGGAAAGTGATACCTTTATTTTGCTGAGTTTCATTTGGATCTTCTTAGACACCAGATCAGACCAGTATTTCTCTCCTAAGAAGTCCCAAAATATTCTTCCAAGCAAGGCATTCACCCAGGCTTCCTGTTCTTCCTCCTCAGCGGGTGGAACTTCTGGCAACTGGCAAAAGAAAAGGGACCAAAATTAGCTAGAAAGCAACTGGAGAATAAGACAGGTGCTTATTTTTATAAAGTCACTGAAGGTCCCTCCTTATAGAAACAGGAGACCACACGAGTCATACTCCTTCCCTATAAATTACAAGTCCCACATTATATTGGTGACTAGGAAAGGGGAGAAACGAAAGCTGCCATCGCAGCTAAAACCTTCTCTTTGTCTGTTTTCTTCTTCTACCAGTCTTCCTGTAAACCAGCTAATATTTCATACAATTAGCTTAGCCAAACTGCTCTGCCTCCAAATTAGCTTGCTATCAACATTATGCATCAGTGACACATCTGATAAAATGCCTGCCCATCTTTCTTCAAGCTAAGGCTTGGACGTGTAATTGTCAAGCTGGTGCTCATCCAGGCAGACGCCACAGTTCCCCAATGGCCAGGACTCAAGTTCAGCCTGAACCCTGCAAGGTCAAAATACTCCCGGGATGCTTAAAAATACTGATGCCTGGATCCTACCCCCAGAGTCACTGATTTCAGTGGGCATCAGGAGTTTCAGACGCTCCCTTGGTAATGTAATGGACAGGCAAGATGAAGAATCACAGATCTGGATTAGAGAGAGCTGCTCTCAGGGCTCACATGAAACATCTACAGCTGTTTTCACCAATCTCCGCCCAGTGAAATACCCTGATCCTTACTTCCATTTGATACAATCCATCTGAAGCATCTGCTGTGGCCAATGTGTGAGGTGGGGGAGACAGTAAACCCGAGTCTCCGATTTCCTTGGCTAATCATTAGACTATGCACTCTGGCCTGGAGGAGGTCAGGGATGGAGATAAAGAAGGGGTAAACAGCAGCACCCACAGACGGTGTTGTAAGGTTTATGTGGTTGGTGCAGGCATGGGCTGAGAACTCAGTAATGTAGCAGCTGTCCACTGACCACATGCCAGCCCTATGGGCACATTCCTGTCTCAGGTCCACTCATGTCTCACAATACCCTGGAAAGACAGGAACTTTACTTCCATTTTAGAAATGAGTGCGGTGCCTGACACAGAGTCCCGTTCTCCCATCCTCTATCTGCTCTGTCCTGTGTGTGGCAGTGGGGGTGGGGGAAGGGTAGCTGGCCCCCTGATATGGCAGACATTTTCCTGTGCTGAGGTCTCTAATTAGACTGTAGCCTTGCAGACACAATGAGCTTTGGAAAGCAAAGATGAAAAGATTTAGAAATGCAGAATCTGTGAATTATTCCCCCTTTCCTCTCCCTCTATGGCTTCTATAAGTGCATCTGTTCTGCCCTCATGGGCTGGCTGCAGCTATAACACACACCAGACACTCTCATCACCTCCACGCTTTGTGCTTGTGCATTCATGCCAGTGCTATCCATTCTGAGCAGCTGTGACTGTGCCCACATTGAAGCTGTGTGCCTGGGTCAGTGGTATGGTGCACACGTTGTTGCTTGGTGTGTATGGATTTGAACCTGCAGATCCAATTGTTTGTGAGTACTCCCAAGGTCTACAGCACATAGCTCCATGCACTCATTCTGAAGTTTGGTGTTCACCAGTCACTGAGCTGTGCCTGAGCCAGCACACTGCTCAGTCCCACCCCTCTGCTAGTCTTGCTGAGAGGTGAGGCCAGCTGGACTTCCTGGGTTGGGTGGGGACTGAAAAATTTTCTGTCTTACAAGAGGACTGTAAAAACGCACCAATCAGCACTCTGTAGCTAGCAAGAGGATTGTAAAATGCACCAATCAGTGCCCTGTAAAACGCACCAATCAGCGCTCTGTAAAATGTACCAATCAGCACTCTGTAAAATGCACCAATCAGCAGGATCCTAAAAGCAGCCAATCGCAGAGAGGACTGAAAAAAGGGCATTCTGATAGGACAAAAACAGAACATGGGAGGGGACAATAAGGGAATGAAAACTGGCCACCCCAGCCAGCAGCGGCAGCAACCCGCTTGGGTGCCCTTACACGCTGTGGAAGCTTTGTCCTTCTGCTCTTCACAATAAACCTTCCTACTGCTCACTCTTTGGGTCCGTGCCACCTTTAAGAGCTGTAACACTAACCGCGAAGGTCCATGACTTCATTCTTGAAGTCAGGGAGACCACGAACCCACCAGCAGGAACCAACTCCAGATACATTGCCACAGCCTGTGCTCTCTCTTTCTGGGGGCCTAGGGTTCGCTTACATTTTTCAATGACATGTCACTGCATGACTTTATATTCTACAGGAGTCCTTTACATTTGAGTTTTCAAAGGTCTCCCTTATGAACGTTGGTGAGTCTCATTTAAAAAAAAAAAAAAAGGTTCAAAAAAGAAGGCATGCTGGTCAGCCCATTTCAGAAGACATGGATCTGCCTCACCCTTCTTAATGGACATGGATTATTCTATCTGGGCTTTTCTAGTGCTGTGACGTTTTCTGTCATTAACCAAGACATTTTCCACCACTAGGTCCTGGATGGAAGGGCAAGAGTCTGCAGCGGTGAATGCTTGGCCATGCCACAACTTGCACTGTTTTTTTGAATTCCTTTTCTCTCTGACTGAACATCTCCTTCCCAGCCCCAAGGGTAACTCGTTCAGCTTTTCTGAGGTTACTGTCTTTGAGTCCCATCCGATTATTTATACAGACTTCTGCATAAACACTCATCCAAGGGCAATGATCACCTGGCCCCTCAGACGGTATTAAGTTGCTGCCCACGTAAGACACCACGTGTCTTGAGATTTGTAGGTTACACAAGACAGTAAGTTACTTTTTCCCTTACCTAGAGGGAGCATCTACCTTTTATTAGCCTTTCTTTACAACCCTAGTTACTCACAGGAAACAGTTTTAGCACAAAATAGCAAGAAACAAAGGCTATTTCACAATGTATGTCCAAGCCAATGGCATATGATGTGGTAAACAAATTTCTGAAATAACCGACAAGCAGATTGTTTTTTCAACAGTTCCTTTTTCCAAAGCAAGCTTCTCTCCACAGACTCATTGGGAACAAAGAAAAATTCCAGAGCAGAACATCGATAATGCATCAAAGAAGTTTTATGAGCGAAACCTAGATTCAACAGCCTGCTAGGAAGGCCCAACGAATGTCATAAAAATTTAAGAGCTTAAAGAATCAATGTGCATACATTTCCCAATATCGCCATTTGGCAATAGGATTAAATGTGTGGAGGATATTCATTTTGCCATCTCAACTGTATAAACACGCTAAGAAATGGTAACTTTCCAAAAATGGCTTCCAAGTAAGTGTAGAGAAAATTCAATGGTTTGAAGCTGAAGCAAGCCCATCAAAACTGCGTCGCTCTTGGGATATATGTTATTTAAAACTAACCTCTAAAACTAAAGTAGGACAGATTTACTGAAGTCTGTGGTGTAACATTTCCTATTACAAATGGCCAGGAGGCCAGCCCAGTTTTTCTGTTACAAAGAGTGTGTAGTGCCCCCACTCCTTTTTGGCTGCACCCAGTGAACCGCCAGGGGGCTTGCACGAGGGACTGTGTGGTCCAGGAGATGACACAGCGAGAACCCTACCCCTGTGTGTTTGTTTCCCTTGATTATAAAAACAATGTATATTCACTGTAGAAAACACCCATAATCCCGCTACTCAGATTTAAAATATTTTAAACATTATTTAAGACATTTTTACTATATTTTCTTTCAGTCTCTTTTCAGTGTATATATACATTTAAGAATATAGAACTTTTAAAAAGCAAAATTAAGCTGGGCGTGGTGGCTCATGCCTGTAATCCCAGCACTTTGGGAGGCCGAGATGGGCAAATCACGGAGTCAAGAGATTGAGACCATCCTGGCCAACATGGTGAAATCCCGTCTCTACCAAAAATACGAAAATTAGCTGGGCGTGGTGGTGCATGCCTATAGTCCCAGCTAGTTAGGAGGCTGAGGCAAGAGAATCGCTTGAGCCCAGGAGGCAGAGGTTGCAGTGGGCCGAGACCATGCCACTGTACTCCACCCTGGCAACAGAGCAAGACTTTGTCTCAAAAAAAAAAAAAAAAAAAAAAAAAAAAGCAAAATTAGATCTGGCTACATGGTTTTGTATTCTCTTTTTTTGAGAAGGAGTCTCACTCTGTCACCCAGGCTGGAGTGCAGTGGCGTGATCTCGGCTCACTGCAAGCTCCGCCTCCCGGGTTCAAGGGAGGCTACCTCAGCCTCCCAAGTAGCTGGTATTACAGGCATTCACCACCACGCCCGGCTAATTTTTTGTATTTTTAGTAGAGATGGGGCTTTTCCATGGTGGTCAGGCTGGTCTCAAATTCCCAACCTCAGGTGATCTGCCTGCCTCGGCCTCCCAAAATGCTGAGATTACAGGCGTGAGCCACCGCGCCTGGCTGGTTTTGTATTTGTTTTTTTTTTACAGTTTTACTTAGATGTAATTCATAGATCATAACAATTCGTCCATCTAAAGAGCACCCTTCCAGAGCTGCTGTGGAAAACAGTATTGTGATTCCTTAAACAATTTAAACAGAATCACCCTTAAGATGCACTAATTTCACTTCTGGCTATATACCCCAACAAATTGAAAGCACGGTCTCAAAAGAAGATACGTGTACACTGATGTTCAGAGCAGCATCATTCACAACAGCTAAAATGTGGAAGCAAGCCAAGCACCCATCGATGGAGGAATGGATAAGCAAAATGGGGAACACACACAATGGAGCATGATCAGCTCAAAAAGGAAGGTGATTCTGACTTATGCTACCACATGGATGAATCTTGAGGGCATTAGGCTAAGTGAAATCAGTCAGTCACAAAAAGACAAATACTGTATAATTCTACTTATATGAGGTACTTAGGATAGTCAAAATCCGAGAGACAGGGAATAGTGGTTGCTAGGGGCTGGGAGGAGGGGACGGGGGGGTTACTGTTTAATGAGTGTAGAATTTCAATTATACAAGTTGAAGAGAATGGTGGTGGTCAATACATAACATTATGAATGTATTTAATTCTACTAAACTATACATTTTAAAATGATTAAGATGGCAAACTTTATGTCTATGTATTTTACCACAAAAATAATTTTTAAAAATAGAGTACAATCCAATAGTTTTCAGTATATTGAGAGTTGTGTAGCTATCACCATAGTCAATTTTAGAACATTTTCATCACCCCCCAAATAAACCCTGTACCCATTAGCAGTCACTTCCTATTCCTCCCCATCACCCTGCCCACCAGTCTAGGAAACAACTAGTTTGTCTCTATGAATTTGTCTATTCCAGATATTTCCTATAAATGAAGTCATACAATGTGTTCTTTTGTGACTGACTCCCTTCACTAATGTTTTCAAAGTGTATCCATGTTGTAGCAGTGCCTCCTTTTTATTGCATAATAAACTTATTTTTATCACATAATAGTATTATCGTCTATATATATACCACACTTTATCCACTCACCAGTTAATGGAAATATGGGTTGTTTGCCACTTTTGTTTTGTTTTTTTAAACAGAGTCTTGCTGTGTCATCCAGGCTAGAGTGCAGTGGCGTGATCTCGGCTCACTGCAACCTATGCCTGCTGAGTTCAAGTCATTCTTGTGCCTCAGCCTCCCGAGTAGCTGGGACTACAGGCGTGCACTACTATGCCCGGCTAATTTTTGTCTTTTTAGTAGAGATGGGGTTTTGCCATATTGGCCAGGCTGGTCTCTAACTCCTGGCCTCAAGTGATCCGCCCACCTCAGCCTTCCAAAGTGCTGGGCTTATAGGCGCAAGCCACTGTGCCCCATCATTTTCCACTTTTGGCTATTGTGAGTAATGCTACTATAAATATTTGTGTACAAGTGTTTGTGTAAACATGTATTTTCATTTCTCTTGGATATATATCTAGGAGTGGAAGTGCTGGCTCATATGGTGACTCTGTTTAACTTTTTGAGGAAATACCAAACTATTTCCCACAGTGGCCGGACCATTTTACATTCCTGCCAGCAACGTATGAGGACTCCAATTTCTTTCTTTCTTCCTTTCTTCCTTCCTTCCCTCCCTCTCTCTCTCTCTCTCTCTCTCTCTGTTTCTTTTTTGAGGCAGAGTCTCACTCTGTCGCCCAGGCTGGAGTGAAGTGGCGTGATTTCAGCTCCCTGCAACCTCTGCCTCCCAGGTTCAAGTGATTCTCGTGCCTCAGCCTCTCCAGTAGTTGGGATTACAGGCATGCGCCACCATGCCTGGCTAATTTTTTGTATTTTTAGTAGAGATGTAATTTCGCCATGTTGCCCAGGCTGGCCTCAGGCAGTCCACCAACCTCAGCCTCCCAAAGTGCTAGGATTATAGGTGTGAGCCACCGTGCCCAGCCAAGGATTCGAATTTCTCTGCATCCTCACTAATACTTGTTATCATCTATCTTTTTAAAAATTTTTATTATTTATTTATTTGGTAGAGATGGAGTTTTGTCATCTTGCCCAGGCTGGTCTCAAACTCCTGAGCTCAAGTGATCCATTCGCCTCAGCCTCCTAAAGTGATGGGATTACAAGTGTGAGCCACCACCATGCCTGGCCATCATCTGCCTTTTTCATTGTGGCCATCTGGGTGGGTGTGAAGTAACATCTGACTGTGGTTTTGATTCACATTTCCTTGATGACTAATGATACTGAGCATCTTTTCATGTGCTTGCTTATTTGGGCATTAATGTATCTTCTTTGGAGAAATGTCTATTCAGATCCTTTACCCTTTTTTTTTTTTTGAGACAGGGTCTTGCTGTGTTGCTCAGGTTGGAGTGCAGTGGTGCAATCACTAATCACTGCAGCTCTGACCTCCCTGACTCAAGCAATTCTCCTGATTTAGCCTTCTGAGTAGCTGGGACTGCAGACACATGCCACTATGTCTGGCTAATTTTTTTTTTCTTCTTTTTTGTAGAGATGGAGTCTCAATATGTTACCCAGGCTGGTCTTGAACTCCTGAGCTCAAGTAATCCTCCTGCCTTGGCCTCCCAAAGTGCTCAGATTACAGGCGTGAGCCACTGCACCCAGCCCCGTTTCTTAATCTGGTTATTTATCTATTTGTTATTGAGTTGTAAGAGTCCTTTATACATTTCTAGGTACCAGTCCTTTATATTTCTAGGTACCAGACCATTATCAGATAAATGATTTGTAAACATTTTCTCCCATCCTGTGGGTTATCTTTTCACTTTCTTGATGGTATTGTTGGCAGCACAAAAGTTTTTAATTTTGATGAAGTCCAATTTACCTATCTTTTCTTTGGTTGCTTATGCTTTTAGTATCTTAGCTAAGAAGGTTTACCGAACCCGAGTCACAAATTTTACTTCTGTTTTGAGAATTTTATGGTTTTAGCTCTTACATTGAGGTCTATGATCATTTTGAGTTAATTTTTATGTATGGTGTGAGGTAGAGGGCCAACTTCATTCTCTTGCCTGTAGATACCCAGTTGTTCCCGCACCATTTGTTGAAGAGACTATTTTTTCTCTCCACTGATTTGTTTTAGCACTCGTTTGTATTCTTTTTAAAATTTATTTTTAAATTGGATATATAGCTTCATTTTTTTTACTTAGTGCAACATAAACATTTTCCAATTCAACTTCTAAGTGTTTAAAAAGCCTACTTTGTGGGGGCAGCAAGGGAAGCCCTGGAAAACTATTCTGACAGTTACAGACTTCCTGGTTTCTATTTGACTCCTATTTGCTTTGTAACATTCTCATCTTCTGATAACACCAAACAGGTAATAATATCTTGTAATCCAGTTTATAGATATGAGATGATGAGCACGACTAGTAGTAATAAGGACAGGACTCTCCATACCGGGGTGGCATATATTAATATTATCTCTAACATTTTTAAAACTGTCTGTTGAAATGGAGAGTGGAAGTGCCTTATGCAACCTGAACACCAGAGCCTCACTACTGGAGGACAGGCACCATGGCCTCTCTCCCAGGCAGGCAATGCAGGGCACACAGAACCAGCAGCCTCCCTGGACTCATACCCCTAAGCAAATCTGCAGCCGACCTGTGGGGTCTCTCTTCCTGATGTACTCATGCTGGAAGTAGTACCATTGCACTTTCAGATATTTTTTTAAAAAGCCGGGCGTGGTGGCTCACGCTTGTAATCCCAGCACTTTGGGAGGCCGAGGCGGGCGGATCACGAGGTCAGGACATCGAGACCACGGTGAAACCCCGTCTCTACTAAAAATACAAAAAATTAGCCGGGAGTGGTGGCGGGCGCCTGTAGTCCCAGCTACTCGGAGAGGCTGAGGCAGGAGAATGGCGTAAACCCGGGAGGCGGAGCTTGCAGTGAGCCAAGATTGCGCCACTGCACTCCAGCCTGGGCGACAGAGCAAGACTCCGTCTCAACAACAAAACAAAACAAAAAAAAAGAGTTTCCTTGTTTCCTGAATTAAATCCCCTCCGAAACCAGGCACTAAACATTTGGAAAACTAGGCCTTTGCCCCCCAAAATAGTGATATTTTCTAATTCAAATTTTCAGTGCTACTGCACTCCAGTCTGGGCGACAGAGCGAGACTCCATCTAAAAAAAAAAAAAAAAATTTCATCAGAGGCCAGGCACAGTGGCTCATGCTGTAATCCCACCACTTTGGGAGGCCGGGAAGAGTGGATCACCAGAGGTCAGGAGTTGAAGACCAGCCTGGCCAACACTGTGAAACTCCGTCTCTACTAAAAATACAAAATTAGCCGGATGTGGTAGTGTGTAACTGTAGTCCTGGCTACTCGGGAGGCTGACGCAGAAGAATCACTTGAACCCGGGAGGCGGAGATGGCAGTGAGCCAAGATCACGCCATTGCACTCCAGCCTGGGGAAAAAGAGCAAAACTGCGTCTCAAAAAAAAAAAAAGTCATCAGACTTAGAAGAGGGAAAAAAATGTCGGGGTGCATAAAGGGTAAGTGCCAGGTGGCTGGAACAAGAGAGCCCCTGACAGCAATGCTGGGCTGTGACATCAGGGACCCCAGTGAACATAGCATACAATATGCACATGTAACACAAACCAAGGAAACAAAGCTCTAAAATCAGGTTTGTTTTTTAATTTGGGGAAATCTTTCAAAAAGGAAGCATTTTATTGGATAATTTTCTTACATCAGTGCACAATTCTCCTCTTGATTTTCCTGAGTCTGATGAGAGTCCAGACAGCTGACAGCCTAGCATTTGGAGGGAGGTGAAATTCACCAGTGGTAAACAGAACCATTTGTAGAAAAGTTTTATATCACTCCACTCTTGCCTAGAGGGAGGTCTGCTTCCCACTAAAGCCAGTGACTCAGTGCAGAGGTAGTGGGTCGCAGGCCAGCAGAGGCATATGGTCTTTTATTGCCCTGACAAATTCAAACAGATCAGGTGAGTGACCTCTTCCACACTGAAGAGGATCAACGGATAAAGAGCAATGGCTTGCTTCTCATTAAGAACAGAAATACACATGGTCATTGTAAGAGGTCAAACACAGCCAAGGGTGGTGGCTCACGCCTGTAATCTCAGCATTTTGGGAGGCCGAGGCAGGTGGATCTCTTGAGCTCAGGAGTTCAAGACCAGACTGGGCAACATGGTGAAACCCCATCTCTACACAAAATACAAAAATTAGCTGGGCATGGTGGCACACACCTGTAGTTCTAGCTACTTGGGAGGCTGAGCCCAGGAGGGTGAGAGGATCACTTGAGCCCAGGAGGTCGAGGTTGCAGTGAGTCGTGTTCACGACACTGCACTCCAGCCTGGGTGACACAGCGAGACCTTGTCTCTAAAAAAAGAGGTCAAACACCTGGATGTGAAAGAGAGGCTAAGTGTCCCCCAGGCAGAGACTGTGACTCTGAATAGTGTGCAAAGTAGAGGCAGGAGGCCTCAGGCCAAGCAGGCTTTCAGAATAACCCAGCAAAATAGTCTCAGCGAGCCAAGAGGTCCCCGGGGTCTCAGATCAGGTTTTGCACACTCCATCACTTAGCAACTGTGTGACTAGGCTACCTAACTTCATCAAGCCTCAGTTTCTCCACTTACAAAATGGAGACAATCCTGTCTAGTTTGCGGGACTGTTCAAGAGAGCAGAGTAATTCTATTAAAGTGCCTAACAGAGCCTGGTATCTGGCAGCTTACAGGAGTTATCTTATCAGAGATGATCCTAAGTCCATGTCCGGTTACACTTTGTAAAGAATGTTCATGGTGAATCTTCAAAAGCACTGGGCATAGCCGAGGAGACTGAGAATTTGAAAATACAATGGTTATGGAGGAATGAGACCCGAATCACCAGTGATTCTGTAACAACCCCTAGTGATCACCCAGTTGCTCAGGTCAAAGTGCAAATCTTGGCCTCTGCGTTCTCTCACATCAGCAAATCCAGCCAGCGCCTCCTGCCACGCACACCCCAGCCCAGCCTCTCCTCACCACCTACTGTCACTACCTTCACGTTGGTCCAGCCTTCACTATGACAGTCGCCTCCCACTCCTTCTTTCCCTCTACAGCCAGTTCTCCACCAAGAGCCACTTATCTTTTTATACTTAGATCAGTCAACATCATACCATGCTCAGAACCCTCCCATGGCCCTCCCTCACCTCAGAACAAAGCCAAGGTCCCTGCTGATCCTCCAGCCTCCCTACCTCCCCCTTTCCCTTGCCCACTGTCCGGCCAGCCCTCCTTGCTGTTTCTCAAATATTCTAAGCACATGCCTGCAGCGGGCCCTTGGGTTGCTGCTTTTCCCACCTGGAGTGCTCCTCCCACACCCATCACCGTGGCTCACTGCCCCCATGACCAACAGGTCTGTGCCCAAAACTCACCTCCTCAAAGAGGCCCTTCCTGACCATCCATCCAAAATAGCAGAGAAAAACAGTACAAACTTTTTAAAATTAAAAATAAATAAATAAATAAATAAATAAATAAATAAATAAATAAAATAGTTCTGGCCACTTTCCCTCCTCCCTTATCTGACTTTATTTTCATTCTTCCCACCACCTGATGCTTGTTTCTTGCTGTCTTCCTGAGTAGATTACAAGTTCCCCAAAGGCAGGGTCCTTCTCTGTCTTATGTACCACTGTTATCCCAGTGCCCAGAACAGGGCTTCGGAGCACTTATGCATGAAGAAATGTGTCTAAGTCGAAAAGTGAAAAAGGTCCGGCCCGGCAGCCAGCTTTACCTTCTTCCCAGCTGTGGGACTGCTCTCCGCACTCTGCAGGGGGCTTCTCTGGGGGCTTCGGCTTTCCTGGGGGACACACCTGCCCATGTACACGCTGTAGTCAAGAAGCATCTTCTGCCGCACACTGCCTGACAGCTCCTTCTGCTTTGGCTGCGACATGATCTCCTCCACACTGCCTTTGCTGCTGCTGCGGCTGTGGGTCAGGTGCCCGGATGGACTGTTGTGTCTGCTGTGTGCAGGCAAAAGCCCTGGAGCCAAGAAGAGGGGGCTATTCACACAATGAAGAAAACGACTGCAAAGTAAGCGGACTCCTGAGAAAAGCAGCTACAATGCCATCAGGCTGGGCATGGTGGCTCACACCTGTAATCCCAGCACTTTGGGAGGCCAAGGCGGGCGGATCACGAGGTCAGGAGATCGAGACCATCCTGGCTAACATGGTGAAACCCCATCTCTACTAAAAATACAAAAAATTAGCCAGGCATGGTGGTGGGCGCCAGTAGTCTCAGCTACTCGGGAGGCTGAGGCAGGAGAATGGTGTGAACCCAGGAGGCGGAGCTTGCAGTGAGCCAAGATCACGCCACTGCACTCCAGTCTGGGTGACAGAGAGAGACTCTGTTTCAAAAAAAAAAAAAATTTATAAGGTTATTTCCCACCCTGAAAAGTACCTTTTTCTCTAAGGTAATTTTTAAGAACAGTTTTTATTCCTCTCCAAGATAATTAGAGTAACAGGAGTGAAGAAATACAGTTGGTAGGTACTATTCTCTTTTCTCCTGATGATCTTTTAGGAAAAGATCAAATATAGGACCAACACATCCCAAGTAGTGGTGAACTTGTCAATGCTATCAGGGGTAAATGGAAAGTGGGTAGAGAGCTAATTAATTGTTCATCCACAAGCTCACAGCAATTCCAAAGATGTCATCTTTCATTCGACAAATTATGCATCAAGCACTTTCAAGCACACCATGCTAAAAAGAAGAAGACATAATCCCTGCCCTTGAACTGACGCACCTAAGCAGATAAATCACAATCTTCTGTAACAAGTGTCATAATTGTAGCACGACTAAGGGACTCTCTGGGCAAAAAGAAGAGGGTGACTACCTCTGCCCAAGAGACTGGAGTGGTGCTTACCCTAGCTGACTTTCACAGCAGTGACATCTACGCTGTATCTTGAGGGAATAGTTGCCATTTTCCTGGCCCAGGTGGGGAAGAGTATTCCAGGTAGAGGAAGCAGCATATGCAAAAAGCAGTGACAGAGCACAGTATGTTTGGAGGCCAGTGAGAGATTCAGTGAAGTTCTAAGCATAGTACAGGGGGCAGAGGGTAGGAAATGAGGATGGAGAGATTAGCCAGGAACAGACTGCAAAGTGCCTCAAAAGCCAACCTTGGATTTAACATTGACCCTGTTGCACCAGAGAGGTTTTAAGCATGGGATGTGCCTGATGCTAACAATTTTATTTAGATTTACTCTGATGGCCAGGTGAAATGTAAAGTGGTTAAAATCAAACCAGGCTGGGCGCGGTGGCTCATGCCTGTACTCTTGGCACTTTGGGAGGCTGAGACGTGTGAATCACTTGAGGTCAGGAGTTCGAGACCAGCCTGGCCAACATGGTGAAACCCCGTCTCTACTAAAAATACAAAACATTAGCCTGGCACGGTGGCCCGTACCTGTAGTTCTAGCTACTGGGGAGGCAGAGGCAGGAGAATCACTTGAACCTGGGAGGCAGAGGTTGCAGCGAGTCAAGAGCCACTGCACTCCAGCTTGGGCAACAGAGCAAGACTCTGTCTCAAAAAAAAAAAAGAAAAGAAAAGAAAAAAGAAATCAAAAAATCAAATCAAACCATTTTCTTCTTGAGAGGCTCCAACCATCAGAACCATAATTCCCCAGAGTCTCACAAAGGGTCATGCAAGCCATTTCTTAATTTAAATTTTAGCCAAATAATTTCCAGCACTTCAATATTTAGTATTTTACACTGCATAACTAGAAAAATACATTTTTTTTTTTTTTTTTTGAGACGGAGTCTCGCTCTGTCACCCAGCTGGAGTGCAGTGGCGCGATCTCGGCTCACTGCAAGCTCCACCTCCTGGGTTCACGCCATTCTCCTGCCTCAGCCTCCTGAGTAGCTGGGACTACAGGCGCCCGCCACCACGCCCGGCTAATTTTTTTGTATTTTTAGTAAAGACGGGGTTTCACCGTGGTCTCGATCTCCTGACCTGGTGATCCACCCGCCTCGGCCTCCCAAAGTGCTGGGATTACAAGCGTGAGCCACCGCGCCCGGCCCATTTTTTTGTAATTTTTATTATCCTTATACCATTTTCATGTTTAGCATTATTTAACTGCTAGGATAAAAGCTACACCAAAAACATTAAAAAAAAAATAAATGTAAACTAATATTACATTTAATATCCTGGTTTGGATCCTGGAAGAGAAAAAGGACATTAGTAGAAAAACCAGTGAAATCCAAATAAAGATTACAGTTTAGTTAATAGTAAAAAAGAGAAAAAAAGATGAAATAAACAGGGCAGCATGATACCAACACTTCAAACCAAAATGATCCCATTGCGACTGAGCCATGCTCCATGTAGAGGAGGAAAGGAACCCCCTACGAGGCCTGGCTGGTGCTCACTGCCCACAGAACAACCTCTTCACATCACCTCACCCTTCCCTTGAGTGGGACAAAGCATGGGAGTCGTCACTGCACTGTGGGTTTCATGGACAAGAGCCCCTGATAAAGTCAAGGACCTTCCTGTGCAGAGGCCATACTGGAATTCTGCCAAATGACCACGTGGCTTTCCTGCTGTCTCCAGACTCTTGTTCCTCCTGGAGGCCTTTTCTGGCCTGCAGCCTGGGCACTGCTGGCTGGAGATGCAGACTCTCAGCCCTACCCATGACCTCAAGTCAGAACCTGCATCTTAAGATCCCATCAAACATTCAAGTCTGAGAAGCACAATCCGTGTTGCTAGAGAAATCTATGATTTTGGTTACAGCATCCCTGAGGGAGAGGACAGGGCAGGTCATCGAGCAGGAGACTTCTAATTTCTTGGTACTGACAGATGTACCTGGCCTCAGAGAATCAGACCAGTCACACCTTCACGGCTGACCACCTATGTAGTCAGTGATTCAGAGATGGTTTTGAAGAACAGCACAGTGCTCACCAATTTACCTTGCTACTAGTTTAATCACACTTTTGGTGGCTTAAACTTACCATAAATATCTCAATTCATAGCTTTCAAAGGCAACCCAGACTTACAGATATACAAAAAGACATTAGTGGTGTGTAAGCTTTGCTTTAGTACAAGTGAGTGCACTGAAGGTTTTCCCACATCTCTGACTCTTACCATTATGTTTGTTGTGTGGTGAGTGGAACTTTTGGCAGGATTTCCAAAAATGTGAACTCATTAAAAATAATCAAATGTGGCCGGGCGTGGTGGCTCACGCTTGTAATCCCAGCACTTTGGGAGGCCGAGGCAGGCGATTCACAAGGTCAGGAGATCGAGACCACGGTGAAACCCCGTCTCTACTAAAAATACAAAAAAAAAAAAAATTAGCCAGGCGTGGTGGCGGGCGCCTGTAGTCCCAGCTACTCGGAGAGGCTGAGGCAGGAGAATGGCATGAACCCGGGAGGCGGAGCTTGCAGTGAGCCGCGATTGTGCCACTGCACTCCAGCCTGGGCAACAGAGCGAGACTCCGTCTCAAAAAAAAAAAAAAAAAAAATCAAATGCTTTATTTAAGTCCATGAATAACATGCCTCTTTTGAAGGTGCTCTGGGGGGCCCCTAAGTACCTAAGGTGGTGTTTCCTGGTGGTCCTATATACCCCCGTGGGTTACCTGATTCTGAGCTTCAGTGCCTAGACCAGTAGACCTTTATATTTCCAGTAGGAATACAATCTGAGCCACATAAACAATTTTAAATTTTCTAGTAGTCACATTTAAAAATGTAAAAAGAGGCTGGACACGGTGGCTCACGCCTGTAATCCCAGCACTTTGGGAGGCCAAGGTGGGCGGTTCACTTGAGGTTGGGAGTTTGAGATCAGCCTGACCAACATAGTGAAATCCTGTCTCTACTAAAAATACAAAAATTAGCTGGGTGTGATGGTGGGTGCCTGTAATCCCAGCTACTCAGGAGGCTGAGGCAGGAGAACTGCTTGAACCTGGGAAGCGGAGGTTGCAGTGAGCCAAGATCGTGCCACTACACTCCAGCCTGGGCGACAAAGCTAGACTCCATCTCAAAAAAAAAAAAAAAAAGGTAAAAAGAAATAATAAAATTAATTTGAATATGTTTTTAACCCAATATATCTAAAATATTATTTCAACATGTAAGAAGCTATTAATGAGATATTTTACATTCTTTTATTGGACTAAGACTTTGAAATCCCATGTGCATGTTACACTTAGAGCACATCTCCATCTGGACTGGCCACACTTCAAGTGTTCAAAAGCCACATGGGGCTGGTGGCTACCGTAAGAAGCAGCACAGGTTTAGGCCTACCAGGAGAGCTAGGCAGTGCCTGGTGCTGAGGAGTTCTTACCCACTTGAATTTTCTTTTACTCAGTGTTATGGGTTGAATTGTGTCCTCCAAAAAATATGTTAAAGTCCTAACCCCAGTATCTCAGAATGTGACCTTATTTGGAAATAGAGTCATTGTAGATGCCATTCATTAAAATAAAGTCATACTAGAAACAGGGTGGGCTCTTAATCCCATATGACTGGTGTCCTTCCAAGAAGACACAGAGCCACTGACAGACAATAGGCCAGCGTGGAGTGATGCAGCTGCGGGCCAAGTATTGATGGTCACTACTAGAAGCTGCAAACACGCAAGGAAGGATTTTATGCAGAGTCTCACAAGGAGAATGGCCCTGCTAACACCTTGATTTCAGACTTCCAGCCTCCAGTACTGTGAGAGAATACATTTCTGTTGTAAATCACCCAGCCTGTGGTATTTTGTCCCAGCAGCCCTAGGAAATAAATATATCTAGTAATCTCCCCATTCATCTTGATTCTTAAAAGGGACTTCTTGGATCTCAGTGCTGGGATTGGGATGGAATCTGGTGTTGAAGCTGACAGAATGGAAGGTTAGCAAGGGAGTTAGGGCAAATGTTCCAGGGGAAGGAACCAAAGCACTCTGAAGCAATGTGTGACACTCATGTGACCAGCATAACTCCCGGATCAACACAAATGCCTTGTTAGAGAAAGCCCCAGAGTGGCTCCCTCCTAGTCTTTGTTCCAGATCCATGTAAGAAAGCTTTCCCTAATAACTCTCACACTGGTCTTGTCCCAATTATTGGTTACACCACACTCATTTTAGCACGGCAATTTGGGAACACCTGACTCATACGTGCCAGTTTTGCATAACAGGCACAACACCTGAAGGACAGGGGAGCTACTGCTTTTTACTGGTTTTGTGTCTCTTGCAGCTCCAGGCCCAGCCAAAGCTGAGCAAAGAGGTGCTGCATGGTTATCAATCTGAATGACCACGATCTGACCTGAACGGTCAGGAAGTGCAAGGATTCTGCTTTCTATGGCAAGCTCAGGCTTGGAGGACATACTGAGGGTCAGATGCTCGAAAGTACCAGCCTGAAGGATCTCCCTGACTCACCTGCCATCTCAGAACTAGGGTTCTTCTGTTGCTGCTTCTCTCAGGGGAGTCACATTATATACAAATAAAACATAACCAGCAAAGGCTAATAAACATCGTCTGCAAATGGATTGGGATCCAATGGATTTGGGACAGAGGGTTGCAGTGATCAGCCTAGATGGTAAATGAGTCATGAGAATGCACATTAGGTGGCAGACAACCATCAATTCAGGGTGGGCTTCCTTCTTTCCTTCCTACCTGGCATTCTTTCTCTATTCTCCCTAGTGGCCCTTTAAAAATGCATAAGCATTTAGCACAAACATCATTACCTGGTTTACTTCCAGAGACACCCGATGACTTCTTGATTTCTGACTTTAGCTTAGATGCCAGAATAAATCTCCTAAACCATTCCTCTTTTTCTCGGCCAGTTCTCCCAAAGAGATAGAGTATCTGATCTCGCTGGCTAGATCTTGTTCCCTCCTGAGGGCGGGGTGGCTTCTTAGGGTCCTCGCTTCCCTCAGCTGGCGGCTTCTCTTCTGAAGTCTCCTTATCAGTCTGAGCTTTAGACATAAAGTCATCTTGTTGACCAAGCTCGATACAAATGGGGTACTTTTTATTCCAGATTCGCTTTCGAGCCAAAGTTTTAGGTACAAGATAAATCTACAGAGAAAGAAAAATGATGATTTATATATTAAAGATTGGCTACACTATGCATTAATATTATGCATAGCACAAAGTACAAACCTTATAGACTTTTTGACTAAAATGATGAATATGAAATAACTTTTAACACTTGTTCATAACATGACTACAGAAACTGGAATTTTCAGAAGTATCTTGTTATTCTTCAAAATCATTCTAGAAAGTAGATATTTAATAATTTTGCGAGAGTTATAAATATTTGTAATTTTCAGGTGGCAGTAGCAGAATAATAATGTTTAGCTGCTTATCATCAACTACGTTTGGCTATCAACTGAATTTAATGACCTTGGATCAAACTTAAGTTGGAAGAAAAAAAAAGTTAAAATCTAGATGAGAAGCTAAAGTCAACCTTGAGTATCAAACTCAAGAATAAACTTACATAAAAACTATTTTAAGTACTTCTCTCACTTTGGAGAAATCTAAAGATCATTCAGATGAACTGTAAGAACAGAGAAACAATAGCTTTGTGGAATACATAATTTACATTTCTCACAAAAATAGAAGTATATAATACTTAATCAAAATGTAGTTATTTTGCATATCTATCATTTTCACATATACAAAGACTTCAATAGTTAAGTACCCTAGAATCACCACACATAGCCACACAGCTTTTTGTTTGACTGAAATAATTAGCTTTTAAAGTCAGAATTCTGAGTGCACAACACTTGTTCCTCAAGTTGTGGTCTGTAGACCAGTAGCCTGAGTATCATCTGGGAGAGCTCATAAAAATGCAGGCCCGTGGTCCTACCTACAGCTACTGAATCAGAATCTGCATTTAACAAGATGCCCAGGTGATGTGCATAAACTTTAAAGTGTGAGAGGTACTGTCCTAAGGTATACTGATACTTCAACAACAACAAACCTTTTTAGGATATAAAAAAATGCAGTTAAGCATCCAAGATGCCATATGCTTTTCATTCATCTAAGATATCCTTCCAAAATTGCTCAGGCTCACCTTGCTGTCTGAGAGGTCATAGATTTTCTGGCTGATGTAGGTGACCTCTGGCTTGGGTTCATTGTAGCTGGCCCTCCTGGATATATTTTTATTGGGCTTTGAAAGTCTTAAGGTTCCACCCTCAAGTCGAACAAAAACTGAATGTGTCAAAGTCGCATGGTAGGTTTCCGGATCATAGTTGTAAATCTCATTCATCCATCCCTGATGAAGAAAAACTTCCATTAGTAAAATCAGAATAATCACAAATCTGATTTAGTGTGAAATGATGAACACTGTGGTATTTGGGACACTGAAATCAAACTTGATCATGACGCAGATATCAGCTCACCAATGACTACAGGTTGCAAAGAGAAGTGCTTAGCTGGGAGGATAATTGGAACCGAGGAGGTTTTTGATAACCAAAAATCTGGATTTGGAGGAAAAATGGCAATGTTCATTATCCTAAATAAAAGGTTCTTTCTTTTTTGAAAGCTTATAAGCACATCAGGAAACTCAGAAGATTTGTTCATGTGACTGAGCAAGCCTCTCTGCCTGACCTTCTTTGGGGTGATTAATCCCACCCAGTCTGGCCTTCTTAATCAGCTAAACACATGCTCTTTCCAGCCCAGTTGGAATCTTCGAAATTTCAGGTATTAATTCATGTTATCACAGGACTCAGAGAACCACCTCTCTACTTCTGTTGCACTACAACATGTACCTCATTGAAACCATGCAGTAAAGCAGATGATTGAGAATTAGGCATTAAATAAATTGTAAATATAATCAATAATATATCAAAATTCAAAGATATATAGTAACTTAAATGGGTAAAATTGTGCTCCAGGTCCCCCTGCCAAATTGGACATAAATGATTTTTTGTTACATATCTTGATTTTTTAAAAGAGCAAACATTGAAATGTACGACAAAAAATACATACACAAAAGCCTAATACACTATACACTGTGTTAAAGCTAATCTCATAGCTGTCATCATCAATCATCACTGAACGCTTCTCCTGCCTCAAATACTTTTTCAGGTTATGACTAGCCCAGATCTCACAAAAGAAGTTCTCTGGGGAGTTTTAATTGATATCTTCCTACTCTCCCCAACTTTTAAAAAATACATGTCTTTGTAATGAGCAGAGAGATGCTAAAGATCACTACATGGGAATTGGGACTGTCATTCTTTTCAAGCAATAGCCATTTCCATGCTAAGTATTTGAGTCTCACACTAAAGTCTTGAATTGAAAGCCTGTGAGAATGAGGATTCCTCAGAATTCTTTTATTCATTCATCCTTTTATTAAAACACGCATTGAATCTATGTGCGAAGTAATGGGTTAGGAGTTGGGACAAAGATTTTTTAAAAGGACAGGATTCTTGATCCAAAGGTGCCTCCAAAAGAGTAGAGAATTAGGTCTTCATTCCCCTATCCTATGACCCCACTGTAGTAAACATAATAGAGACAAGTTGTCACAAAAAGAGCACCTAAATGTGAAGTGGAAGGAAAAATGGACAAACATATCTCTTTGTCATGGGGGAAAGAGTGTGAAACTTATGAGCCAGTTATATGGATTTATATACCTCAGTAGATGTTTTGGCCTGAGCTGGGAGGAACTCTCCCTCCTCCCAAAGAATCACCGGACAGGAGCAGCATCTCTTCAACAATATTGAGTGAGGAAGCAGTGGCCATGGGAAGAGGTGTTTGTGAGGAAACAGCAACAATCAGAGCAATGAAGAGAAAAAGATGACAATTACAGATCACAGTGGGGCCTGAAGTGGACTGTATTGTCAGAGCATCCGTTTGGGTGGGTGTATTTTTGCTAAATGTAGAACTAAGTACTTTCTTTGGCTCACAGTTTGTCTTTTTCTTTAGTCTGTTCTTATGGCAAATTACATTCATTGACTTTCAAATGTTGAACCAGTCTTGTATTCTCAGGATTAAGGATGTATGAGTCATGATGTGCTGAAATTGGGCTGTATCAGCTCACAAGAACGGATTCTACACATCTCTTCCCAACTCCATGTTCAGTGACTTCACGTTGGTAGCTTGCAACTGGCAATGGTGGGAGTTGCTACATCATGGAAATCAGGGAATAGTCAAATCAAGATTTTTTTTTTTTTTCTGGAGAGCCAGTTTACCAGCATAACACTTCGCTGATATTTTGTTCATTTGTCCCTCTAAGTTCATGAAGGAAAATAGTCTATAGTTTTCTTGCAGTGTTTTTGGTATTAATGAGCCTCAGAAAATGCAGGTAAGTGCATTTGGGAAGTGTTCCCTCTTCTCTATTTTCCGGAAGTTTGTGTAGAATTAATAATATTTCTTCCTTAAAGGTTTGATAGCATTTGCCCATGAAGCCATCTGGGCCTAGAGTTTTCCTTGCAGAAAGGTTCCAAACTATGAATTCAATTTCTTTACTTGCTATTGGACTATTTAGGTTATCTATTTCTTCTTGAGTGAGCTTTGGTTTGTATCTTTCAAAGAGTTTATCTATTTTATCTATGTTGTCCAATTTCTGGGCATAATGTTGTTTACAATATTTCCCTACAATCCTGTAAATATCTGTAGTGTCTATGGTGATGCCCCCTCTTTCAGTCCTGACACTGGTAATTTGTGCTTCTCTCAAATCTTTCTTTTCGTATGTATGTATGCATATATATATATGTATGTATCTATCATCTATGTATTTGAGACAGGGTCTTTCTCTGTCATCCTGGCTGGACTGCAGTGGCACAATCATAACTTACTGTAACCTTGAACTCCTGGGCTCAATTAATCCTCCCACCTCAGCCTCCCAAGTAGCAAGGGCCACAGATACGTGTCACTACACCAAGCGAATTTTTTTAAAAAGTTCTTTGTAGAAATGGAGTCTTGCTACGTTGCCCAGGCTGGTCTTGAACTCTTGGTCTCAAGGAATTCTCCCACCTTGGCATCCCAAAATGCTGGGATTACATGCATGAACTACCACGCCCATCCTCTAACAAGCTTTTAATACTATTAATTTCCCTCTAGGCACTGTATTACCTGCAATTTCTGATAGGTTGTATTTTCAGTTTCCTTCAGTTAAAAATATTTTCTATTTTCCCTTATGACTTTATCTTTAGGCCCACAGGCTGTTTAGAAGTATTTTGCTTAATTTCCAAATATTTGAGAAATTTTCAGATACCTTTTTTACTGGTTTTTAGTGTAATTTCATAATAGAGAACAGGCTTTGTATAATTTCAATTCTTTTAAGCTTGTTATATGGTCTATCTTGGTTCCAAGAGCAGATGAAAAAAATGCATTCTGCTGTTGAGTAGGGTTTTCTATAAATATATTTATTTGTCTTTTTAAGCACAACCATTTTCACTAACGATCTCCTGACATAGAACACACAGCTTTCTTCTTATCCAATTTGGTTGCAGAAAATACTGTCTTACATATATAACAGGTTTACCAGGGCTAAAGTTCTAAAGGCAACTGGATTAATAAAGAACTTGAAGCAGATATAATCATTTTTCTAAGATACTTCAGAGGTTGGTTGTGCTTGCAGAGCTACTAAAACCGAGAAGAATCCATGAAGCAGGGGGGGGAGTTGGAGCTGATGAGAACGCTATTAGATCAAAACAGCCACTTGCTATCAGTGTCATTTATGAGCCATTTGGCCATACAGTCCCTGCATGCAATTGCTCTTCTCTAATCATTTCGCTCTGAGCATATGTTTCCTGGCTAGAGTAGAGGCTAACATAGATTATGTGTGATACTGCTTTCGTCCATCCTAATACCTAAGCTGAGATGCTCAACATTTATTTAATGACTGTTTTTGAATTATGATAATCACAATTTGATATAAGATAGACATTACTGCAACAAATCTCCATATAAAATATTTTTCGTTATTTCTAGGTACATAGAATTACAGATACATTAGAATTAACATGATGCTGGCACCAAAAGAGAAAAAAAGGATTAACATGATATTGGAATTTTAGACAAAAATCCCTGCATTATGTTTATCAACCACTCACCAACAAACAGAAGGGCTAAAGGAGAAAAAAAGACAAGTATTATATTACATGAAACTGTTCTCCAAGAAAAGGACAGTCTCTGAGAAATAGAGTAAAGTAAGCTGTGGGGATTTTTCCCATTTGAAACTCCTGGGATTGTACAGGCTAATTATCTGATCTATGAATAAGGGAAACTTAGGGATAAAAGGTTGTTTCTCTCCAATTGCTTTCATTTTGTCTTTCCTAAGTCAGAAAATGCAGACTTGTCCAGGGAGGTGCTGTACAATGGAAATATTAATATAATGTGAGCCATAAATGTGAGTGATGAAAATATGTAATTTTATTTTTATTTTATTTTTTTGAGATGGAGTCTCGCTCTGTTGCCCAGGCTGGAGTGCAGTGGCATGACCTCAGCTCACTGCAACCTGCACCTCCATCGTTCAAGCGATTCTCCTGCCTCAGCCTCCTGAATAGCTGGGATTACAGGTGTGTGCCACCACGCCCGGCTAATTTTCATATTTTTAGTAGAGACGGAGTTTCACCATGTTGGCCAGGCTGGTCTCAAACTCCTGACCTCAAGTGATCCACCCACCTTGGCCTCCCAAAGTACTGCGATTACAGGCGTGAGCCACTGCGTCTTGCCAAAAATGTGTAATTTTAAATGGTCTAGGGGCCACATTAAAAAAGAAAAAGCAGGTAAAATTAATTTAAACGATGTATTTTATTTAAATTCATATCAAAATTATGATTTCAACATGTAATCAATATTAAAAATTATTACTGGTATTTTACATTCTGTTTCATACTAAGTCTTCAGAATCCAGTGTGTACTTTACGCTTAGAACACATCTTGATTCCAACTAGCTACACTTCAAGGGCTCAACAGCCACATATGGCTCTGGACTAGTATATAAGGGACAGTACAGTGCCAGTTCTTGAGTTCAAGCTTTTGAGCCCTAGACCCTTGGCTCAACTATGAATAGAATGGGCAAAGCCTTCCTTTCTCTTCTTGTGCATGCTTTCAACACACTCAGTCTTAGTGATAAGAGACAGTCATTCAGTACATGGCAGTTTTCTGCCATTTTATTAGATGCTTTGCATAATTAAATGAGAGAAGATAATCTAAGTAATCACCTAATGAAATCGTCTATTGTAGAAATTCAAAATCCCTTTTAAAAGTTAACCTGCAATATTAAAAATTCAGAAATATTAATAAGAGTATTCTATGTAGAAGGCTTTTGAAAAACTCATCGTTCTATACGAAAATTAAGATAATTAACACACAAACATATCAATTTTTTTAGCTTATTCCTTTGATTTTTAGATTTAGAAAACAAAACAAGACATACAGACATGTGTGTTGAGATACAAATACATCAGCTCATCTGTTCACAGGTCAGTTTCAGGTGCTGAGCTGTTACTCTGCTCCAGTCTAACCAACTGCTGCTCAATTATTATTCCTAGGAAAATTCCTGTCCCTGGATAACAAGAGCAACCATTTCCACAGTGCTTCAGGGATTCGGTTTTCAGCCACAAAACCAGGCATTCAACCCAGCAACCTGAGCTACCACCTTAGCTGAAGAACAGCCACTGTGGAGTTCTTGCTGGCTGCAGCCTGTGTGCTCACACATGGGCACAGTTCTGAGATGAGTATGCAATTACCTTCTTTGCTGACAGCTCTGACAGATAAAGGTCATCCTCTACCACTTGCCAAATTCAGGAATCCCAGAACAACCTGATTCAGAGGAATGTGAAAGAGAGAAGGGAGTTTCAAGTCCTACCTACACAGTTCAAAAGCACAAAACCTTACCTGCTGCACTGCAGGAGGCAGAGGTGAGAGGCAAGAAGTAGGTAGGCATAGAAAGAGAATCTAGGAGATGCTTTCCTTCTCTTGCGAAAGCCTGGAGGGGACCCAAATTCCTTTATTCTGCTTGGGCTTGGCTTGGCCCTTCTTCTCCCTACCCCCATCTTTTCAGAATCACCAGCTGCTGTGGTTTCTCCTTCCCTTTTATCTTCAAATTTCCTCCTTCCTGAACTACCATGTTCCTATCTTTGTGTTAAAGATTCATCAGATCTAAAGTCCACAGCCTCTAAAAAACAAACACAGCACACAAATCAGAATTTGCATTACACATTTATTATGAACAATCATTTGTTGGCCTAAATGAGACCCTACACTGATCATATCCAATTACACAAAAGACTGCTGGTCAAAACACATGCACTGAAACCAACTCACCTACCTTAGCAGAAGTACTGGGAATCTGACAGACCTGGGTTCCAATCATGCCTGCACCACTTACCTCCTGCCAAGGTAGGTGATGCTTATCCCTCAGACACTTGCTTTGCTCACCTGTAAAAGGGTCCAGGTGGCTTACTGCCCAGTTTCATGCCTCCCTGGCCCCTACACCTCACCCTCTGCTCAAACCATAATGATTTTTCTCCTACTGACAGTTTATTAAGGTATAATTTGTTTAAGAGTTTATAAAGAAATCATAAGCATATGGTTTTTTAAACACTAATATTACTACTCATAATAATAGCTGACATTTAAGCTCACCTTATGGCCCAGGTACCCCAGGTGCATTATCTCCTGTATTTCTGTCAATTCCCTACGATTTTACAGGAAAGAAAAGTGGTGAGAGAGGGGATGTGATTTGCCTTCCAATGTCTACAGAGTGGCAAATCTGGGACTCAAACCAAGTGTTCCTGACTCCAAGGTGTGGGATGCTATCTCAGCTCCACGGCGCGGCCCCACCTGCAGTCTGGCTTGTGCCTAGTCACCCCTTAGGTCATGGCAAAGACGACACTTCTCCTAGGAAGCCTCCCTCCTCACCTAGGCTCAGTTCTCTGGTACTCTCCCATCACTGTATCTGTTAACTGCCTGGTTTACTAAACTGAGTTATAAACTCCACAAGAGCAGGGATCATCATGTCTGCCAACCACAACTGTAACAAATGTTTGTTGACTGAATACATGAGGGAAGCCTAATTCAGAGGTGGCTGTGAGGATTAAATGAAATCTATGGGAAGCAGGAGTAAGCAGGAAGGCTGGCGAGCCCCTCACAGCTTGTAAGTACAGTGCTAGCTGCGTGAGACGAACAAGCAAAGGAAGAAGCTAACGCCCTAATAAGTGCAAGGAGCTGTACAGGTTACTTAGAAGACTTGGTCACTCTTCTCAAAAAGAAAAACCAAGGTAAAAATGCACAAAATAGCACAGAACAAGAAAATAACCCCAGAAACCAAAGATTTTCAGGACAGAAATTGGATGAGCTAAGTCTTATCTAGAGCAGAGAGGGGTATTGTGACTGGAGCCCATGTTTCCTGCCCCCTATCTAAGGCTCTTTCCAGAACATTACAGGCTTTGACAGGAAATCTTGAGAGGATCACAGGAGTTGCTACTTGACCCCATTGTCAGGAACCAGGTTGCAGACTGGCCTTAGGGAGGCTCAGGACAAGAGGCTGAGGCACAACTTTCCTCCAAGCCTCCCTAATTCTGCCCCCTCACACTCTTATTGACCTGAAACCAGGTTGCTCTTGCAGAAAGCAATTTCCCAGTGCAAACCTAATCACCTTTTCATACCATTAATCAGCCATTTCCCCCCACCCAGGATCTGACCAAGTCCCTGGATTAAGCTGCAAATGAAATTTTCAGATTTCAGCAATTGTCAAATCTTGAGAGAAGCACAGCAACTCCAAGGTCTTCACCCTGTTCTCCATATAGTGCCCAACTATCCAGTGCTCAGCTGTTCTAAAATTCTTAACCCTGAATTTCTTACCAAGTAAAGTATTCATCCAACCTTGTTATGAGACATGGGAATGGGTATAGAGAGATACAGCATATAGATAGCAACATTCCATTTCAGCAGCTCAACCGAAAACACTCAGAGATGCTCTCAACCCACACTAAAGCGACTCAGACAAGCTTTGTTTCTTTCTGAAGCTGGAGCTGTTAAAATGGACACAGTGCACCCCGTGGGGACAATGACCCAGTCAGCCAGGCTGCAGCTGTCTGGCCCACAGACTGGTCCTGTGATGGCATTTGTAAAAGGTCAGGGGTTTCTCTCAATTCTCTGCTGGATTTAGAAGACACGTATGGCTGAAAGTATAAAACCACAATCTATAAAGGGGCCATTTAATATTTTAAAAGATTAAAAGCTACAATTAACCTTTTGCAAAATAATAAAGTCTGGAAGAACTACTACCGTGCTTTCAGTTACAGTGCCAATCAGAAGTTCAAGGCCAATGCTCTATTGCTCAGCTTGATGCTGAGCTGACTAGAGAAAAGTGCCAGCCCTATAGCCCGAGGAAGTGATGAGAATTCAGGCACTGCGTGCCTGTCTGACAGCAGTAACAATGCAGCATGTTTTCACCCTGCTGACATGTGGCTGTGCTGGCATTTCAGTCCACCTGTCATTCAGATCCCTGTATCATTCCTTCAAGTGTATCAGGGAAGGAGCAAATCCCATACACAAGAATAGAGCCAGGGCCTGAGGCCACTCCTGTTGAAAATCATCTCTGAAGCACATAAAAAGGTAATTACTCTCTGTCTCCAAAACTAAAACATAAGCAGGATTTTGTCTTTACCAGGCCTAAACCTTTTTTGATGTATTAACGGTTTAGAACCGGCGTCATCGGTATCATAAACACAGCATCATAGATCATGGAGTTTGAGAATATGGCAGGGGCGGGACAGTCTAATAAACTTTATAGGTCCTGAGACACAAATTTGATTTTACTCATGAAAGAAAAGCAGACCCACAGACATCCAGAATTCATACTATAAATGATAGCCTTAAGCAGAGAATCAACATTCAAAATAAATGCTGCTCAAAGACACTAAAGAACATTAAAAAAAGAAAAGAAAGAAAGCCCATTAGGGGAGGGAAGTGCCATTAATACCGTCCACATCCTCCAACTGCCTGCTTCAAGGTCACCTTCCCAGCAATGCCACTAGAAGCACTGGAGTCGGGGCTAAAGCCACAGCTTTATCCTGCTCTCCTATCCTCCAGTGCAGAATCCCCCAAACTCAGGTGGCCACAGAACATTTTTGAAATTATAATGCACTGACAGACAGTAATAGAATAGGAGATAACGTGGATTCAAATTAGAAAGGTAAAATGATCTCAGATGAACCACTGAAATGACCAAGGTCTGAGTTACGTTAATACATGATAAACATTAAATCATATTAACAAGGGTTAAAATTGTAAGATAAATAGATCAGCAAGCAAATAAATTAGCAGCCTCTGTCACTTTTCAGATCACGCATTCTATCAAACAACTTTTTGGGTATGTACAAATACAAACCTTTACTTATAAGTTATACACATGTTCCAATATATACAGCTTTTATATAAAGTACAGAATAGAAATAAAGAGCATCCATTTGATTCTTCTCTCTTTTCTTCTTTATTAGTCTTGCTAGCAGTCTATCAATTTTGTTGATCTTCTCAAAAAAACCAGCTCCTGGATTCATTAATTTTTTGAAGGGTTTTTTGTGTCTCTATTTCCTTCAGTTCTGCTCTGATTTTAGTTATTTCTAGCCTTCTGCTAGCTTTTGAATGTGTTTGCTCTTGCTTTTCTAGTTCTTTTAATTGTGATGTTAGGGTGTCAATTTTGGATCTTTCCTGTTTTCTCTTGTGGGCATTTAGTGCTATAAATTTCCCTCTACACACTGCTTTGAATGTGTCCCAGAGATTCTGGTAGGTTGTGTCTTTGTTCTCGTTGGTTTCAAAGAACATCTTTATTTCTGCCTTCATTTCATTATGTACCCAATAGTCATTCAGGAGCAGGTTGTTCAGTTTCCATGTAGTTGAGCGGTTTTGAGTGAGTTTCTTAATCCTGAGTTCTAGTTTGATTGCACTGTGGTCTGAGAGACAGTTTGTTATAATTTCTGTTCTTTTACATTTGCTGAGGAGAGCTTTACTTCCAACTATGTGGTCAATTTTGGAATAGGTGTGGTGTGGTGCTGAAAAAAATGTATATTCTGTTGATTTGGGGTGGAGAGTTCTGTAGATGTCTATTAGGTCCACTTTGTTTAGAGCTGAGTTCAATTCCTGGATATCCTTGTTAACTTTCTGTCTAGATGATCTGTCTAATGTTGACAGTGGGGTGTTAAAATCTCCCATTATTATTGTGTGGGAGTTTAAGTCCCTTTGTAGGTCACTCAGGACTTGCTTTATGAATCTGGGTGCTCCTGTGTTGGGTGCATATATATTTAGGATAGTTAGCTCTTCTTGTTGAATTGATCCCTTTACCATTATGTAATGGCCTTCTTTGTCTCTTTTGATCTTTGTTGGTTTAAAGTCTATTTTGTCAGAGACTAGGATTGCAACCCCTGCCTTTTTTTGTTTTCCATTTGCTTGATAGATCTTCCTCCATCCCTTTATTTTGAGTCTATATGTGTCTCTGCACGTGAGATGGGTTTCCTGAATACAGCACACTGATGGGTCCTGACTCCTTATCCAGTTTGCCAGTCTGGATATCACCACCGATCCCACAGAAATACAATCTACCATCAGAGAATACTACAAACACCTCTATGCAAATAAACTAGAAAATCTAGAAGAAATGGATAAATTCCTCGACAAATACACCCTCCCAAGACTAAATCAGGAAGAAGTCAAATCTCTGAATAGACCAATAACAGGTTCTGAAATTGTGGCAATAATCAATAGCTTACCAACCAAAAAGAGTCCAGGACCTGATGGATTCACAGCTGAATTCTACCAGAGGTACAAGGAGGAACTGGTACCATTCCTTCTGAAACTATTCCAATCCATAGAAAAAGAGGGAATCCTCCCTAACACATTTTATGAAGCCAGCATCATCCTGATACCAAAGCCAGGCAGAGACACAACCAAAAAAGAGAATTTTAGACCAATATCCTTGATGAACATTGATGCAAAAATCCTCAATAAAATACTGGCAAACCGAATCCAGCAGCACATCAAAAAGCTTATACACCATGATCAAGTGGGCTTCATCCCTGGGATGCAAGGCTGGTTCAACATACGCAAATCAATAAATGTAATCCAGCATATAAACAGAACCAAAGACAAAAACCACATGATTATCTCAATAGATGCAGAAAAGGCTTTTGACAAAATTCAACAACCCTTCATGCTAAAAACTCTCAATAAATTAGGTATTGATGGGACGTATCTCAAAATAATAAGAGCTATATATGACAAACCCACAGCCAATATCATACTGAATGGGCAAAAACTGGAAGCATTCCCTCTGAAAACTGGCACAAGACAGAGATGCCCTCTCTCACCGCTCCTATTCAACATAGTGCTGGAAGTTCTGGCCAGAGCAATCAGGCAGGAGAAGGAAATAAAGGGTATTCAATTAGGAAAAGAGGAAGTCAAACTGTCCCTGTTTGCAGATGACATGATTGTATATCTAGAAAATCCCATTGTCTCAGCCCAAAATCTCCTTAAGCTGATTAGCAACTTCAGCAAAGTCTCAGGATACAAAATCAATGTACAAAAATCACAAGCATTCTTGTACACCAACCACAGACAAACAGAGAGCCAAATCATGAGTGAACTCCCATTCACAATTGCTTCAAAGAGAATAAAATACTTAGGAATCCAACTTACAAGGGATGTGAAGGACCTCTTCAAGGAGAACTACAAACCACTGCTCAATGAAATCAAAGAGGATACAAACAAATGGAAGAACATTCCATGCTCATGGGTTGGAAGAATCAATATCGTGAAAATGGCCATACTGCCCAAAGTAATTTATAGATTCAATGCCATCCCCATCAAGCTACCAATGACTTTCTTCACAGAATTGGAAAAAACTACTTTAAAGTTCATATGGAACCAAAAAAGAGCCCGCATTGCCAAGTCAATCCTAAGCCAAAAGAACAAAGCTGGAGGCATCACGCTACCTGACTTCAAACTATACTACAAGGCTACAGTAACCAAAACAGCATGGTACTGGTACCACAACAGAGATATAGATCAATGGAACAGAACAGAGCCCTCAGAAATGATGCCGCATATCTACAACTATTTGATCTTTGACAAACCTGACAAAAACAAGAAATGGGGAAAGGATTCCCTATTTAATAAATGGTGCTGGGAAAACTGGCTAGCCATATGTAGAAAGCTGCAACTGGATCCCTTCCTTACACCTTATACAAAAATTAATTCAAGATGGATTAAAGACTTAAATGTTAGACCTAAAACCATTAAAATCCTACAAGAAAACCTAGGCAATACCATTCAGGCCATAGGCGTGGGCAAGGACTTCATGTCTAAAACACCAAAAGCAATGGCAACAAAAGCCAAAATTGACAAATGGGATCTCATTAAACTAAAGAGCTTCTGCACAGCAAAAGAAACTATCATCAGAGTGAACAGGCAACCTACAGAATGGGAGAAAATTTTTGCAACCTACTCATCTGACAAAGGGCTAATATCCAGAATCTACAATGAACTCAAACAAATTTACAAGAAAAAAACAAACAACCCCATCAAAAAGTGGGCAAAGGACATGAACAGACACTTCTCAAAACAAGACATTTATGCAGCCAGAAAACACATGAAGAAATGCTCATCATCACTGGCCATCAGAGAAATGCAAATCAAAACCACAGTGAGATACCATCTCACACCAGTTAGAATGGCCATCATTAAAAAATCAGGAAACAACAGGTGCTGGAGAGGATGTGGAGAAATAGGAACACTTTTACACTGTTGGTGGGACTGTAAACTAGTTCAACCATTGTGGAAGTCAGTGTGGCGATTCCTCAGGGATCTCGAACTAGAAATACCATTTGACCCAGCCATCCCATTACTGGGTATATACCCAAAGGACTATAAATCATGCTGCTATAAAGACACATGCACACGTATGTTTATTGCGGCACTATTCACAATAGCAAAGACTTGGAACCAACCCAAATGTCCAACAACAATAGACTGGATTAAGAAAATGTGGCACATATACACCATGGAATACTATGCAGCCATAAAAAATGATGAGTTCGTGTCCTTTGTAGGGACATGGATGAAACTGGAAAACATCATTCTCAGTAAACTATCGCAAGGACAAAAAACCAAACACCGCATGTTCTCACTCATAGGTGGGAATTGAACAATGAGAACTCATGGACACAGGAAGGGGAACATCACATTCCGGGTTCTGTTGTGGGGTGGGGGGTGGGGGGGGTGGGGACAGCATTAGGAGATATACCTAATGCTAAATGACGAGCTAATGGGTGCAGGAAATCAACATGGCACATGGATACATATGTAACAAACCTGCACATTGTGCACATGTACCCTAAAACCTAAAGTATAATAATAAAAAAAAAAGAAATAAAGAGCAAAAGATGAAATAATTATCCTTTTGATAATTTTCAGTTTTTCCAGTATGACAGCTTTGTACTATCTTCAGCTGACACCTTAAGGCACAATACATACACTCGAGGTGAGGATCACTGTTGATGATCCTGAGTGTAAATCTGTATTTCAGAGTCTTACTGATAATTTCCAAGGTTTTCGGCCAAAAGTCAATATGTGGTCATCTGTATGTTAAATATCAGCAAGGCTTATTTACTTTCTTAGCTAGAAAGAGCAAAGACTGATACAGACAGAAACTTTACTATTTTCTTCTTGATTAGTGTCTTCTGCAACCCATTTGAACACCACTGCAAGAAGTAATGGAATGAAAACAGTGAGTCAACAACTACAGCCTGGGCACCCACACAAAAACACGCTCATGCCCTAGAACCATCTTGCTGGCAAACTTACCTTTGGAGTGCAGCAAACCTCTTCTTAACGGCTAATTATTGAACAATTACAATAAGATCTTCGATGTTTTTGGTACTTTTCTTACAGAGTTCAGGAGGCATTTTCAGGATGCTAGAAACTGTACTTATATATAGGTAACCAGAATTACAATTCAGCCATGCCATAAGTTAATGAATTGAGTGAAAAACTGGCAAAAGGTTGACAATTGTTGAAACTGGGTGTCAGGCACATGGGGGGTTCATTTTACTATTGCCTCTACTTTTGTCTGTATTTAATATTTTCATCAATAAATAGTTTAAAAATGAAAGTTCAAAAAAGTCATTTTGGGACTACCTGACATCCTTAACCATATTGTTCCTATGGAATTCAGGAAGCATGTTGCACACAGCTGCCTCTCCAACTTCAACACAAGGGGTACCTTCTAGTAAGTGAGGGCTGCCTGCATCAAAATATCTCACTGATTAGCTGGGCATGGTGGTGCGCACATGTAATCCCAGCTACTCTGGAGGCTGAGGCAGGAGAACTGCCTGAACCCGGGAGGCAGAGGTTGCAGTGAGCCAAGATCGTGCCACTGCACTCTAGCCTGAGCGACAGAGCGAGGCAAAACAAACAAACATACAAACAAACAAACATCTCATCTGAAAACTATTCTACAACAAGGGGCACTGGAAAATAGCCATGTTTATAAAAAACCATACATAAAAAATCAGGTAACCCATTATAGGGGCAGGATATTTTCAGTAAAGTATAATGTCGAAAGAAATGCACTCAAATTTCTTGTCCTTATTCTAAGTTATAAGAGACCAAAAAAAGCAATCCAAGTCTCTTCGGGCTGCATGTAATGGCCATTTTCTCCTAAAGACTTGCTTACTCTAATTTCTTGAAAGAATTTCAAGAAATTGAGATTAAATTTACAAATTGGAATTTATTCTCAAAATTGATCATGTCCTCCCCCCAAAATTATTCTTTTATATATCAAAACCAAAGCCTATATTCAGGGAACCTATTTTTAAAACCTATCCCTCTTATTAAATATCTACATGTGACACAATCTAAAGAAAAAAAAGTTCTCCAAAATTCATTTCTATTAGTTTCTGCCATGGCCTAAATATAATTTTAGTCAAACTTGCAGTCCGTATCTTTAAAAAAGAGACGGATTATCACTCTGGAAACCAATATGCTACTGCTGTGTTCTGCTAGTGGTTTATAAATCTGAGATAAAGAATTTGCTCATGAATATAATTCAAAATTGCATCAGTCATATACTCAAACATAAATCTAAGACCATTATATGAAATCTTCAGGAAGCTTTTCATTATAAACATGTAGAAAGTTAGTGTGCAACAGGAATGGCTCTGAATTAAAAATAATCCTGGGCAAGGGACCATCTGATTTGGCTAAGCAAACATGCCAAGTGCAGTTTGCTGACTCTAAATGCCCCATTTTCCCCATGCCCAAACCCACCCTTTCCCAAGGTCCCCAGCTTAGGGCATCTAGCCAGTCACCCAACATAAGAACTCCAGAAGGCTACCACACAGGGGGTGTCACTACAGGGATGCCCTTGGTCTGTGGCACACACGAGACTCTCTGCCTTGAGCTAACCTGGCCAGCCCACCATGCTCTAAGTCCTGTGAGCTTCTTCTCACATTTTGCTATTGGCCTTTGCTTTCACGCATTCACATGCCACTTCCTGTTGAATGCCTGTAGCAACCTTTCTCCTATTTGCTGCTTCTCATCAGCTATGAACTCCAACATACTAAGAACAAGCAAGCTTTGGAGGAGGTCCTAAGAATTCTTCTGTGGACTTTGTGACAGCTCTTTGGCCACATAGAGGTCTTACTTTTTTTTTTTTTTGAGACGGAGTTTCATTCTTGTTGCCCAGGCAGCAAGAGTGCAGTGGTGCGATCTCAGCTCACTGCAACCTCCACCTCCCAGGTTCAAGCAATTCTCCTGCCTCAGCCTCCCAAGTAACTAGGATTACAGGCATGCCCCACCACACCCGGCTAATTTTGTATTTTTAGTAGCGAAGGGGGTTCCACCATGTTGGCCAGGCTGGTCTTGAACTCCTGACCTCACATGATCCACCCACCTCGGCCTCCTAAAGTGCTGGGATTACAGGCGTGAGCCACTACACCCGGCCTCTTTTTTACTTATATTCCAGACAGTACAGCTGCTGATCAAATGGGTTCAGAGGGGGAGACGGCGGAGTACCATAGGGCCTAGACAACCACACAACAGTCTTTGAGATTAGCTACTACTTGGCTGCAAATTGGTCTTTTTGGTTTGTCATCCCATAAATGCATCACTGCTGCAGCGTCATATATAAGTACATATGTCTGCAGTGAGGACCCTGATAAGGTACACAAAAGCTTTCCTTTTCTCCATTCTTTCCTCATCATGTGACATTACCCAGAAGAAAAACTGCAATGCTCCTTGAACTGTTCATGGAACCAGTAAAGGAGCAGGACTCAGTCCAGTCTGGCTGCAAGCAGTTCCTGGACCCATCAGTGAGAACTTACATGGCTCAGAGGTTCAAAACCACATGGTCTCCTAAAACAGTCCCTGAGCACCCAGCTCGCTGCCTGACTGGTTCACAGCTCATATATGGAGTCCTCTTAGGGCATAAAGTATGTGGGATCTCGGTCCCTGGCTGGGTCTGTCCTAGAGATCTTGGTCGCAGGCAGGTATTGTAGTCTCCCATATTGGTAAGCTTTTTAAAAAAAAGGCTTCCTTCCGTACCTTCCCTCAAGAACTGCACCATCTTCTGTAAATACCAACTAAATTGGATCAGATGTACACAAAATAATTCAAACTCACTTATCCCCTGAAATCAAACATTTTCAAGAAGTAGCTCTTTTGGCTTGCCCTAGAAACAAGTTCACAGGCCTGTTTTATAAAGAAACCAAGGCCTATCTCCTACATCACTTTAAAGCCATCAACCTGGAGGCAGAGTGGAAATCTGGAACTCATCACTGCCCATTTCTCCAATCCTCCACTTGGTATTTGCCTTTTTTTTTCTTTTTTTTGGGACGGAGTCTCGTTCTGTCACTCAGGCTGGAGGGCAGTGGCGCGATCGCAGCTCACTGCAAGCTCTGCCTCCCAGGTTCACGCCATTCTCCTGCCTCAGCCTCACAGCTAGCTGGGACTATAGAGCACCCGCCACCACGCCCGGCTAATTTTTTTGTATTTTTAGTAGAGACAGGATCTCACTGTGTTAGCCAGGATGGTCTCGATCTCCTGATCTCATGATCTGCCTGCCTCGGCCTCCCAAAGTGCTGGGATTACAGGCGTAAGCCACCGTGCCCAGCCAGTATTTGCCTTTCTACTACTCCCTTTGCATTCAGGAGGGCAGCACTGCGTGAGCACTGGTCACAAGACAGCAGACTTGTCACCAGTCGATTTCTAAGCAACAAATGTCAAGCTTCAAATCCTGTTAAAGATGGACTGTCTTGGCTTGTCCACTTTCAGAAAAAAAGCTTAGGAAAAGCTTTACTGGTTTTTTTTTTTTTTTTTTTTGAGACAGGGTCACACTCTATTGCCCAGGCTGGAGTGCAGTGGCATGATCACGGCTCAGTGCAGCCTTGACCCTCTGAGCTCAAGCGATCTTCCTGCCTCAGCCTCTCAAGTGGCTGGGACTGCAGGCTGTGCCACCACACCTGGCTTTTTAAATAAAACTTTTATAGACATGGTGGTCCCACTATGTTGCCCAGGCTGGTCTTGAACTCCTGGCCTCAAGCAAGCCTCTGCCTTGGCCTTCCAAAGTGCTGGGATTACAGGGGTGAGCTACCACGCCCAACCAAAAGCTTTACTTTTTAGTAATTATTTTCATTTTCTTAAAAGATCACTCCTATCAAACCCTATTCTTTTTTAAAGCAAGTATCAAGGATTTATTTTATTTTTTTAGAGACAGAGTCTCATTCTGTCACCCAGGCTGGAGTGTAGTGGTGTTATCATGGCTCACTGTAGCTTCAAACTCCTGGACTCAAGTGATCCTCCCACCTCACCCTCCTGAGTAGCTGGGACCACATGCATGCACCACCATACCTGGCTAATTATTTTAAGTTTTCTGTAGAGATGGGATCTTGCTATGTTGCCCAGGCTGGTCTCAAACTCCTGGCTTCAGGTGATCCTTCTGCCTCAGCCTCCCAAAGCTCTGGGATTACAGGTGTGGGCCACCATGCCCAGCTAGGGATTTCTTTTAAAAAGCAATGTCACCAGGAGATGACAGGGTCAATACCAACTCACTGCTCAAATTTTCTGATAAAATCTCACTCCTTCATTCATCTACCCATCCATTCAGCCAACAATTACCTATCACATACCTAATACGTGGCAGGTGCTGAGGATACAAGATGAACAAGATGGACAGGGCCTATGCATTCATGAAGCTTACGGAATATTAACAATAAACTTGGGTCCTAAAGTTAATGTCAACGCTGCTAAATGTTTTAAAGTACTATAGTTTAAAAATGGTTCCCAAGAGTATAATCTCCCATTCAGTAAAATTAACCAAGTCCAAAGAACATTTGCATTTGAAATTAGCTTGTAACAGACAGCATATCCTTCTAATTCATAGTAGTGTCCCTTTTCTAAATAGAGAATGCATTCAGCCCAGTTTCTAAACACAACACTGCATACCCAACAAAAGACTTCAGGCTAAAATATACTTTTCTCTTTAGTAATGAAACCATTCTAAACAAGTTAAGGATAAGAATGAAAAAAGAATTACCAAAGTGATCAGAGTTGTCCAAACAGCAATAAGGAAGAATAAATGCTTAGTCTATGACAATTTGTTTGGATTAGGGGTGTCAGTCTATGAAAGCATTAAAGTACTTGTTCTCTACAAGGAAAACTCAAATACATTTATCCGAGCCACTGTGGGCAAAACACTTTCCTTAAAAAAAAAACACTGTCCTACAAGGCTCCACAACGCACTAGCTGTGTGACCTTGGGCAATAACTTAACTTCTGTGGGCCTCCATCTGCAAGAGCACATATACGCTAACTGAACAGAGTTGTGACGAGGATTGAATGAGATAATACACCCAACACTCAGCCCACTGCAGTGCTCAGCATCATAGTGTTGCCTTTATTCTTCCAGTGATCGGATCAAAGCAACCAGGCTGTGCCATAACATTAAAATCCCATTCCATCGGCACCCTGTGTAGTTAGTAAACTCTTGACACATTGCAGTGATTGGATTGACACTAAATAATTTACATGTGAGAAGAGGGTAGGAAAAAAACACTAAAGATTGACTGGATTAAAATTAAAATCTTCTTAAGACAAGTCAGTGCTCAAACCAGTTTAAACCGAACGCCACAGTCAGTCATTAGGTACTGGAGTTAATATAAGCGCAATTTTTCCTTGCTAAAGTTAGCACTAACTTACTTGGAGGGCATGTACTTCAGGTAGTCACTGCACCACCCTATCAAAAAAAGCTTAGCAACCACGTGTGAGTCATTTTTGCTCCACTTCATTTATTAACGCTAAGCTTAAGGGTGTCACATCCACAAGATTCAACATCAGCTTCTCTTAAAGAAGAAAGTGTCATAACATATTGCCATGTGAAAGAAAGAAAAAAGGTCAGACTGCAAAATATCTGATCCTATTAAATCAAAACAAAAAGAGTGGGTGAGTAGGCATGTATGTGATGTATATCTTCATATATGCAGAAATTTTAAAAACCCAAAAAACTAGGATATACACCAAATCATTAACTGTAATTCCCTTCCACTAGTGTGATCAAAATTTTTTTTTTCTTTGGGTTTCCTGTGTTTTTAAAACATTAACCATGTATTTCCTTTGAACAAGGAAAAAAGTCAATGAAATTTAAAAACAAATATTATTTTGGATCCTAAAAGAGTTCTCCCCAATCCCTGGCTTTTTTTTTTTTTTTTTTTTTGCAATAAAGAGAGATCATGCTGCCATTTTCAGAGCATTCTCATTTAAATAGATGGGCAAATAATACCTTTCATTTAACCAAGAAGCCAAACAAGCTTTGAACTTGAAAAGCTAAAGATTAAAACCAATAATTAAGGTTCAAAATTGCTTCAGGGAAACCAAGTTTTCCTTTTCATACATCTCCTATAACACAAGGAATTCTCCAGACAGGTCTAGGCGTGAACTTTCTGCAGAGAGGTGTCATGGGAAAAGCAGGAAGAGGACACACAAAGGCTCCAAAGCCTACCTCTGTTACTTATTTTATTATTATTATTATTATTATTTTTGAGACAGAGTCTCACTCTGTCACCCAGGCTGGAGTGCAGTGGTGCAATCTCAGCTCACTGCAGCCTCAGCCCCCAGGCCCAAGCAATTCTCCTGCCTCAGCCTCCCAAGTAGCTGAGATTACAGGTGCACGCCACCAAGCCCAGCTAATTATTGTATTTTTAGTAGAGACAGGGTTTCACCGTGTTGGCCAGGCTGGTCTTGAACTCCTGACCTCAAGTGATCTGCCTCCCTCAGCCTCCAAAAGTGCTGGAATTACAGGTGTGAGCCACCATGCCCGGCCTCTATTACTTATTAAGTAGCAAGAAACCTTGGACAATGACTACCTCTCTCAGAGCCTGAATCTCCTCATGTGTAAAATTGAAAGCATCAAACTCCTGGATGGTTGTGAAGCTGAATTAGATAACTTTTATAAAGCAGTGGTCTCTAAACTTTTCTGGCTCTCCACCTTATCTCTAAAAACATATACAGTCAGCCCTCTGTATCCATGGATTCAATCAACCTTGGATTGAAAATATGAAATTAAAAAAAAAGCAAAAAATAACAATCCAACAGTAAAAAAGATACAAATTTAAAAATACAGCATAATAACCATTCACATTATATTAGGTATTATAAGTAATCTAGAGATGATTTAAAAGTATACAGGAGAATGAGCATAGGTTATATATTAATACAAATACTATGCCATTTTACATAAGGGACTTAAACATTCATGGATTTTGGTATCCGTGGGGGGTCCTGAAACCAACACCCCCTTGGATACTGTACATAAATGTGTGTGTACATATAACTTACAAACTATATAAGCTCTAATTGTACTTTTATAGTGTGTATACACACAACCAGAAATTTTAATATGCAAAAAAATAATAATAAATAGAAGTTCTAGGCTGGACACAGCAGCTCACACCTGTAATCCCAGCACTTTGGAAGGCTGAAGCAGGAGGATCACTTGAGCCCAGAAGTTTGAGACCAGCCTGGGCAACATAGTGAGACTCCATCTCAATTGATAGATTAGACAGCTAGATGAATGTTTCTTCCTGCTTCCCAATGAATTGTCCCAGGTACCCCTCAGGAGACCCAAAAGCCTGACATCTGATATGCAGTGAAAGGTGACATCTCTTTCTCCATCCCATTCCCCACTGTGCAGAGGAAAGAGGAGCACCAGCAGGGGCCAACAGCTGACATTAATTTGCCTTCTCTTCTTCCTTCCCTCCTCTTGCAATTCCGGGAGTATTTAACCCTTCTTCAAGGTCTCAAGAATAGTGAACCCTAACAGATTCAGCCATTACAAATGCTCAGCAAGTAGCACATTCCAAGCAAGTTTAGAGACAGACCAGAACAGGAATTGATGTAAACACTACTCTCTAGAGTCACAGAGATCTTTCAGAAACTACTTTGTGAATCTGCAAAGCTTGGGTTAGAATAAGGTTTACCAGATCAGTTGATTGGGTGCCTGGAGAATGAAGTGGCCCCAAGGTCTTAAAAAACACGGCTTGTGCAAAAATCTTTAACAGCTAACCAAAAAACAAGTCAGATCTAAAATACAGCTGTATGTGAGAAGTGTGTGTACTAGCCAGCTCCCGGGAAGAGGCTTACCTTCAGTATTTCAGGTTCTTTGATATCCAGAGATCTTGTGTTCCAGTGTCGCAGGTTTTTATGTAACTTGTGATATTTATGAGCACTTGGTGGTGTAAAAAACCAAATCACGCAAACCGCAGTCATGAATCCAAGGCCAATTCCCAGAAAGAGTCCACTCACATAGTGGGGGAGGGGGAGGATGAGGTACACATAGACACACATTATAAAGAAGCCCAACGTCTTCACTGGCAATTCCGGGTGCTGCACGGCTGAGTCCGCCTCGTCCTCACTGTCAAGGACCACACCATCTTCCGCGAGCACCTCTGGCTTGAGAGGAATATCAGGGAGCTTATCAACTTTACTCTCCCCCTCCATTTCCAAATCGAAGTCCTCAGTGTACAGTTCACAAAACTCTTCATCTTCTTTGCTCACTAAGGCAGACAAAGAACATTTCTCCAGAACTAGAGAACTTGTCTTCAGGCCTAAATCCTTCAGACTGCTCCCCTGGGAACTTTTCAGTTCCATCTCTCTTGTGGGCTCATCAGTGGACTTTGGGTGGTCACTTTTGGGGATGTTGGAATCACTTCCGTAGCCATCCCCCTCAGAATCACACTCCTCCTCCTTGATGCTGTAGTTGTTATTGCTTTCCAAGTGCCCGTTCAAGCTGGACAGATTGGAGAGTTCTGAAGCACTTGAAGATAAGGCTTTGGGCCTATGGCTGCCACTTTCCTCCCCTATAATTTTACTAAGGAGCTGAAAAGGCTCATAGATGACTTCTGAAAGGCGTCGTTTAGTATCTTCAATTTTAGCCTCCATTTCGGGCACTTTAAAAAAGGAACGAGTATCAGAGGGAGAAGTCAGTGGGGAAGAAGGTGCAGTTTTGGAATCTCCACCTGTGTTTCGGGGTTGTGTGAACTGCTTGAACAGGTGTAAGTTCAGTTTGGAATCAGGTGGCTTATAGGACACTGTATCCGCCTCCTGCCGGGAAGTGTCCGTGGACAGAGACTTGACTAATGTCTTCATCAAGTGCCTGTGCCTTGGGGGGTGTGGGGATTCTTTTGGCTCCACCTCAGTCGACAGGGACTTCACAAGGCTCATGAAGGGTTTTGCACTGGAAAGGGTGGAGGTTGAGGCACTGGATGAGAGGATGGGAGACTTAGAAGGAGAGGACAATGGGGAGGAAGAACTGGTTTTCTGCTCAGAAAGGGATGACACACTGGGAGAGCTAGCTAAGGGCCCCGACGAAGACGACCCTGGGGACAGAGCCAATGGCACTGTACTTAATACTTGTGCTGCTGGAACAGGGGACTCCAACAGCTTTACAGTGTTCTTGGAGACGGGCAAAATGGCAGAGGCCTGGGACATGGACAGTCCATCTGCCAGGACAGGCGACGCAGCAGGGCCGGCGGGGTCATGGCCAACCTGGGGTTCAAGATAGAGGTCTTCCTTGGCTTCCAGCCCTGTTACAATGCTTTGGTCATCCAGCCCCTCCTCAAAGTACTCCCTGAACTCCTCCTCCTCTTCCTCCTCCTCCTCGCCGGATGCCGAGAAGTGAATGGCGATGGTATCTCGGGACACGGACCTCTGCACGTGCACTTTAGGGGCTGATGGTTTTGGCATGTCAGTGGTTTTCTCGGCATGGCGACCATACAGACTTGTCATTGCCGGCTTCACAAGGGCTCAGGCTCTGTGAAAACAGTGAGAACACCAGAAGTCAGAGAGCAGTTTTTCCACAGGAGACACTGTCATTCGCAGATAGGAGCACAGATGAAGCTGTTTAAGTGGTGATTATGCTTCTACTTGGCAGATGTCCACCGTTTTTCACTTCATTGGTTTTAATGGTTTAATTTTCACTAAATTCCAGTTAGGCATTCTCTTTTATCAGCAAACTACATAACCAACGTTATAAATGCCATACAATCTGTCTTATTTCACAACATCTGAGTAATCGTTTCCTCCCTTTTAACTGGTTAATTTCTACCAACAATTCTCTATCTTAAGCCTTGAAATACCTGAACAACAGATGTTACCAGCATTGCTTCAGAAGTCCAACAGGATAAAATGTAGCATCCTGTTGAGTTTGAGGATCTTGGAACAAAAATTTCACTAGGGGTCTTCTAGCTGTAACAAGCTAACCAAGGAGGGGTATTGCGTTCACTGCAATTTTCACAGCAATCCTAACAATTATTTGGCTTGCATCTCCCAACTTCCTGCTATTGCAAATAAGTAGCAAGGTATCCAAATGCAGAAATCTGTAAACTAATTACCATGACTTGTTGGCCTCCTCAAATGGTAGGTACCATAAGACCAGAGTATTTAGGCAGCCATGAAGACATGGCCACGTTCTGAGGTGTCAGGATAAAGTAAACATATTTTAAACTGAATGCAAGATTCACGTGTCAGGAAAATGAAGTATCACTGCTGTAACCCACCACCAACCAAGAACTCTACCAAGGACTGTGGTGAGAGACGTGGAAGCTATGCTTTCTGCCCTTCTGGAGCTTAATAGCTGATTGCTCCCTTCTGGAGCTTAGCTGGAATGAAGTCAGAAGCCTGAAAAGTTGGGCAGCAAAACAAGATGCCACGCCCACCTTGTAACATGGGACAGTTATCTCTCTTTATTCACTCATGGCCCATTTACTGGGTACTAGCCCTAACTATGTAAAAATTAAGACCACCCCTGGACAGAGACCATGTAAAAGGAGCCAAGACACAGGGCACACTTCAGGAATTCTGAGGAGGATGACACCAGTGTGGGAGGTGGGACACCAAACGGGTCTTTGGAACTGATGGGTGAGTTGTAGTGGGATGAGCATGATTAGGCAGAGGGAAGGGACAAGGGCATAAAGATGGCAATGGGCATGGTGTGTGCAGCCACCTGGCTCTATTCTGTTTCCAGGACAGAGGGTGAGTGTGGGGAGCAGTGGGAGGCCATTGAGACAAGAGGGGCATCGTGGGGCAGTGGAAAGAGCACCCAGCTTGGGCCCAGGACATAGGGCTTCTAGTACTTGTCTTTCTACAGCTGACTCTGTGGGACTTTGAACAAGCCAGGGCCTCTCGATGTCTCAGTATCTTGGTCTGTAAAATGGAGCTAGATTTACAGTCCTTTCCAAATTTAAAACGCTACATGTTTATGTTTACAGGTGACTGTATCGAATCCAACACAATACACTTACAAGTAATATACCGCAATCAACATTATGTGGCTTCCTTATTTCTTTAATTTGAAGAGCTCCTAATTTAAGCCTTCTGCTAAATATTCAGGTTCAAAATGCTGGCAACTGATATTGCCAACAAGAGAAATCATAAAATGGGTAGGGGAATGGGGGGTTTGGGAAACAGTGATCCTGGACCACTAGAAGGAGAAATATTCCAAGGATGACAAGAATTACATTCAAGGGCCCAGCCGCAACATGGACTCAAGCTGAAACTACACAATTTCAGTATCAAATATTTGAGAGAAGTTACTCATAAAAACTTTCACACACAGTTCTGTCCAGGCTCATTTGTGACCCTCAGGCTTTCCTATCCTGAACCCAGGAAAAGGGAATGAGCTCTATCCACCAACAAAGCAATTTAAATCCAGGAACTGGCAGCAGCCAGAAAAACACAGCCTCGGGTCCAGGACAATCCTTCCCTGTTATCTTAAGCTAAGGAGTTTGTAGGCTTACTAAGAAAAATATCAGAAGCAACATATGTTTTTCATTTAACTATCATCTAGTTTTATAAGGGCAATTTAAAAAGAAAATTATAGAGGTAATTTAAAAAGAAAGTTTGGTATTTGATAATTCTCAGTGGGCTGAAAAACTCATTTAAGTTGCTTTCATAACATAAAAGGATGATATGTAAGGCTCTGCTGTTCTGAGGCTGCTTCACCCACAGTGGTGGCTGTAAATGAAGGTAACTGTGGGCACAAGTCCAAGTAAAAAGTGCATGATTTTGAGGTTGAACAGAGTGAATCGGTCCTTCAGGAACCAAGGCAAGAGTGGAGAGGCCCGTCTGCAGTTGAGGGTAAGAAGGCCTGGAAATCCAAGGGCAAAGTTTGGCCCAGCCTAGCGCCAAAGGGTGAAAACAGCAATGCGTTCAGAAGCCTGCGGTCTCAGCAGTCAGGCCAGGCCCCAGGGAACAAAAGGCTGGCACCTGCTCAGGAAGCAGAGTTATTTTTTGTGTGGAGGTCACCAGGGTCCTGCTTGCCTAATCCTCCACACATTTGGGCCCCCTGACTGGCCAGATAAAGTGACCTCTGATCAGACTGGGCAGAGAGCGGAAGGTGGGCCCCAGGGAGAGCTGGGTGTCAGTCAGGTGGCCAGATGGGGGTAGGCTCTGGCTCACTGTTGTTATTGTCCTCCAGGGCTCACTCAGACAGTAGCCTCAGAGGTTCATAGTAAATGCCCCCAAACCCACACTAACCAAAGCCTGGCTCCACTTCTCTAGATTTTTACTAAAATAAGCCACACGAGGCTGGAGCATCACTACTGCTCTTTAAATACAAGAAAATGTCCAGGCTTCTGTTTGCTCATCTGCAAAATGAGGGGATTAGGCTAGATAAACAAAGGCTGCTTCCAGGCCCCAAACTGCTGGGTAATTGAGTGTGCTAGAACCAGAGACCATGGTTTGGGCTCTAGACAACCTATCAAGCGGTCACTGCCTCTGCCTCCTCCTGGGGACCACTTCAAGTTCCCTTTTCTCTCTGTCCTCCCAATGGCTGGCTGCTAAGGCCAACTGAGCCGACCCTCCCACAGCCACAGCCATGCAGGACAGCCAAGGCCAAGAGGAAGGACCTGACTGACGCCCAGGAAGACTACATGGTTTGTCCAAGGGCACAACACTGACAACATGGGCTTCCTGACACTGAGGCCCGATGCCCTTCTGCCGCGGCAGGGTGCCTTTTCAAACATGCCACACACGCTCTTTATTCCTGCTTTGTCCCAGCCTTTGTACCTGCCCTCTGTGCTCCGTCATGGACAGCTCGCTTACAAGCTAAGACCTCAGTTCTCAACCAGCAGCATGTGACTGGCCGCACTGAGAAATGAAAGGTCTCATTATCCATCTGACAATCTGGTACCATATAAAACGGCTAGCCTCCTGCCCTCTACTCCTGAAACTCAATTATACCCAGGCTCAAAAAAAGAGACAAGCTTCTCTCGAGCCCTCAGGAACTGAAAGGCCAAAAAAGAAAGCTTCCTTCTCAATAGTCTCTTTTTCCCATAGTTCCAGCAGACTACAAAGCCCTCGAGTTTTAACACTGACCCCTCCAAGCCTTGTGATGGGAAGGGGGGCTGTAGCTCATGTTGTCGCCAGGCTCCCATAGGTATGATTTCATGCTAGAGAGGTGTTTAAGCAAAAGTATGACATGATCAAAGTGGTACGCAAAATTAATCACGTCCCATCCCAGAATGGATGAGGGTGGCAGAGGCAACATGGAAAAACAGGTCTGGAGTCTGGTGTCTGGGAAGGCAGGCTCCATTATCAGGCCCACAATTCTGCTGAACACAACTAACAATGAATACATTGAAAAAAAAATTTCTGAATGGCTGGGCACGTTGGCTCACACCTGTAATCCCAGCTACTAGGGAGGCTGAGGCAGAAGAATTGCTTGAACCCATGAAGCAGAGGTTTCAGTGAGCTGAGATTGTGGCACTGCACCCCAGCTTGGGTGACAGAGTGAGACTCTGTCTCGAGGAAAAAAAAAAAAAGTCTGAAAGGCTTTGAAGCTTCAAGAACTGAGCAAGGAATAACAGTGCAGAAACTAAAGAAAACAGGAACCCCGAGGTATGAGCTCTAGAGAAGCCACCTTGCCCTCAAGCATTGGCCTAGCCTAGTCTGGCAAAGGACACTTTCACTTTTTTTTTTTTTTTTTAAAGACAGAGTCTTGGGCCGGGCGCGGTGGCTCACGCTTGTAATCCCAGCACTTTGGGAGGCCGAGGCGGGCGGATCACGAGGTCAGGAGATCGAGACCACGGTGAAACCCCGTCTCTACTAAAAATACAAAAAAAAATTAGCCGGGTGTGGTGGCGGGCGCCTGTAGTCCCAGCTACTCGGAGAGGCTGAGGCAGGAGAATGGTGTGAACCCGGGAGGCGGAGCTTGCAGTGAGCCGAGATTGCACCACTGCACTCCAGCCTGGGCGACAAAAAAAAAAAAAAAAAATCTCCCTGTCACCCAGGCTGGATCATACACAACTTGGCTCATTGCAACTCACCTCTCCTCGGGCTCCCAAGTAGCTGGGACTACAGGTGCCCGCCACCACACCCGGCTAATTTTTGTATTTTTAGTAGAAATGGGGTTTCACCATATTGGTCAGGCTAGTCTTGAACCCCTGACCTTGTGATCCACCCATCTTGGCCTCCCAAAGTGCTGGGATTATAGGTGTGAGCCACCACACCTGGCAGCCTTTCACTTTAACAGCATCCTGAGCAGAAGTCAACATCCAGGGCTGGCCAGCGTAGAACACCAACTGGAGACTGTTCCTCAAGGAGCCGGGACCCCAAAGGACTACAACTACTAGGTAACAGGTGAACCAGAAGCAAACCAGGCCTTAGACTGGAGGCCTAGGTTTTCCTCCTCTGAAAGAACCAGGGAATCTCAACCATGAGCTTCTTTCAAGGTGGTCTTGGACCAGCAATACCTCCAGGGACCTGACAGAAGAAATTCTCTCCATGAAAGCAAAGCACTTTCACCCGAAGCCTCAAGTTATTCCTAGAAATACTTTCTCAAATACAAGGAATGGTAAGCACATAACCAAAGGTAACCAGGCAGACGAGGAAACAAGACAAAGGACCAGCAGAAATAGAATATGACAGAAAAACAAAGACTTCAGATAATGGAATTATCAGGTATAGACTTGTTTTTACAAGTATGCATCAAGATGAGTTTAAAATATCTACAGGGAGTCAAAGCACGGTGGCTCACGCCTGTAATCCCAGCACTTTGGGAGGCTGAGGTGGGTGGATCCCTTGAAGTCAGGAGTTCGAGAGCAGCCTGGCCAACATGGCAAAACCTCATCTCTATTAAAAATACAAAAATTAACTGGACCTGGTGGCGCATGCCTATAATTCAAGCTACTCAGGAGGCTAAGGCACAAAAATCGCTTGAAACTGAGAGAAGGAGGTTGCAGTAAGCCGAGATTGGGCCACTGCACTCCAGCCTGGGCAACAGAGTGAGACTCCGTCTCATAAAATAAAATAAAAATAAAATAAAATAAAATAAAATATCTATAGGGAGAATCACAGGCAAGCAGACCAGTTTTAAGGCTATTCTGGCAGCCTAAGCATGAGGTAAGAAATGCCTAAACTAGAGGAGTGGATGTGGAGCTACCAAGAAAAGGCAGATGGAAAGAGATGGAAAACAATGAAACAACAGGACCAGATGGAAGGTTGGAAAGGAAAAGAAAACATGAGGAACAGTCCAAATTGACTTAAGTCACTAAAGAGGTAAGTCTAGTTCCCATGAAGGCAGGCAGGGGAGATGAGGGACGTGGTACACACGTAATGCTCCTCCCCTCCCCCACTCAGAAACACATCCTAGTCCCTAAAACCTGTGAATCTGTTACTTCCCATGGCAACAGAGATTTTGCAGATATGATTGAGATGGAAAGATTATCCTGGATTGCCTGGGTGGGCCCAGTGTAATCACAAGAGCCCTTAAAAGATAAAAGGAAGATAGAAACTCAGAGAAGGCGATGTGAAACAGAAGCAGACATTAGAGTAATGAGAGCAAGGAGCATGAGCCAAGGAATGCAGGTGGCCTATGGAGGGAAAGAAAATATCTGCAAATCATTTATCTGATAAGGGGTTAATATCCAGAAAATGTAAAGAACTCTAATAACAAACAACTTGACACCTTATACAAAAATTAACTCAAGATGGATTAAAGACTTAAATGGAAAACCCAAAAACTATAAAAACCCTAGAAGAAAATCTAGGCAATACGATTCATGACATAGGCACAGACAAAGATTTCATGATGAAAACGTCAAAAGCAATTGCAACAAAAGCAAAAACTGACAAATGGAATCTCATTAAACTAAAGAGCTTCTGCACAGCAAAATAAACTATCATCAGAGTGAACAGGCAACCTACAGAATGGGAGAAAATTTTTGTAATCTATCCATCTGACAAAGGTCTAATATCCAGAATCTACAAGGAACTTAAACAAATGTACAAGAAAAAAACAACCCCATTAAAAAGTGGGCAAAGGACATGAACAGACACTTCTCAAAAGAAGACATTTATGCAGCCAAAAAACATATGAAAAACAGCTAAACATCACTGATCATTAGAGAAATGCAAATCAAAACCACAATGAGACATCATCTCACGTCAGTCAGATGGCAATTATTAAAAAGTCAAGAGAAAACAGATGCTGGTGAGACTGTGGAGAAATAGGAACGCTTTTACACTGTTGGTGGGAATATAAATTAGTTCAACTATTGTGGAAGACAGTGTGGCAATTCCTCAAAGACCTAGAACCAGAAATACCAGTTGACCCAGCAATGCCATTACTGGGTATATACCCAAAGGAATATAAATCATTCTTTTATAAAGATACATGCACACATATGTTCACTGCAGCACTATTCACAATAGTAAAGACATAGAATCAACCCAAATGCCCATCAATGATAGACTGGACTAAAAAAATGTAGTACATATATACCGTGGAATACTATGCAGCCATAAAAAGAAATGAGATCATGTCCTTTGCAGGGACATGAATGGAGCTAGAAGCCATTATCCTCAGCCAACTAACACAGGAACAGAAAACCAAACACTGCATGTTCTTACTTATAAGTGGGACCTGAACAATGAGAACACATGGACACAGAGAAGGGAATAACACACACTGGGGCCTGTCAGGGGGCAGGAGGCAGGAAGAGGGAGAGCATCAGGATAAATAGCTAATGCATGTGGGGGTTAACACCTAGGTTGACAGGTGCAGCAAACAAGCATGGCACACATTTACCTATGTTAACAAACCTGCAAGTCCTGCACATGTATCCTGGAACTTAAAATTAAATTACATTTTTTTAAAAATGGGCAAAGGACTTGAAGAGACAATTCTCCAAAAAGATACACAAATGGGCAACAAGCACATGGAAAGATGCTCAACATCACTAGTTATTAGGAAAATGCAATTAAAACCACAAGGAGATATCACCCCCACATCCATTAGGAAGAGTACAATAAAAAAGAAGAAGAAAAGAAGTGTTGGCAAGGTTATACAGAGATTACAGCTTTTGTGCACTCTTGGCAAGATTGTAAAATGGCACAACTGGTATGGAAGTTTCTCAAAAAGTTAAAAATAGAACTACCATATAATCCTCCAATCCCACTTCTGGGTATATATACAAAAGAATTGAAAGCAGGGTCTCAAAAAGATATTTGCAAACCCATGTTCACAGCAGCATTTCGGACAATAGCCAAGAGGTGGAAGCAACCCAAGTGTCCACTGACAGATGAATGGACAAATACAAGGGAATATTATTCAGCCTTAAAAGGAAGGAAATCCTGTCACATGCTACTACATGGATGAACCTTGAGGACATTATGCTAAGTGAAACAAGCTGACTAGTCACATAAAGACAAATACTGTATGATTCCACTTACAAGAGGTATCTAAAGTAGCCAAATTCATAGAAACAGAAAGGAGAATGAAGATTACCATGGGCTGGCAGAGGAGGAAGTGGGGAGATGTTGTTTAATGGATACAGAATTTCAGTTTTATAAGACGAAAAAGTTCTGGAGATTGGTTGTACAACAATGTGAATATACTTAATACTACTGAACTTAAAAATGGTTAAGATGGTAAAATTTTGCTATATGTATTTTATCATAATTAAAAATAAAATTTGAAGGCCAGTACATGTGCAGGTTAGTTACATTTTAAAAAGCAAAAATTGGCCAGGCGCAGTGGCTCACGCCTGTAATCTCAGCACTTTGGGAGGCTGAGGCAGGTGGATCACGAGGTCAAGAGATTGAGACCATCCTGGCCAACATGGTGAAATCCGTCTCTACTAAAAATTCAAAAATTAGCTGGGCGTGGTGGTGGGCACCTGTAATCCTAGTTACTCAGGAGGCTGAGGCAAGAGAATCACTTTAACCTGGGAGTCGGAGGTTGCAGTGAGCTGAGATCGCGCCACTGCACTCCAGCCTGGCAACAGAGCGAGACTCCAACTCAAAAAAAAAAAAAAAGGCAAAAATTGGAGGTCAAGATGGGAGGACTGCTTAAGGCTAGGAGTTTGAGACCAGCCTGGTCAACACAGGAGACCCATCACTATTTTAAAAAACAAATAAATAATATAAAATTTTAAAAGATTTCACTCTTCAAAACTACAAAGAAATAATACTCTGAACTACTTATTATGCCAACTAAAACAATTCTGTTCAAAAACTTCACGTTGTTCTTTAGTGTTTACACTACAGTGTGGTTAAGTTCTAAGATAACAGATGTAAATGTATTTATGCTCCCATACACTTGGGGCGGGGCGGGGCGGGGGGGGGGTGGGGTTGTGGGGAGGCTATTTAGAGCCAAATGCTCTCTAAACCTTAGCCTTGATCAGGTATGTTTCCAGAAAGCAGGATATCTCAAACTCTTCTGCTGATGGGTCTTTTCCTAAGGTCTTTGCCAGAATCCTCCCTTAAGGTTGCTATCCCTATGAAGAAGTTCATCTCTCCCATTAAGACTGAGAAAGCCTCTAATAAGGGCTTCTCTCTCCAGAATTTATGTAGGATTCTGTTCTATCTAGTTTACAAATTAGTAACTGCCATCTAACTTGAACTCATAAAAAACAAAGGCCTCAAACTGGAGCCGACTGCGCTCTGTATCAGTGGAGTCAGAGTGAGCATAACAAACAGCGATGAAGTTTATTTGCTTTCTAGTCACCCAAAAAGGTCATCATCATCAATTAGGCCATGAAAAACCAATCAACAATAAATCAGGCTATATAATAAAAAATGAAGAGCCATTTCAAGACTCAATATTAGCATTTATTAATTCTAAGATAATGATAACCTCACCGAATCTGGCTTTTTTTTTTTTTTTTTTACTTTTTTTCTTTGGTCTCATTTTCTACTAATAACTGCCTTTCCTAGCTCTATCTGTCCTTGAAACGATTCAATCCTGGGGTCCTAGAATCAGAGCCAGAAAAAGAGAAGATGGTTCCTTCCAGGCCACTCAATTATCACCAACACGTGTTTGTTCATAGCAAACACACTAGGCCAAATAGTAGTGTGGCCATTAATATTATTTACTTCTAATTCATATACTAGATTAGAGGAAGTACTGGAGGAAGGAACGAGAGACAGGGTAAGGCAGGGAGGGAAGAAAGCAAATTTCACTGAAAATGGAACTAGCCTCCAGATACAGTGTATAGTGAGCATGGTAACACGGCATCTTTTTTTGTTTGTTTTTTGGAATGGAGTTTCACTCTTATTGCCCAGGCTGGAGTGCAATGGCATGATCTAGGCTCACTGCAACCTCCAGCTCCCAGGTTCAAGTGATTCTCCTGCTTTAGCCTCCTGAGTTGCTGGGATTACAAGCGCCTGCCACAACACCTGGCTAATGTTTTGTATTTTTAGTAGAGACGGGATTTTACCATGTTGGCCAGGAGGCCAAGGCAGGTAACACAGCATATGAAGGGGCAAACCTGGTGTGGAGTGTGCTTCCTTTCTCGGGACCATCCCTAATCCTTCAAGGTCATTATTCACATTCTTTGTCTTTGTAAAATTCAGCCTGTTAGGCATTTGCTACCTCTGAACAAGCTTGCATTTGGACATTTGATGTATGAGCACCATCTGCTAGCTTGGGCTATGTCAGTCAACAGTTTCAATCCAAAAGCTCCTGGCAGAGGAAAAAAGGCAAGCTGCATTCTATTGCAGAGGATGTCTTAATACCTCTCACCTGTGCATTTTTTAATAGGGGTTGGTTTTGTAAATAGGAGGGAAAAGGCTATAAGATTCTGTGTATTTTCTGCCTTGATGCCACAGAGCAAAACAGTGAATCTGGTCAAAACCAACCAAGGCAGGAAGGTCTGATTTAGCCTACAAATCTCAAGTACATCTTAATAGCTATCCTTTGATTCATTTAAATTCAATGAAGCAGCTGAGAACTGCCAGCAGCCATTCTAATCTGTTAATACTCCACCTCACAAACAAAAATCAATATTACATTGTAGATAATAAACTAGCTCTAGCCTTAGTTTCATTTAAAGAAAAGAAAAAGACAAGACTCTATCTTCAGCACTGGCAAGAAACTAATGGGAAATCCTTTCCCATTAGTTGTTAGGTTCCCAGGCCCCTACTCACCATCTCTTCCGACCCAGCGGGGTCTTGCACCACCACCAACACAGCACAGGGTTTAGACGAAGAAACTAGCAGGCCCACTCCCTTTCATCACCGCACAGACCTTTTACCTGCCATAAAGAAAGCCCACTCTGGGAAGAGTGCCACATCCCAGAGGAAAAGGGAGTTCGAAAGCATCAATACAATTAGAATTTTGCTTTATAGATTGCTAGATGGCTCAAATAACAAAATCAAATTCAATTCACAGTAACTCACTGAAAACCAGGTCATGCGTTCAGCACAACCATACAAGGCCTGTGGAGGTTTATAAAAAATAATAATGGGGGCATCCACAGGGGAAAACTCAAGGAGACAACACGTAGACATCAGAAAATGACATCAATATGGGGTCACAAAAACCCTAGAATAAGTAATGATAAATCAGGACAGGTGTGTCCTAAACACATAGTACTCATCAAGTAAAGAAGTCTGGGAGTGACTTTTTTTTTTTTTTTTAAAGCAGAAAAGTCATCTATGTGTCTTAGAAGGAGGACGTGTAGAGAAGAGAATATTGCAGGCTGGGCACAGTAGCTCAAGCCTGTAATTCCAGCCTCTGAGAAGCCGAGGAGGGAGGAACGCTTGAGTCCGGGGGTTCGAGACCAGCCTGGGCAATACAGCGAGACCCTACCTCTATTTAAAAAAACAAAAAAAGAATATTGTGGATATGAAGCAACAGCACATGGAAGGACACTGAGATGGGAACAAGGCAGCTACACAAGAGGGACACTAAACTGGTTACCTGAAGCTGAGGGGTGGTGCTAGGGGGTGAGGAAAGAATATTAATATTTGAGTTCAGAAGCATGGAATCAATTGTTCCAAACTTCTAAACGTGCTTCAATTTATATTTAAATCTTAAAAAGAAAACCTTTCCATGTACTTTTCACCAATCATTCCTAAACCGTAGGCTCTTGAGAAATTTGAAAACCAGGTATAAGCATTTTTCTTCAGGGGAATGAATGCCTGGAAGCCAAGAGAGTGTGGTGTCGAAAGCCCAAGATATGAGAAGAGTGTGTCGTGGCTGTGGTCTCAAAACAACACATTTTTCTTTTTTTTTTTTGTTTGGTTTTTTGTTTGTTTGTTTTTTTGAGACAGAGTCTCGATCTGTCACCTAGGCTGGAGTGCAGTGGCAAGATTTCAGCTCACTCCAACCTCCACCTCCTGGGTTCAAGCCATTCTCCTGCCTCGGCCTCCTGAGTAGCTGGGATTACAGGTGTATGCCACCACACCCAGCTAATTTTTGTATTTTTAGTAAAACGGGAATTCGCCATGTTGGCCAGGCTGGTCTTGAACTCCTGGCCTCAGGTGATCTGCCTGCCTTGGCTTCCCAAAGTGCTGAGATTACATGTGGGAGCCACCATGCCTAGCCAAAACAACACATTTTCAAAAGCTGATGCTCATGGGGTAAAATGTTAACAACAATGTACATTTGGGAAAGGGTTTAAGATTCCATTTTTACTTTTGCAGCCATTTTAAAGTTTGAAACTATGTCCAAATTAAAAACAAAAGCAGCGTTCCTAACCACTGTTTGGCTTTGGGGATATCATGAGAGCTGCTCCCCTCCCGTCCCTATTGGCTCTACCAGTTGGGATTATCAAGCAGGGTTCCAGGCAGTAAGAGGAGAGAGCTGAAGTTTTACCATTCCTTAAATTCTCAAGCTTCATTTTGAAATAATTACAGATTCTCAGGAAGTTGCCAAAGTAGTACAGAGAGGTTCCGTGTAGTTTTCACCAATCATTCCTAAAATTTTAAAGGCAAACCTTGTAAATCAGATAAATTCCAAGTGGTTAAGAAATCATGTTTTTAACTTTCATGCAATGTAAGAAAAATGCATTCCACCTGGCAGAGTAAAACTTCCCCTTAGAAGGACTTACAGTCTTTCTTAAGGTCTTTCTTTAGTGGTCAAATTTAGGAAGGCATCTTCAATAGGTACCTCCCAAGTACACGGACAGGCAGCTCACCCAAAAGTTCAAATGACCAAGAAACAAATAAAAAACTCAACCTTACTAAAAATAATACAGAATTGGAAACAAACCGATGAAATAATTTCTCTCAATGATTAAAATATGTATGATGCTGGCAAGGGCACAATGAGACAAACCCTCTCTTGGACTAATGGCTGGAACATAATTAGCAAAAACTTCGCTCTAAACTGTCAAGATTAGAAACTAGAGGGGGGAGGGATAGCATTAGGAGATACACCTAATGTTAAATGACGAGTTAATGGGTGCAGCACACCAACATGGCACATGTATACATATGTAACTAACCTGCACGTTGTGCACATGTACCCTAAAACTTAAAGTATAATAAAAAAAGATTAGAAATTAGAAAATTAGTAAAAACTTTTCCATAGTATAAAAAACATAAAATATTTATAAAAAGTAATGGGGGCATCCACAGGGAAAACTCAAGGAGACAACACATAGACATCAGAAAATGACATCAGGCCGGGCGCAGTGGCTCACGCTTGTAATCCCAGCACTTTGGGAGGCTGAGGCAGGAGGATCACAAGGTCAAGAGATCGAGACCATCTGGGCCAACATGGTGAAACCCCGTCTCTACTGAAAATACAAAAATTAGCTGGGCTTGGTGGTGTGCGCCTGTAATCCCAGCTACTCGGGAGGGTGAGGTAGGAGAATTGTTTGAACCCAGGAGGCGGAGGTTACAGTGAGCAGAGATTGTGCCACTGCACTACAGCCTGGTGACAGAGTGAGACTCCGTATCAAAAAAAAAAAAAAAAAGAGAAAGAAAATGACATCAATATGGGGGCACAAAAACCCTAGAATAAGTAATGAAAACTCAGGACAGCTATGTCCTAAACAGATGGTACTCATCAAGTAAGTACTCATCAAGCTGACAACAATGTACAAATGCCTGCACTGGGCACAAAAAAGGAAAGGGTAGCATTAATGCTCATTTTCTCCTTATAACAGGCTTAACAGTAATTGTTATTTGCTAATTTCAGGTATTTCCAAATACTTTTGTGATCTGGAAAAAAATTATATGTAAACACATGTCAATCTTTTAAAAATTATTATAATCCATTATTATAATCATTATCTTCAGAATATAAAATTGCCCTAGCCAACCCTCTATGCCTTACCCACAAGAAAACTAAGGCAGAAAGACTTAATAAAAATAAATAAAAATTTATTTTTATTAAATGAGGTCACCCTGTATGTATGTATGTAATCTGCTTTTATACTCAAGATTACACACTGAAGTAATCTATCATTAGCAAGGCCTTTAGTTTGAGTTCCACCAACTTGGTAGCAGTCTGGCTGGCCCTCAGGTAAATCATTTACCCTAACCAAGCCTGAGTTTCTCCATCTGTAAAATGGGAATGGCAACTGACTGTTCAGAAGATTAAACGAAACAACTTAAGCAAAGCACTGAGCATGATCCCTGGCACAAAGCAGGCCTTCCCTAATTGTTTACTGTTCTTATAAGCATTTTCTAAAATCAAAGATTATTTCATGCATGATTTTTAATAGCTGTATAGAATGAATATTCCATAATGTAATTCAAGAATACCACCTGAATTTTTTGTTGTTACAAACAAGACTGCAATGCTGCACATGATGCTACAGATAAACCTTTGACTGCCTTCTGGTTATTTCCTTAGGAAATACTTCTAGAAGTGAAATTAGAGAGTTGAACCATATGTATACATCTTCACTTCAATGAAAAAAATATATAATTTCAAACGCATTGTAAAAAACTTCAAAAACAGATGTAGAGGAAAAGTGAAATTTTTCCCTCCTCCCTGCAAAATCAGTTTCATGGAAGACAACTTTTCCATGGACCAGAGGCAGTGGGGTATGGTTTTGGGATGATTCAAGTACACTGCATTTATTATGCACTTCATTTCTATTGTTATTACATTGTATATAATGATACAATTCTACAACTCACAATAATGTACAATCAGTGGAAGCCCTGAGCTTGTTTTCCTGCAACTAGACAGTTCTATCTGGGGGTGCTGGGAAACAGTGACAGATCATCAGGCATTAGATTCTCATAAGGAGGGGCAACCTAGATCCCTCACATGCGCAGTTCACAGTAGGGTTTACACTCCTATGAGAATTTGTGCTGCTACTGATGTGACAGGAGGTAGAGCTCAGGCGGTCATGTGAGGGATGGAAAGGGGCTGTAAATACAGATGAAGCTTTGCTCACTCACCCACAGCTCACCTCCTGCTGTGCAGCCTGGTTCCTAGCAGGCCATGGACCATTCCCGGTCTGTGGCCTGGGGGTTGGGGACCCCTGGTTTAGAATGTATCTTTCCAGACCTTTCATAGGCATTTTGTGTGCATACAAAAGGTAGTGAGCACAAATAAAGTTGTTTTTGTTTTTACTCTTAAATGAGATCAAACTATACAAATTGTTTTGCATTTGTTTTTTACTTACTATTTCTTGGACCACCTCCTATGGCCTATACCTATGGACTGACAGGTATACACATACACACACACACACACACACACACACACACACACCCCTTTTCTACATAGTAAGGTATTCCACCATTTACTTAATCATTGTTTTATGTGATAGAAATTTGCAGGGTTTCCTGTTTTCACCATTAGAAACAATGTTGCCTTTAAAAGCTGTGTTTCCATATAAATCTTGCGCACAGAGAAAGTCTATCTGTAGGATGCATTTCTAGAGTGGAGTTGCTGGGTCAAATGAGGTACATATTTAAAATTCTGAAACTGTTTGCCAATTTGTCCAATTTACCCTCCTAATTAACACTGTATAAATTGTCCACCCTGAACCCTGGTCAAGACTGAATATTATTTTAAATTTCTGCCCATTCAATGGGCAGGGAAAAGGTATCTCAATGCTTTAATAGTCACTTCATACTTTTCCCTCATTTGCTTCTCTTCTTCTGTTAACTGGTCATTCATATTTCTTGCCCAAGGACTTTTGTTATTCACTTCTTTATCAAGGATAGTTAATACTTTGTCCATTGTATGTGTTCCAAATATTTCCTTCCATCTCTGACTTGCCTTTTAATTGTATGGGGTTTTTTTTTTTAATATACAAAGTTTTACATTTTGAGATGTTGAAGCTTTCTATCTTTTTCTTTATGGCTTCTGGATTTTTTACAGCTTCCTGATGAAGCCTTCCCATTCCATCAGCATAAAAACATTCGTCTTTGAAATCTTTTTAGAAAACGCTGACAATAGTGTATATAACACACATAACACACATATTGCTCTTTCCTATACAAGGATCGAAATTTTAACTTTGGAAAAACTGACTGATATGGACAATCATTTCTTTGTATTTTCTAGCTATAATAAACTGTAAAGCATTGAATTTATTCCCTTCAAATCATATTAGGAAATTAGACAACCTAGCTTACATCTAGGTTGATCACTGGCCATTCAGCTTCTCCATGTGAGGAATGTATTTCAGATTAACTCTTCAAAAACTGAGAAAACTCTTTGAGAACTCAAAAAAATTAGCTGTTTCCCCCAGTCAGAAACACTCCTTTTCACACAGGCATCAGCAGACTTAACCTTGATATAGGGCAGTAAATTTGCTAAGTGTAATCTTACATCAGAATTTTATTTATAGGTAAGGCATCTGAGGCCCAAAGAAGACACATTTTTTAAAACCAGGCTGAAGATGTGTGCATGCATGTGTGCACATGTGTATGTGCATGTATGTGTGCACACGTGTGTGTAGGAGAGAGTGGGACTGAGGGAAATAGGAATTGATGGGAGAAATAAGAGAAGGCATGGTGGAAGGTTTCCCAGGGGCCTCGTGTGAGCTGGCCCATGGAGACCTGACAAGGTGCCCCACCGAGACAAAGTGGAGAGTACATTCTAAGTGGAAGACAGAGCAGAAGAAAAGGAACAGAGGCAAGAAACCCAGAGCCATGTTCACAACTGGCAAGGTAAGGAGATACTGGTTCCTGGCACAGGCATGGTCCTGACCTGGCCGGCTGGCCACCCTATGGTTCCCCGAGGAGAACCACTTGCCTATAGGCCCTGAGGGGGAACATTCTCCACCCAACTCTACCTCTGTTGTGGATCATGCCAAGAAAGGATTGCCCGGTGATGAGATGATTGGGATTCAGACAATTGTTCAGTTAGTAGTAAATCAGTCATTGAAAATACAGACCGAGTGAGGCCATGAGGCAGCAGAGGGAGGAGCTCCATGGAGGACCACAGCCCTCAAATGGTCCTCAAATGACAGTGACGGAGCTCCCCACTTCACCTCCCTGAGCCTGGGGTTCTGCTGTAAACTGAGGGAACCTTCCTCCATTGTCTTCAAGGAATTTTCCAGAAGGCTCTAAATTCTATGAGTCTATGAGTCTATGACTCAATTTCCATGGAACAGAACATACTTAGAGTCCTACTTTTCTCTTTTGTAACAAGAGAAATTCTTGGCAACTGTTAAAGTCAAGCAAAGGAAACCAGAGTGCACATCAGCTGACTAATGTGCCTAAGGCAATTAAGTCAAAATATTTTTCAAATAGTATCGAAACAGCTCATCTCCCATTAACAAATACTTCTAGACTTTCCAGACTTGTCTTGCTTAGCCCAGCTGTAGAAACATCCCTTATGTGTGCTGGCCATTAGGTGGAGAGTTTCCAACCTATGAGAATGAGCTGCAGATCAGCCACACCTGCGTGTGCTCAGGCACCAGAGGACAGGTGTCAACTTGGCCTCCTCAGCAGCCCCTATCTTTCCCCCACCTACTGCCAAACAGTACAGAAGGTGACTCTCAGGCTGCTCCTGCTCAGGCTGTGATGGGGTTGAACTCCATGGGGCTTCCTATCCCAGTGCTTCATTAGTTCTTACTCTATACAAACATCACTCCAAGCACCACTTCTCAGCCTCACTAAGAATCTTGAGTCTCCCACCAAGTACTGTATATGTGCTTCAGGCAACCCTGTGTGGTCACTGTTGTGCCCATTCAAGTCTGAAAAACTTTGAGGCTGACTAAAGGACGGAACCAAAGGAGAGACTGAATGCAGGCTGGCCCTTCACACCACTCTGCCCTAGGAAAACTAACAAAGCCTCATGTGGACAGGACCATCTCTGAGGCTCCTGTTCGCCGGCAGCATCCACTCTATCTTGTTTCAGTATTAAGCTTCTATCACTTTAATGCATATTAATAGATGTGTTTGTCATTATTAACGTGGAAGGTGGTTAGATCTCTGAAGGGAGGTGAGAAGTGAATAGGTCCTGGGGTGCAACACAATTGCACAGAAAACTTGGTTAAGAACTCAAACTCTAAAATTAAACAGACCCAGCTTTGGATTCCAGTTCCACCTCCTATCAGTGTGTTACCCTGGACAAGTTACGGCAAAAGGCCTCTTTTTCCTTACATATAATGCAGATAACAGTGCCCATCTCATAGGGGCTGCTGGGAGAATTAAGAAATAACACTTAACATATGTAAGCTACTATTATCAGCATCCACAGCAGGTGTGAGCACATCTTTTTATCCGTGCCAACTCGGCCTCTGGACTCACCGGCATGTTATCTGGGATCAAACAGACAGTTGTTTCCAGCCTTCTCTAATCACCAGCACTGGACTGTCCTGACTGTCTGACTGTCTGACTTTAGGTTTAGTTCAGGCAGCTGTGACCATTAATGACACAATGACAATGTAAAAATATGTATTGTACATATACATCGTAATACAAAATGAAAAGGCAGAATTTAGGATGATGCACATCACCTAGGTAAATGAACACAACAGGATCCTAGGAGGCATATAGAGACTAAGTATTAATAGTTGGTGTTTCGTGGTGAAAGAGTTATTGTTGTTTGATTTCAGTGAAAAGCTGATGAAAAAGGATCGTTTTTAAATGAGAGCTGTGGATAAGATCTGTAGTTTCATCAACCTCTTTTTTTTCTGTCCCCTCCCCATGATGGCCACATGTTTTTCAATATTCTTACACTGTTTACCAGTAAACTGATTAATTCTGTGTATTATTCTTCCATTTCAATACTGATCCAAATTTTAATCAACAATCCATATTTATAAGGGGTTCATAATGACATTTTAAAATCAAGTCACTGCCGCAGGTGTGATAATAAGCATAGCTGAGCAAGCAAGAAACAATCAGTGGCTTCATTTCCGTAGTCAAGGGCACTCACATTCAAGGTCAACCTCATTCTAAAGGTAGTGGAAAGTGAGACCTTGTACCAGCTCTAGTAACAATGTCTACGGTTAGACCAATCCTGTGTCAGAAACTCCTATTATGTCATCCACAGCCAATCAGAACGTGGAGTCAGCATGAAACCTTCCATACACGGTTGCAATTCCAAACAAAAGCAAAGAAACTTGATGGTTTGGGTAGCTTTTGTATTTTCATCCTGGGTAAATGCATAGTTTCTGTTAAGCCTTTTCAAATGCTGAAAATGGCCCCTGGCTCCCATGGGTTCCTTTGCAGATGGCATGAGCCCAGGTCAGCTCCACCTAGAGACTGCTGGTAAGACAACTGATCATCCCTAATCATTACCTTCTTAATCACAGTTCTAAAAGGGCAGAGGCATTTGGGATTGAGGGAAGGGTTAGTGTACCAGAAAATCCTAGGAAACATCTTCAACACACAAATGACCCAGCCCACCCCTATCCATCTTGAGGCTTATGATTGAGGAGTTTCACAACTGATGGATTGGAAGACATTTTTTTAATTCCCCAGTCATCATAAGCCTATATGTGCACAACCACACACACAACTACCCCACCCCCAAACACACACACATACCCTGCCCCAGGGCCCACCCTGGAACTGAGATTCACTGGTGTAAAACAACTTGGACCATTAGGAATGCATTACACTTTAAAAACACACATGTGGCTTGGTGTGGTGGCTCACGCCTGTAATCCCAGCACTTTGGGAGGCCGAGGTGGGTGGAAAACGAGGTCACGAGTTCAAGACCAGCCTGGCCAAGATGGTAAAACCCTGTCTCTACTAAAAATTCAAAAAATTAGCCGGGCGCGGTGGCAGGCGCCTGTAATCCCAGCTACTTGGGAGGCCGAGGCAGGAGAATCGCTTGAACTCGGAGGGTGGAGGTTGCAGTGAGCCGAGACTGCACCACTGCACTCTAGCCTAGGTGACAGAGTGAGACTCCATCTCAAAAAACAAACAAACAAACAAACAAAAAAAACACATGCATACGCAGAAAGAGACAATGGAATCACGAGGAATTCAGGTGGAGCTATAGTACCAGTTATTCCCTGGCACCAATAACTAGTTAATATAGTCTACACCTACCTTACAAGGCACCAAGTTAGAGGCAAGTGCTTTCTAACAGGCTATTGCTGTGTAACTACATCAAAGAGGGGCAAGTCTCTATCAAGGTCAATGAACTACTTTAGATATTTTAAATGAGGAAACAGAAATGGACAGATGCTTCCACAGACACAGGGCACGATGAGACCATGTCCTCCTCCCGATCTTCACTATACATGCCTGCACTGTTTGCCCTTGAGTTGTGGCCTTACCTCCTGGGACATGGTCCTAACCCCCCAACTCAGATCCTAGGTACAGAGCTGGCCCCCGCCAGGGCCTCCATGGACATCCATTCCTGAAGGTCTGTGCCATTGCTGTCTAAAGGCCAAAAGGAGAGCAGAAGGCAGAAATGAGGGGTAAGGAAGAAAGGCAAGTGGAATAAAAAAGAAACGTGAATGCATAAAGGAACAAGAAAAAAGTGTTTCTCGGCAGATTGGGGAAAATAAGCACAAGGAGCATTTCATAACCAGAAATACAAGTACACAGCATGGAACCACACTGTCTAATCTAATTCTGGAGGTGCTATAAACCTGATGGCTGTATTGGGGCTCCATTTGACATTTCAAAGAAATAAACGCTGTAAAATTGTGATCTTGATGTTTTTCTGTTCACAGGTCCAATAACTGCCTAACAGCAGTATCCTGCTCTTTCCAGATGATTAGTGTTGAGTTTGTTGTGGGTTTTTTTCTTCCAGCTTATGTGAGTCCTCAGAGAGCACTGTCTGCCAAAGCAAAACGCCAAAACAGGAGCAGAACTTTCTGGCCATCCATGTGCAATTAGGAGCCCAATAAATACCACTCAGATAACTCAACACCCAAAATCATCCTCCATGGTGCAGCTGACAGCTGAGGCTAACTGGAAAAAACACCAGGTCAGGAGCAGCCTCACTGGGTCTGGATCTGTCGAATGAGGACCATGATGGTAAAACCCCACCCCTCAGCTTGTTGGGAGGAAGAATAAATGGGACGGCACTTCATACCCTGTCAATTTAGGCAGTGACAGCACAGGAACATCATAATTAACCACACTGCTCTCTCCCCATGGATCTTCATGATGGAGTAAATTACACCAAGAAATATTACCACTTGTTCTCAAAAGATCCTATTGATTTGGCAGTTACTCTATTTAAATACAAAGATATAATGGTTATTTATTTCTTCAGAAAATACAGGTATTTTTTTTTCTCCAAAAACATTATGATTGCCATTTTAATTTTTGTGGTAAAGAACACCTTTAGGTACTGGGCAGTGCATGACCCAGTCCAGTAAAGCGGCAGGAATTCTTCTTGGAAAAAAGGGCCATAGAGATCCAAGTCAAACGCAGTCCTGATCTGTGAAGATGTATCAGAGGGACCCTGAACCAACGAGAACAACGATCAACGTTTATGACTGCCAGCCCTCTAGCTAAGCACTTTACCAACATTATAACGCTATCTCATCTAAGCCTCACAATTCTGCCAGGTAGGTACTATCATCATTTCCACATTTAATACACGAGGAAAAAGAAAGTGGCTTAGGCAACTCACCAAGGTAACAAAGCTACTAACTAGCAGAGCTAGGACTCAGGCTCCAAGGCCATCCTCTTAACCACTGTGCGGCACTGCCTCATGCGGATATTTCCATTGACAAACCAATCTGGAGCCAACAGAAGCTTTCTGCAGGCGCTCTGTGCTCCAAGAAAGTGTTCCATCCACTCAGTACTTATTGAGCACATCACTGGAAAGACAAAGACTTTCACCCTATCTACCCAGGGGGAACATCAATTCTGGGGGACCTTGAGTGTAAAGACAACTCAGGCAAGCACTGAAAGGTGCTTTTAAAGTCACAGTAATTCACAGACAAGGCTACAAAGCACTTTTGTCTATTGTGATAGGCTCCTCAAAACTTGTTTGGGGTAAAAAGCTGCCTGTTAGGGATATATGTTCCATACTGTGAAGACTTTCTTACAAAACAGTAAACCACAGTTTATAGCAAAAAGAAACCCAGTAGGCCTAGGTCATCCCTGAGTATGACCCATCCTATTCTGCTCCTCTAATTCATTGCTATACATAAGTAAATGTTCTACTACAAGTACTAAAATCATAAAAACTCCCAAATTCTGCACATCCCTTTTTGAGTGCTATGGGAATATATTTCCATCTTTAGGGAAGTTGGTTACATTAGCCTAGGACTTTACCGAGACACAAACAAGCTATATCAGATGAGCTTTCCTATGAAATTCCATCTGTAGCAAATGTTCATCCATATTACTGTTACCTGGTGACTTTGTTGATGACTCTGTCTTCCCCTTTACACTGGCCACCTCAGGCAGCTGCTACACAGATTTTTCCCTATGTAAACTCCTCCTTGAAACAGCAATCTAAATGGCTCAAGGTACAGCCGGCCCTCCATACCCACAGGTTCCACATCCGCAGATTCAACCAACTACAGATCGAAAATATTCAGGGAAAAAAAAATACAACCAAAAAAAATACAAATTTTAAAAACAATACACAGTATAACAGCTATTTACATAGTATTTACATCTTATTAGATATTACAGGTAATCTAAAGATTATTTAAAGTATATATGAGGGCTGGGCCCAGTGTAATCTCAGCACTTTGGGAGGCTGAGGCAGGAGGATCACTTGAGCCCCAGGAGTTTGAGACCAGCCTGAGCAACACGGTGAGACCCCGTCTCCACAAAAAGTTTAAAAAATTTTCCTTCCTCCCTCCCTTCCTTTTCTTCCCTCTGTGGCCCAGGCTGGAGTATAGTCGGCTCGCTGCAGACTCCCTGCCTCCGGCTCCCGTGATTCTCCTGCCCCGGCCTGCTGGGATTGCCGGCGCGTGCCACCACCTCTGCCTGCTTTTTCTCCTTTGGCTGGCGGCGCACTTCCGCCATGTTGGCCAGGCTGGTCTCCAGCTCTTGACCGCGAGTGGTCTGCCTGCCTCGGCCTCCCGAGGTGCTGGGACTGCAGACGGGGTCTCGCTCACTCGCTCACTCGGTGCTCGGTGTTGCCCGGGCTGGAGTGCGGTGGCGTGGTCTTGGCTCGCTGCAGCCTCCACCTCCCAGCCGCCTGCCTTGGCTTCCCAGGGTGCTGGGATTGCAGCCTCTGCCCGGCCGCCGCCCCGTCTAGGAGGTGGGGAGCGTCTCTGCCTGGCTGCCCATCCTCTGGGATGTGAGGCCGGCCTGGGAAGTGTGAGCCTCGCCCGCCCCACCCCTCAGAATGAGGACCCTGGCCTGCATCCGGAGTGTGAGGAGGCCCCGCCCTGCCCAGCCGCCCCATCTGGGAAGTGAGGAGCGCCTCTGCCTGGCCGCCTCGTCTGGGATGTGGGGAGTGCCTCTGCCTGGCCGCCCCGTCTGGGAGGTCTACCATGGAGGCCAGAAGCAATGTGGGGGCTGGACGTGGTGGCTCACGCCTGTAGTCCCAGCACTCTGGGAGGCCGAGGCGGGTTGATCACTTGAGGCTAGGAGTTCGAGACCAGCCTGGCCGACGTGGTGAAACATATGAAAAATACAACAGACAAACCAACCAACCAACCCAGCGACAACAAAACAGGTCTACCCTGGAGTCATACTCTAATTTTTTCTATTTTCCTCCCTTTCTGATCCTTTATCCCACTTTCTTTTTCTTCCTCTTCCTTCTCCTTCTTCTTTGTCAAATAGAGGATTGAGTTATCATTGATCCACACAAAGTCCCTCTCTCATTTATTTTCTTTAATTCCCACCCCCCATTTCTATTCCCCGTCTTCCCATGTGCAACCTTCCTAATATGTTTGATATGCATCTTTTTGTTTGTATGTATTTTTAGAAAATGTTTATTGTTTTGTGTGCAAAAAAAAATTAATAATAAAAAAAAGAAAAAAAATTAGCTGGGTGTGGTGGCTCACGCCTGTAGTCCCAGCTACTTGGAGGCTGAGTGGGGAGGATCACCTGAGCCCAGGTTGACACTGCACTCCAGCCTGAGCGACAGAGCAAGACCCTGTCTCAAAAAATTAATTAATTTAAAAATAAAGTATATGGGAGGATGTGCATAGGTTATATGCAAATACAACACCACTTTATACAAGCGACTTGAGCACTCTCCGATTTTGGTATCCATGGGGGATCCTAGAACTAATCTCCTATGGATACCGAGGGACGATTACACTACAATACAGGAATTAACTTAAAAATAACACTTAAAGATAAACTCTTATTTTTCCCTCAATTTATTATGCACACAAACATTTGGAGTTAGCTATAGATCTATGGCTCTCTTAATTTCACAATTTATTCACTGTTAAAGGTCTGTTTGCACAAACATTTTAATGTAAGCCAAATCTTGACAGCTGGACACATGGAATTTGAGCTCTGAGAGTGGAGGCAATGATTGAATATTCCGGACTTATTTGTTTCCTGTCTTATAATTTGCAAAGTGGTGCAGTACTCAGATTGACCTCAGAGAGCTTAGAGAGGGGTGACGAGCGAGACAATCACATAATCAATGCAAGAACTAGGAAATGATGTGAAGGGCACCAAGAGATCACAGTCAACAGGGAAACCTGATCCGTTTTGAGTATTAATCACAGAAGGGCCCCTTGAACAAGTGGGCATTGGGCTGACATCTCCAGGATGAGTTGAGCTGGCTAAGTGATGGCAGCGTGAGCATTCCAGAAACGAGAAGGGTAAGAGCAAGGGCCTGAGGCAGACGCAGAGCCTCATGAGGGAATCTGAAGCACCTTCTGGGGAGTGAGTATTATACACACAGTATGAGACAGGAGTGGGGCAGGGGCTGGGTCATGCAGTGCCTTAAAGGCCACATTGAGGATCTAGTCTTTATCCTAAGGGAAAGGAGGAACAAGTGAAGCCTTATTGTATGTGGTCTGGAGACAGGTATGGAGGTGACTAGATGAGTATTTTGAAAAGCTTATTCTGGCTGTAGTGTGGAAAATAAACTGGAACGAGGCAAGAAGGGGTTCAGGAAGGTCAGTTAGACTCTAACAACATTTTAAGTGAGAGACAATGGCAGCCCAGACTAGTGGGGTGGCTGTGGAGATGGATGAAGTGATTTGAGATTAGGAGATGAAATGCATGGAACTTGATGGGTTGCGAATCGGAGTAAAGAAGAAGGTGTTCTTAAGCCCTAGGTTTTGGGCTACAAGACTGCAAGGACAGGCTCCCATTCACCAAGTCTGGGAATTTGAGAAGGGCTGGGTTTCAGGGAACATGGTAGGTTCAGTTTGGGACATTTTATTCTGAGATACTTGGTGACCTCCCAGTGTGAGTATCAGAAAGGTGTTTAAAGTTCTGGTTCAATAACTGATACTATTACATGTCCACCCAGATAGGAGACTAACCGTTCCTTACAAATAACCTACAACCAGCAGAAAAATAACTTGTTGAATGACGAAGTATTTTCATCACTGTTAAAAGTCATGAACTTCTAACAAAACTGCATAAGCAACATCCATAATAAAAACAATTTCAGCCAGGCACAGTGGTTCATGCCTGTAATCCTAAGACTTTGGGAGGCCGAGGTGGGAGAATCACGACGTCAGGAGTTCAAGACCAGCCTGGCCAACATGGTGAAACACCGTCTCTACTAAAAACACAAAAATTAGCTGGGCATGGTGGTGGGCACCTGTAATCTCAGCTACTCAGGAAGCTGAGGCAGGAGAATCACTTGACCCCGGAGGTGGAGGTTGCAGTGAGCCGAGATTGTGCCGTTGCACTCCAGCCTGGGCGACAGTGCAAGACTCTGTCTCAAAATAAATAAATAAAATAAAATAAAATAAGACCATTTCAAAACTGTCTGTGTAAGTTCAATTTTTTAAAATATATCTTTCAAGAGAAAGTTAATTCCATCTGCTATTCAAGATAAAAATTATTTAAATTTTGGCATTCTAATTTAAACCAGTGTATCAGTCTGTTCTCATGCTGCTTTGAAGGAATACCCAAGACTTGGTAATTTATAAAGAAAAGAGGTTTAATTGACTCACAGTTTCACATGGCCGGGGAGGCCTCAGGAAACTTACAATCATGGCAGGAGACACCTCTTCACAGGGCAACAGGAGAGAGAATGAGTGCCAGGCGAAGGGGGAAGCCCCTTATAAAACCATCAGCTCTTGTGAGAACTCACTCACTATCACAAGAACAGCATGAGGGTAACCACCCCCAGGATTCAATTACCTCCCACCAGGTCCCTCCCATGACATGTGGGGATTATGGGAACTACAATTCAAGATGAGATTTGGGTGGGGACACAGCCAAACCATATCAACCAGGCAGCAAACAAGAAACTTCAAAATGGAGAAAGAAAAATAACTGTTCCTTAAAATGAGCAAAGCAGGGTCTTTGCATCACCTAAAAAGCTCACTGATATGCACCAATTCACTAAAAGGTTTGAGATAACTGTAAAAAAAAAGGAATTAGCTTTTATTGAAGATTTATGTCCCAGACACTTCAAGACATCCCTCATTTAATCTTCATGGCCCTATGAGGCAAAAATTATGCTTCCATTTTCTGAATAAGGAAACTGAGTCAGAGAAATTGAATAATTTACCTATGGCTTAACTACTAATAAGGGCTGAAACAGAAATCAAACAGGTCTAGGCAACTCCTTTTGCCAATGCCCAAGACAGGGAAGGGACGAAGCTGCCATTTCCTTGGTGCCAGTCTTCTGCCTTGGAGGTCAAATGATGGGATGTTTATTTCCAAGTTTTTTCTGTTATTACCTGCAATTAAGCAGTTATGTTCTTAGTCTCGAAATAACCTTAATTTTTAAAGAGCTGTCTTTGTCAATTCAATCCTCTCTGCTTCATCTTCTTAAAAGAGTTTTACCTAGACATATAATCATACCCCAAAAAGCTTTGTAAGTTTAGTTATAACTGTTCACAGAATTTAGATCAAGATGTAAACTGAAACCTGGAAAATACAAATGTTTGTTTTCTGTCAAATGCTTACTGCATGTTTCCAACCCAAATCCACTAAAATGATGATGAATAAACTAACCCTAACTTACAAAAAAATCTTCAAAAGCAACTTATTTTCTTAAGGAAATAATGCTGGCCCGGCATGGCAGCTCACACCTGTAATCCCAGCACTTTGGGAGGCAGAGGCAGGCAGATCACCTGAGGTCAGGAGTTCGAGACGAGGCTGGCCAATATGGTGAAACTCCATCTCTACTAAAAATACAAAAATTAGCTGGGTGTGGTGGCAGGCACCTGTAATCCCAGCTACTTGGGAGGCTGAGGCAGGAGAATTGCTTGAACTTGGGAGGCAGAGGTTGAAGTGAGCCAAGATCATGCCACTGCACTCCAGCCTGGGCAACAGAGTGAGACTCTGTCTCAAAAAAAAAAAAAAAAAAAAGAGAAGAGAAATAATGCTATCTGGTAAGTTCCTTACCAGGCCACAAAAGGTTAACAACTTGAATTGTTAAATAAGGACTCTATGTGTGCTAACAGGAAATATCACAAGTCCTTACAGATGGTAAGTATGTGCACTGCCTAGAAATGCATAAATGAAATCATGATAAATGAGGGGGAAAATACAAACTAGTAAGTACACTGATTATACAATGTTTAAAAATGTAAATGAATGCCTGCTATGGTAGGGTCATATGAAGCTTAACTTTCCTCTATGATCTTTATATATACAGATGTATGTAAGTATGGGTATATGCAGGTGTGTGTGTGTGTGTGTGTGTGTGTGTATGTGTGTGTGTGTGTGTAAAGCTCTTTGTTAATAAATGTTTAAAAGCCTATTCATCCTACAGGAACCTAAGATAACAGCACTTGTCACTGCCCACCCACGGGCCAGCCCACGACACCCTGTCCTGGCTCAGACACTGGGCAAGGTGACTGAGGGGACACCGAAGAGGAAGAGGGTGGAGGTGGAGTTACGAGGAGGACGGAACAAGCAGGACTGTCCTCAGGCAGGTCAGACAGGCGCCTGGTGCAGTAGAAAGAGTATACGCTTCCAACTCAGACTGACCCACTGCAAACTCTAGCTCTGCCCCTCACCAGCTGTGTGACCTCAGGCAAGTGACACAAACTTTCTGAGCCTCAAAATGAGAAAAATAAAGTCTACCTCCTAGCATTTGCATGGGGAATGAAAGGAATTCTACAAAATTCCTGGCATAGGCATCTCCTTGGATGGCTAGTCCCTCTTCTTCCTTGATCAGTTTAGAGTCAGTTGCCTAGTCGGTGAAGGGGAAAGCAAGGCAAGAGTAACAATAGGGTATTGTGGGGATTAAAGGAAGATGTATGGCACTGGATCTGTCAACTGCGGCCCTATACAAATACTGATTATTAATGTACTCTGGGACTCTGGAGTAATAGGAATAACTGCAGGACTGAGCAGATCACAGGTGAAAAAATTTTTGAACAGCAGCAGCATCACTGGCAGTATTATACTGCTGCTTAAAAGACTTAGAATTTTGTGACTCAGGGCTTAAAATGACATTCAGAAGAAAAATCACCTCAGGCCAACAGCTGCAATCCTTCACCCTGTGCCCAGGCTCCTGTGTCTGGGATTCAGGGCCATGCTGAAGCCAGCTGGCCTCCAGATGCAGTGACGAATCCAGGGAAAGCATTTGGGGTTGTCAGAGCTCATGGAGTGACTGCTGAGGGGTCGGTTCGTGCATCTGGAAGACAGTTGGGAACTACTGTCTAATGTCTGGCAGCTAGGTTCAGTGCTGAGCTCAGAAGCCCACCAGTGAGCAGGAAGATGCTCAGTTCTGCTTTGAACTGCGGCCAAGAGGCCAGGCAGTAACTTCATCTCTCCTCCAGTTCTTGCCACAGGAAAACTGACAATAAGGAAAAAACAGATATGGCTGGGTCTCTCTCGAAAGGATACTGACACCAAAGTCCCAACTCCTCAAGAGGTCCTTCAAACAAATCTATCAAAATCTCTGCAAAGAAGCCTCACTGAATTCCAAGATCCCAAAGATAATTGTTACTCCTAAAATTTGTTGTAGTAAAAATAACAGCAGGTCTCAGCTCAAGTGTCACATCCTCAGAAAGACCTTCCTGACTACCTCATCCTAAAAGTGGGGCCTCCTCATCCCCTTATTATCTTTTTAAAATTATTATTATTATTTTTTAAAGGCAGGATCTCTATCACCCAGGCTGGAGTGCACTGGTGCGATCATAGCTCACTGCAGCCTCGAACTCCTGGGCTCAAGCGATCCTCCTACTCAGCCTTCTGAGTAGCTAGGACTACAGGCACATGCCACTACACCCAGCTAGTTTTTAAATGTTTTAAATAGAGACAGGGTCTCACTGTTGCCCAAACTGGTCTCAAACTCCTCGGCTCATGCAATCTTCCTGCCTCAGCCTCCCAAAGAGCTGGGATTACAGGAGTAAGCCACTGCACCTGGCTCTCTCTTTATTTTTGAGAACAGTACTGTCTGACATTGCCTACCTGTTACTTGTTGCCCCATAAGAAAAATATGCTGTATGTGGCAGAAAGTTAGGTTTATTCACTGTTGTATCCCAATGCTGGCACTGAAATATTTATCAGTTTAATGAATGAATGAACGAACACTGCACATAATACCTAAGTAACCTGTTTATGTCCTTTTTAGAAAATTCCATATAGTTCAGAAGAGGAATATTTGTAGTTGAGTATATTTTACAAGTTGAGCATCAGGTTTTAGCTTCCATAATGTAACATTACAGCACTGTTGCTATAAGAAAGGGAAATCTAACTTAAAACTCAGATGTCACTATTCAATGGTATCCTTTCCAGGAACAAAAGCCTTCCTGAGGACTATAACATGGTAACTCTCTCTTCCACAGAACCACTTTGTATAATGTTGTTTCTGCCGGGAAAATACATTTCTTTTAGGACATGGAAAATCTAATCCAGTTGCTGTATCAAAGAAAAGGATCCTTCCAGAAAAGGGAGGAATTACTACTTCTGGGTGGTGGTAACTTGTCATATCTTGATCATACAAATAAAGGCTCCTCTGCAGGATGCAATCTACCAGGGGTTTGGAAGTAGAAATCAAAGGGCTGTTGCCACCAAAAGGACTGCAGTTTCAGACCTGTGGTGCCAGGGCCTGCCTCTGAACCAGAATCGTCCTCCTCCCAGCCTGTGAGAAAGTACAGCAAAGGACTTAAAAGCAGGACACAAATTCAACATATGCAGTTTTCATAACGTACTTTGTTAAAAACATGTATTCTCAAAACATGTATTCTCAAATTGTGTTACAATAATACAAGCACGCAATGCCTCCTTCATAACTAACGTAAAAAACAATTTGGCGAGATGCAGTGGCTCATACCTATAATCCCAACACGTTTGGAAGCCAAGGTGGGAGGATCACTTGAGGCCAGAGTTTGAGATTAGCCCGGGCAACATTAATGAGATCCCATCTCTAAAAAAAAAAAAATTTTTTTTTTTTTTGAGATGGAGTCTTGCTCTGTCACCCAGGCTGGAGTGCAGTGGCGCAATCTCAGCTGACTGCAACCTCTGCCCTCCAGGTTCAAGTGATTCTTCTGCTTCAGCCTCCCGCATAGCTGGGACTACAGGCACACACCACCACACCTGGCTAATTTTTATATATATATATATTTTTTGAGACGGAGTCTCGCTCTGTCACCCAGGCTGGAGTGCAGTGGCGCAATCTCGGCTCACTGCAAGCTCCGCCTCCCGGGTTCACGCCATTCTCCTGCCTCAGCCTCTCCGAGTAGCTGGGACTACAGGCGCCCGCCACCACGCCCGGCTAATTTTTTGTATTTTTGGTAGAGACGGGGTTTCACCGTGGTCTCGATCTCCTGACCTCGTGATCTGCCCGCCTCAGCCTCCCAAAGTGCTGGGATTACAAGCGTGAGCCACCGCGCCCGGCCTAATTTTTGTATTTTTAGTAGAGACGGGATTTCGCCATATTGGCCAGGCTGGTCTGGAACTGCTGACCTCGTGATCCGCCTGCCTCGGCCTCTCAAAGTGCTGGGATTACAGGTGTGAGCCACCACACCCGGCCAAAAATTTTTTTAAATATAAAGCAATTTCTCTAAAAAATTAATTTCAGGCTATAAAACCCCACAAGGTCAAAGTTTAAACCCATCTTTTGACTCTCAGGGGAAAAAAGCATATGAATAACCAGGAAAATGAATACAGAGTTGGTACCGCTTTTTCAATAATAAAAATAATAAAACTGCTATTAGATAAAAATGTCTTCTTCAAAAAGACCCTTGGGGGAAACACTGGGCCTCAGCTCCTGATATGAGTGGGGAGGTGCATCTTTTGGAAGCATTACTGTCAGGCTGTACAAGTCTCAAAATGAGGCCTGGCTGGCAGGTTCCAGCTCTGCTAATCTTACTGAGGAACAACCAACAAGGGACATTCCCAGCTGAACGCTTTAACACTCAAGGGAAAATGGTGTCTGTAACAGCAGCAAACTTTCTCTTCAAAACTTTGCATCTTATTTTAAATGAAGGGTTCTTAACATATACATGCATGCAAGTTTTGGTCTGTGTGTACATGTGCGGATTTCTGTGGAGAGAGTTCATAGTGTTCAGGGTCCTAATGGTGACTATGTCCCAAAATAAGTTAAAACACCACTTTTTTTTTTTTTTTTTTTTTTTTTATTTTTTTTTTTTTTTTTTTTTTTTTTGAGATGGAATCTCACTCTGTTGCCCAGGCTGGAGTGCAGTGGTGGGATCTCAGCTCACCACAACCTTCACCTCCCGGGTTCAAGCGATTCTCCTGCCTCAGCCTCCCAAGTAGCTGGGACTACAGGCGTGCACCACCATGCTTGGCTAATTTTTGTATTTTTAGTAGAGACAGGGGTTTCACTATGTTGGCCAGGCTGGTCTCGAACTCCTGACCTCGTGATACGCCCGCCTCGGTTTCCCAAAGTGCTGGAATTATAAGCGTGAACCACCGCACCCAGCCAAAACACTACTCTTTTAAAGGGTGGCAGAACTTTAGCCTTTGGATTATTTTGGGAAACCAAAGTTTTTCTGAGCTGCCTCTAAAGATTTCTGTCAAGCTGGGAGGTACTTGGGGTCAAAAACCTTTTCCTAAGAAAAATCCTAGGAAGCCTGAGAACTAACACACAATCCTGAGGTGGGTGTGGGCCTCTCGTATCCCTGGAATGCCTAACAACCTGCTGGACCTCACCGCTCAAACAGCCCCTGACATCTAGACAGCAGGTCAGGAAGGTCTTCACTTAGGGTTTGGATTCTTGAATTTGCCTCACACTCATAGATGTTGACATTGTCCAGAGCAGGCTTTGACATTTCATAAGTTACTATTTTTTCTCAGAAATGCATTATTTTCTCCAGCTTCCCAAGAAAGATCAAAATTAATGCTGAGTCTTTGATGGTTAAGTACATCACTCAAAATGCAGGGCACATCTCCACAGAAACTTTCCTCCCAGGCAAGCTTTTTTCTTCAACTGGGTGTTTCTACATCAAAATGTAACCCTTTAGTCACTGTTCTGACTGTCCCCTGCCCCCTCAACAAACTGTATCGCAGCTATTTAAACATTTTTCAACATCTTGTAAGAATAACACATACATTTCCCCCTCCCGTTTAAAAAATTATTATTTTTTTTTGTTTTGACAAAATCCTGTTCTCTAGTTGCTTTTTCAAATATGGAAATTTAAGCATGATACAAATTACATGAACTCTCTACTCCCCCCAACCCTGGCTGCTGGACCTGTTGTGATCACATACCTGTTTCTACAAGCCACAGAAGAGAGTGACCTTGTTACTCTGAAAATCTCACTTTCATTCCAACTCTACCCCATTACCAATATTCTTTCATACCTATGGCAATTTTGGGCCTTTCTTCAAAAATGTGACCAAAGGTACAATAAAATGAAAGGCTGAAAAATGACTGCTTTCTGCTTGCTCTCCTAAACTACAATCTTCTTCCATCATTTTTTTCTAAACCAAAAGGTACCAGTCTATTTGGAAAATAATCAGTTTTATAAAAGGTACCCTTACACTATTACTTTTACGATGACTACACGTATGGAAGGAGAAATTACAATCTGCTGAGAAAACTGCAAAATAATTTCTAACTCTATTTGCTATAATTTGACAATTCTGTCTTAAGACTCTAGAAAACGTACCATTACGAAATGTCTCAAACCCATTATCCTAATTGAAATCTATTTAAATGGAATAGTTAGTTCCTTTGCAAGTCACATAAAAGCACATATAGAGCAGAGATCCTTCCTATTAAATCAAGAAATGCTATGCCTATAAAGTACATGACATCTAAGCAGTTAAGATTTTAGCCTCAAAATTCCTTAACCATTTATCATCGTGTATGTGAACGCTCATCTAGAGACCTTCAGCTGCTGCCATAGATACAAAATCGAGGATTGAACAATGCCCTTAAAAAGTAATAATAATAAAGTCAAGAAAAGCAGACATATTATGGTCATCTAGCTAGATTTCACTGCTCAGTTTTTATTCTCCACGTTTTATTGTTTTCTTTTTAATACGAGGAACCTTTTTCACTTTTCTGATCCTAAACCTTTGACTTTAGAATATACTGCATATTTTGGTGGTGTTCCATTAAAACAGGTCTGTGTCATAGGAATACGAACCAACTGGACAAGAGGGAAGGGAGCACCCAGGCACAACAGAGAGCAAAGGAAAGCCCGCAGACAGCTGAGAGCTAAAGCCATAACTGCCTCTGTATTTAAAATCCACAGTGCTGACTCTTCATTAATTTTAGATGAAATTCCACAGTAGGTTTTCTGTAATTACCAACAGCTTGCATTACTTGCTCATGAGATGGCGCTATCAATAAAGAGATCCGGTTTCTTAAGCAGAGTCTCCCAGATCATATGCCCACCTTCATGTGAGGATGTGTGCTGCCAGTGGTCTAAGGAGTCCTCAGAAGCAATACGGAAAGGAGACCTTCCTCCAACACCCTTTAAAAGCCAGATCCCTGACCTCCTCCTGAGCACTAGAGGCTGAAATTCAGAGAGAGGAAGAAGCTTAAATGGCCAAAGGCAGAAGATGACCATTCTTGACTCTAATTTAAATTTCTGTTAACAGGGATCTGCTGCAGTCATGCATATTTGTCACCAGCGTTGTCCTTTTTTTTGACGGAGTCTCGCTCTGTCACCCACGCTGGAGTACAGTGGCATGATCTCGGCTCAATGCAACCTCTGCCTCTCAGGTTCCAGCAATTCTCCTGCCTCAGCCTCCTGAGTAGCTAGTATTACAGGTGTGCGCCACCACGGCTGGCTAATTTTTGCATTTTTTTTTTGAGACGGAGTCTTGCTCTGTCGCCCAGGCTGGAGTGCAGTGGCACGATCTCGGCTCACTGCAAGCTCCGCCTCCCGGGTTCATGCCATTCTCCTGCCTCAGCCTCTCCGAATAGCTGGGACTACAGGCGCCCGCCACCACGCCCGGCTAATTTTTTGTATTTTTAGTAGAGACGGGGTTTCACCGTGGTCTCGATCTCCTGACCTCGTGATCCGCCCGCCTCGGCCTCCCAAAGTGCTGGGATTACAAGCGTGAGCCACCGCGCCCGGCCAATTTTTGCATTTTTTAGTAGAGACGGGGTTTCACCATATTGGCCAGTCTGGTATCAAACTCGTGACCTCGTGATCTGCCCACCTCGGCCTCCCAAAGTGCTGGGATTACAGGCATGAGCCACCATGTCCGGCCTATTAGCATTGTCTTAAATATTGGGCCGCCCCCTGGAAAAATGGTCTTTCTGAAAGCAGCAACTTCTGTCTTTAAAAAAAGGTATATAGCCGGGCGCGGTGGCTCACGCTTGTAATCCCAGCACTTTGGGAGGCCAAGGCGGGCGGATCACGAGGTCAGGAGATCGAGACCATGGTGAAACCCCGTCTCTACTAAAAATACAAAAAAATTAGCCGGGCGTAGTGGCGGGCGCCTGTAGTCCCAGCTACTCGGAGAGGCTGAGGCAGGAGAATGGCGTGAACCCGGGAGGCGGAGCTTGCAGTGAGCCGAGACGCGCCACTGCACTCCAGCCTGGGCGACAGAGCGAGACTCCGTCTCAAAAAAAAAAAAAGGTATATAAAACAATCATACTTTGATGAGCAGAGCCCACCATCACAGGACACACATGAGGTTCATGAGGAAAGGAAGGAGTCAGTAACTGGCAACAGCAGATGTGTGTTCTGGACCAGCTGGAGGCTGCACGAGGAGAAGGCTGGACTTCTGGGCTAAAAGGGGTGAGCTGAGGCCCTAAGGCCTTCCAGGGAAGGGCAGGATCCACCTTCCAGAGTCACAGCACTGGGAGGACCAGCCTCCTGGTGCTCTGTCTACCTCAGGGACCCCCTTTTCTTGCTGCAGATAAGAATCATCAGACCTAACAGAAAAGCCAATGACGGGGAACAGATTATTCAGAATACAGAAAAAGGAAGAAGGCGGCAGCTGGGTGTGGTCGCTGATGCCTGTAATTCTGTAATCCCAGCACTTTGGGAGGCTGAGGTGGGCAGATCATCTGAGGTCAGGAGTTCGTGACCAGCCTGACCAACATGGTGAAACCCCATCTCTACTAAAATTACAAAAATTAGCTGGGCGTGATGGCAGGTGCCAGCTACTTGGGAGGCTGAGGCAGGATAATCGCTTAAACCCAGCAGGTGGAGGTTGCAGTGAGCCGAGATCGGGCCATTGTACTCTAGCCTGGGTGACAGAGCAAGACTCTGTCTCAAAAAAAAAAAAGAAAAGAAAGAAGAAGGCAGAGGAGGAAGAAGAGGAATAAAAGAGGCAAACCCAAGAAAAATAAAAAGAGATGCCCTGTGAAAACTCAGTAGGGTCCTGGTCAAAACAAATGGGCTAAGAAAACTGAAGGAGAAAATATCCTGGCACTGGATACCTGGCTAGAAGGACATGTATCTCCAATTCTCTCCCTCAAAGGTCTTCTAGGATTTGAGGGGAGTGGGGCTAGCAGTGAGGAAAGAGAATGTCGGGGCTCCAGAGATGATCTGGTTTGAGCAGTGAGGAGGCGGCCAGGCTTGCACACGGACCCCCTGCGCGGGGAGCCTGCAGTTCGCTCACCGATGTTGTCTGTGATCCAGGTTCTTCTACTGTGAATTGGTCTCTCCGTTCTAAAAAGTTGGCTTTAGAGCTTTTTAGATGAAAGATATGAGAGAGTTAGACCTGAAGTTCCTCCTTACCCTTTCTCAGTTGAGGGCTTCTTGAAAGCCTGATGAACATCAAAGATCCCTCCCTACCACACAAATATACATACACAAATATCCTCAAGATTTTGGGCCGGGCGCAGTGGCTCACGCTTGTAATCCCAGCACTTTGGGAGGCCGAGGCGGGCGGATCACGAGGTCAGGAGATCGAGACCATGGTGAAACCCTGTCTCTACTAAAAATACAAAAAATTAGCCAGGCGTGGTGGCGGGCGCCTGTAGTCCCAGCTACTAGGAGAGGCTGAGGCAGGAGAATGGCGTGAACCCAGGAGGCGGAGCTTGCAGTGAGCCGAGATTGCGCCACTGCACTCCAGCCTGGGAGACAGAGCGAGACTCTGTCTCGAACAAAAAAAAAAAAAAAAAAAAAAAAAGATTTTGCACTTGACTTTCAAGGAGACACAGATATTTCTCTTCCCCCTCCCCAAGATTAAAAAACCCAGATGTACAGAATTCATTACACTCTTTTGAATAGGAGGAGTAGGGTTTTAATCTACATCCCTTTGGATGGTGAGTGCATGGTCCTAGGGCATTTGGGCAAGACAGAGATAGCACGTGAAATCTCACTCGAGGAAGAGGACAGCCTTCTGGTGCCTCCCAAAGCTTTGCCAGCAATTTTACTCCTGGAACCAAGACTGTAGTGGGAAAACAGCTGATTACTTTCTAGACAATAAATAACCAATCTACTGAAAAACAAACTATAACTGCAAAACATACCTAAGTACTTTATGTTAGTGAGAGAAAGAATAAGAAATAATAAAGAACAAGAGAGAAAAAGAAAAACTGGTACACTAATTTATAAGCTATTAATTTGGGAGAAAAGAATCTATTTTATAAGAATTTTCCATGCTTAATGCTACTTAAAGAGTTAAAATACTTGCTTTAAGATTCTTCAAAGACCTTCCCTAAAAGGAAACACAAGATGGGTAAGGACCTCATTTTAAAGATTCACAGGAGGCTGACTCTCACCAGTGTCTGGACCTACCCAGTGACAGTCCCCGAGCATAGCCACTGTCTTCTAAGCAGTGTCATCCGCTGAATGCTGAAGGGATCACTGGATAAGCAGTCCATATTAACTAAATGCAGGTATAGCCTATTTTATAAGCCCTTTATCAGGCCTCAAAGAATTTGGCTTGAAATCATCCCAGTGGTTAGATGAGGGTTCCCATGCCAGACTGTAGGCTTCCTGCTTGTCTGTCAGGCACCCTCCCTCCCTTAGCAATAGCATCACACTTGAAAAGATGTCCCTGTGTATCCACATTGACAGACAGAAATAAGAACTAAAGGGCTGGCCGGGCGAGGCTCACCCCTGTAATCCCAGCACTTTGGGAGGCCAAGGAGGGTGGACTGCTCGAGGTCAGGAGTTCAAGATGAGCCTGGCCAACATGGCGAAACCCCATCTCTACTAAAAATATAAAAATTAACCAGGCATGGTGGTGCATGCCTGTAATCCCAGCTACTTGGGAGGCTGAGGAAGGAGGATCACTTGAACCCAGGAGGCGGAGGTTGCAGTGGGCCGAGATCACACCACTGCACTTGAGACTGGGCAACAGAACAAGGCTCTGTCTCAAAGAAAAAAAAAGGAAAAAACCTAAAGGGCTGACCCCAGGTACCTGCCCCCTTACCTACTGTTTACTGCTGTAAGAACAGGAAACCAAAACCTCATTCCAACTTTAAATACTGACTTAAGCACTTGTATAAACGAGCTCCTAAAGCAGAAAAACATCGTTTAAAAAAATTCCTCTTTTCCTTAGCTTGAATAAAGCACCCACCTCACTCAACATTAACCAATCGACAGTACAGCCTGCTCTGTGCTTACTCAGCAGTGTGTAGGGTGAGAGGCTAGGACACTCCACTGGAGCACTGTGGGAAGGAGCTGAGGAGGAGCTGGAAGGCAGTTCTGAGAGGGAAAATGGAGGCTAATGGTTCAGTTCTGGGACAGATCCCACAAAACGGCTAAAATGCTTATAGACCATAAGAAAGCTAGGCCGGGCGCGGTGGCTCACGCTTATAATCCCAGCACTTTGGGAGGCCGAGGTGGGTGGATCACGAGGTCAGGAGATCAAGACCACGGTGAAACCCCGTCTCTACTAAAAATACAAAAAATTAGCCGGGCGTGGTGGCGGGCGCCTGTAGTCCCAGCTACTCGGAGAGGCTGAGGCAGGAGAATGGCGTGAACCCGGGAGGCGGAGCTTGCAGTGAGCCGAGATTGCGCCACTACACTCCAGCCTGGGCGACAGAGCGAGACTCCGTCTCAAAAAAAAAAAAAAGAAAGCTCAAAAAAAAAAAAAAAAAAAAAAAGAAAGCTAAGTTTTAGAAATAGTGAAATTTGCAATTTCTGGAAGGCTTCTTTGGAGCTGTGGGTCAACAAATATATATATATGTATATATATATATAATTTGTTTTCAATTTTATTCTTTGAGATTAACACTTTGGCACTAAAAAATCATACAGACTTCTGGAAGGACCTCTTAACCATCCACCCCAGAAAATTCTGGGCCCTGCACTTGCTACACTTGCTGCCAAAACAACTCTATTATCTAACTCAAAAACTAAACTCAAGATGTGTTTTTTCTCTTCCCTAAGATTTTAGTACTCCCTGAAATAAAATTCACTTCAGGCTATTAGGGCTCCTCTGAACAATGATCACGGTCAGCCTTAAGACAAAAGCTAGGCTGACCAAATGAGTTTGGTTTCTGGCTCAGAGCATGATCAATAGCCATTTCTGCTGGGAGTTTTAGCCTTAAAAAAAAATTAATGTTCCTGCTTCACTATTAACCTACCCCATCAGGATCGAATACCACTCACCGTATCCCCACAGACATTAGCCTACCCTGGGAAATTAAAACAAAAGCAATTCCTTTCCCATGAGTTTTCAGCTACTGACTTATTTTCCATTTCGATCTTGCCCCTGAACTTAGCCAGGCAAAGAGGCTCAATCCCTGAGGGCAGCTCCTGCCAGGCTTCCTACAGCAGTTTCTGCTCCCAACTGTAGGTGAGGTGGATAGGAAATTGGGATGGCCACATCAGATCAGCCACTGTCAGGGACTAACTGTCAAGCAGTCACTTCTAACACACATCCGGGCACTGAGGATACCAAGATGGCTGCTGCTCCAGGTTAAGTGGGAGCATTTCCATCATTTTTATCAAAGGAAACAATAATAGAAGGTAGGAAATGCTCAGCCGTTAGTGAGCAACTTTAGTGAGCAGGTGCCAGCCGGCCTGCCTGAACAAGAGCTCTGTGCTTACTTCCCAGCCTCAGTCACAAGCTCCATTGCCCTCTGGACGGCTTTTCCTCATTTGTCATCATTAAGTCCAACACACACACTTCCCTCTACCTGCTCTCAGATGTAAAATTATCAGCAAGGTAGGGTTAGAGTTTACCACATGGTCCACTTGTAATAGACTTCACCTTATACAAACATCTGCACGGTCTACTACACCTGCCGGAGGCCTACTTTAAAATCTGTCTATGGAAAATAACACTGTCGTCTCGGTCTGGCAGGCAGCATCCTACAACAACATAACTTGCTCCCCTCTCACTTTTTGCCTGGGCTAGAGTGCAGTGGCACCATCTTGGCTCACTGCAACCTCTGCCTCCCAAGCTCAAGCAATCCTCCCACCTCAGCCTCCTAAGTAGCAGAGACCACAGGTGCACATCACCATGCCCAGCTAATTTTTGGTTTTGTTTTTTATTTTGTAGAGACTGGGTTTCACCATGTTGCCCAGGCTGGTCTTGAACTCCTGAACTCAAGGGATCCACCTGACTCAGCCTCCCAAAGTGCTGGGATTACAGGCTTGAGCCACCAGGCCCAGCTTTCCCCTTTCCATCATAAAAGGAAATGCTTTCCACCAGGTTTCCATGATCAGGGCACACAGAGTAAATCACTTACAGGATTTTCTTTGGGGGCTAGGTGTACCCCATAGTACTTTGCTCTAACTCCAATCCTAACAACCACCAGATGGTATTTGCCTGCCTGTGCTGTTAAGGTTTCCAGCACATGGGACATGAGCTGCTCACGCTCAGGCATGAACTTACAGATACCGGAGCCCCTCCCTTACTGGTGTTCCCAATCAGCTTTGGTGCTAGTTTCCACTCGAGAGTTCCGAGGCACCACTTTGGTACCTAGAATGCTACTAAGTCACACGGGTCTCCTCATTATCCGATTCTGTGATTTTCCTGTAGCCTTTTCTCTAATTACTATACATTAATACAAATTTCTAATTAATATAAAGCTTAAAGCCTTCTTAACTTGCAGTCTCCCAGAAAACGCATCACTCTAGTCTTCACAAAACAATCCTCTGGTTACCAGAGGTGCTGGTCTGGGGAACCAGTCCCTTCCTTCCAAAAGAACATTATCTTGGCATCAAATACTTCGATTTCCTATTCATAACTTCAAAGTTCCCGGGGAAGACCCAGGTTTCTCCTTTTTCCTTATGACATGTCAGGTGGACCTGATGAGCACTGGCAGGCTCCCCCACTCATCTGGAAGTAGCCCTCAGGAAGACAGAGAAGGGGGAAGCCTCCCCATCTCTGTGTAAACACAGCTGCCCAGCTTCTTTCCAACAGGGAATCCAGCAACAGCAGGAAGCCTCCCCTGCACAAGGTACAACCAGAATTCCCTCTTACTACTGCCTAGAGCCCTCTTTAGTGTCCACCAGGTAGTACCGGGGTCTACTCAGAAACACTTGGCAAACACTCCCCACAGGCAAAGTACTCTAGTTTGCTGATGGCAGTGAGGGAGGTCAGAGGGAGGAGAAAGGTGCAAATATGAGCAGGGCAGAATCCCTACCCTCCAGGAAGAGCGGAAGACTACTGCGCCCCTGGCTGTGGGCTGTATATGGAAGACTCCAACCTTAAGGTCTCAAAATGGAGCCTCATGCCAGTGCCTCCTGAGGCTGGGTGCAGAAAACCCATCCAGACAAGAGGATCAGCCTCAACTCCCATCCTTGCAACATGACGGGCAAATGCCTTTCAAGTCTGGGACAAGGGCATGGAACATGCTTTCTCAGAACATGTTTTTGTAGGATGCTCTAAACCCCCTGTACAGTTTTCATGATAGATCCCTGTGGACTCTTTCCCCCCATTTCCCTTCTGGGTTATTCTCTAAAAACTACTTAACCTCTCCAATAAATCCAAGTTGTTTTTGTCTGTTTTTGAGGTGTCACCCAGGCTGGAGTGCATGGCACAATGATGGCTCACTGCAGCCTGGACCTCCCAGGCTCAAGCAATCCTCCCACCTCAGCACCCTGAGAAGGACTACAGATGCACACCACCATGCCTAATTTTTAAATTTTTTGTAAAGAATTTAAAGATGGGGAGGTCTCCCTATGTTGCCCAGGCTGGTCTTGAATCCTGGGCTGAAGCGACCCTCCCACCTTAGCCTCCCAAAGTGCTGGGATTACAGGCGTGACCCACTGTGCTCAGCCATATAACCAAGTTTTAAAGAGAATTCCTCAAGTTGAGTTTCCCCTTGTTTTCTAATGTGGCTTGCACTCTTTCATTCACCCCGAAAATATTTAAGCAGCATGTTTAATGGGTCAGATACGAAGCTAGGTACTGGGTATATAACGCGGAGCAAAATCAACAAGGTCCCTGCCTTCTTAGAAGAAGGGGGAAAAGCAGGTATCTACAACAGAATATGTAGTGACAAACTGTGATGAGTGCTACAAAGGACAAGAGAAAATGGGGGTGGGGGTGAGGTAGGGAGTAGAGCTGTTTCCTGCAGAGGGTTCAGCTCCTAAAACGTCTAACTCCCTTCCAACTGAGAAGAGAAAGGTGGCCAGTGTGCCTGGAATACAATAAACCAGGAGAGACACAGAGGCCCAGGCTGGAGAAGGCAGGAGGGGCTAGATCACACAGCACCTAAACATGTTCAGAATGTAGATTTTATCCCACAGGCAACAAAGAAACCTTCAGAGAGTTTGAGCAAGGATGTGACATGATCATGTTAGAATTATTTATTATTTATTTGAGACAGGGTCTCTGTCACCCAGGGTGGATGCAGTGGTGTGATCACAGATCACTGTGGCCTCAACCTCCTGGGTTCAAACAATCCTCCCACCTCAGTCTCCTGAGTAATTGGGACTACAGGCACAGGCCACCACACCCAGCTAATTTTAATTTTTCTTCCTTTTCTTTTTTTTTTTTTTCTGTAGACAGGGTCTCACTGTGTTGCCCAGGCTGGTGTCGAACTCCTGGGCTCAGGCAATCCTCCCACCTCAGCCTCCCCAAGTGTTGAGATTACAGGTGTGAGCCACCATGCCCGGCCATGTTAGGAATTTTTAAAAGACCACTCTGACTGCTGGGTGGTGAAGAGATTAGAAAGGAGTAGAGGTAGATGAGGGCAGGTCAGTGAGGGGCTGCTGGAGTATTCCAAGCAAAAAGATGGTTGTTTGCACCAGACTAGAACAGTGGCAGAGAAGCTTAAGAGAAAAGAACCATCCAAGAGACGTTTATAAGATAAAAATCAGCAGTATTTGGTGCAGGACTAGATAAGGGCGAACGGAGGGAGGTCGAGCTTGCATTTGTAGTGAGGAGAAATGTCAATTACCTCTGGCAGAAAGCACAGGCTGAGCAAACTCTGCAGCTCACTGGCACTGCACTTCCCTTGGCACCTATTTTTCAGAATTGCTAGAAAAATTTCAAGCCCATCTCTTATTTACTCCTAAATCTATTCCTGAAACTGTCATCCACTTTTAACACATTTATCAAGCATCTATTATGCTCTGGGGATAGAGAGGTGACCAGCAGCTCATGCTCTCTGCGTCTGTCTTCTTTGAGCCCCTGGGTGTTGCCTAGAGGCAGCCTCTAAACCCTCCTGGCAGCAAACACAACTCCCAAAGCTGGGGCTCATCTTACCTTCTGAAACCTTCATACAAGCCACTTAACAGACACCTCTCTACCTCTTAGAGACATTCCGCAATGCAACAAGCAGCTTGAGTTCTTTTCACTCAGAGATTCACTCCTCATTTCATAATATTCTGAGCCCCAGGAGACATCATAGCATCAAATCAAAACTCCCCAGGTCTTTGAGCCTTGCTCTTAAAGGAAGATCATGAGTCCCACCAGGCAGTTCTTCCTTCTACTACATAATCAAACTCCTTTTCTCTAAAATGTACTGAGTTTGGAACCTACATGCGACTTGTGCCCTTTGATTTGTTGCCCAGATTAGTTTGTGCTGGGTTCTATCCTATCACCGAGAATGGTGGTTTAATAAACTTTGGAGCTATACTGTCCAATATGGGCACATGGAACTATTTAAATTAAAATTAAAGCTTGGGTTTCAGCTTAATTAAAATTAAAGCTTCCAATTCTCAGTTGCACTAAACACCTTTCAAATGTTTAATGGTCTGTTGTACTATGATGCACAGAGGCACTGCTACAAGGTTGTTTGCATGTTTGATTTGAATTTCCCCTTTACAAAATAAAAATGAAATTCAACATACAGTTAACTTGTGTCCTGTTTCATGCTACAAGTGAATACTATAAATTGAACTTAAAGTAACATACGCCACTAAAATACTGCTTCTTAATCAGTTTCAAAGTTTGGGTTTTGTGTAAAATTCATTTGCTAAGAATGTTTGAAAATAACCTGTGACTTCATCATGGGCTCATAATTGTATAAAGCCACTGTGGACAAACACTGTCCTTTTTTGTTTGTTTGATTTTTAGAGACAGGGTCTCACTCTGTCACCAAGACTGTGGTGCAGTGGTGCCATCATGGCTCACAGCAGCCTTGAATTCCTGGGCTCAAGCGATCCTCTTCCCAGCTCAGCCTGCCAAGTAGCTAGGACTACAGGTGTGTACCACTGCGTCTGGCTTTTTTTTTTTTTTTTGTAGAGGCAGGGTCTCACTGTGTTGCCTAGGCTGGTCTCAAACTCCTGGCCTCAAGTGATTCTCCACTTCGGTCTCCCAAAGTGCTGGGATTACAGGCATAAGCCACAGCACCTGGCCTTTAAAAAAAAAAAAAAAAATGTACCTTGCACACTGCCCAATACAGTTGCTATTTAGTAAATACATAGACTAACTGGTCATCTTGAAAGCACTCTTAATTTTATATGGGTACTTCTCATAGACAAGTCTATAAGAGGTTTCCACTAAATGTTCATTTCAGATTCTGAATTTCAACTACCTAACACCAGCCCTATAATTATGCAGTGTGCAGGCATTTTTTTCTCTAGAATATCTACCAAATGATTTTATAGTCCAAAGACACATTTATACTGTGACAGAAAATCCACCAACAATGCTTCATTGTGGAATTATCTTGGAACAAGGTTAGCAAAAGTTGACAATTATCAAAATTGAGTAATAGATGCCTGATATCCATTACATTATTCTTTACTTTTGTGTATTTTTAAAAAAATTCCACAGTAAAAGATATTTTGAAAAAGTTAGTCAATTATATACAAATTTGATGAGGCCTCACACATACTTTACAAGATAATTATAACTTTAATATGGCTGGGTTCATAGCACTTTATTGACTATCCCAAGCCAGTGACCTGTTTTATGAAGTCCTCTCCTTGTATGGTCCTGAGGTGTGGTTGTTCCTTTGAATGGGGAAACATCATCAAATCTCGCTGGAGATGGGGTTCAGGCAGGTTTTGCACACAGCAACTCCGAGTTGTCATGTTTGACCACCTGGCTGTAAGGCCAGTAGTCTCTGTCTCCTCTTATCAGGAAAAAAGGCTAAAGATCTCCTGCCGCATCCAAACACTAAAGCAAACAACTGCAGCCAAGAGCAGAGGAAGAGCTGCTTCCAGTCCACCTTGCTCCACACTGAGCACTGCACCCACCACAGAGATGCCTACAGGTAGGGCCAAGTCTCCCAGGTACAGGTGCTGAATGCTTAGCACACCACAGAAAGTCCAACATAATCTACCTTAGAATGCCTCCATGGATACACCTACTCAGCTGTCTTAGTTTTACCTTCTGCCCTATGGTTATGCTACACATGGAATCATGGGAAATGCTGACTAAGAAGAGAAACTCATCCACTCGAAGTCAAGTTCCCCACAGCCCTGAGAGTCAGCAAACCCTACCCACAGTCCTTTCTGTACATGCCAGGCATGGCTCTCAAGGCTCATTCAACCCTCAAAGCTTCTTGGAGGTGGGAAAGTGAGGCAAAAGAGCTTAAGAAACTTCCGGAGGCCCCTCGAGCAGTGTCTGGTTGCCAAGCTTCTGCTCTCCCTGCTACACTATGCTGCCTTGTGACATGTCCTCTGCAGACTGGCACCTTCTGAGCCTGCCCTTCCCATATTCCCCTCTCTGCCCCTCTGCACAGCAGCCAGACATCCACGTTGCTCCCTCTCTTGAAATGCTCTGCCCAAGACCCCCAGTTGCTGGTTTCTTCCTTTTCTTTCTTGGTGCCCTGTTCTTTTCCTTCAGAGGAAGGAGATTTTACATACATTACAATCCAATATATATGATGCATATGTCTATTGACTTGTTTGTTGTCTAGACTAGATAACGTGCTTTGTGCAGGAAGGAACCACATCTGTTTTGCTCCCCATCAGATTTCCAGTGCCAAGCACAACACTTGGCCCTGGTAGATGCTCAAATACTTGCTGAATGACAATCATTGTTCAGTCAATCCTTTCAGTAAAAAGATTTTTAAATTCTCTATTTCGAGCCTAAAATAATAAATACAACCATCTATAAGAATACAGCCCAAAAGACAGCATGAGGTCCAAGAAAGGACTGAAAATTGAATAAGAAAACAAGCCAGCTTATGTCAGCTTTGAATAGCAAGAGAAATGAAACTTATAAAATGCATATTGGGATTCTGAAAGGTTATTTGCAGGAGCAATCCAACGAGGTTTTAATCTCAAATCCTAAATAAGCTTATGACTGAAGCCAGCTCCTCTTGCCCAGTGCTGCTTTCAACTGTTAGAATAAGCTGGGGAGGCACTTAATGTGTTTGTTGCAATAATCTTCTTAGGGAAAAGCCCTTAGAACCAATATTCCAGGCAAATCCAGCAGACAAAGGTTACCTGGTTGTTTCAAAGCCCACCCACATTTCCCATTCTCCCAGCTTCCACACAGAAAGGTTAGATTCTTCTCTCAATAGTCCCATTTATGCTCACAGTGACCTGGCACATGGCTTTTGTTCACCAAAGAAAAGCCTTTCCTTTCAAGGACTTAAGTCTTCTGCAACTCCCATAAGAGTTAATTCTTTAAATTTAACAAAGTTCTCCCAATACAAGTAGTCCCCACTTATCCGCAGTTTCAGTCACCCATAGCCAACCAAGTTCTGAAAATATCAAATGGAAAATTGCAGAAATAAACAATTTGCAAATTTTAAACTGCATGCCATTCTGGGTAGTGTGATGAAATTTCTCACTGTCCAATCCCATCCTGCCTAGGATGTGAATCCTCCCTTTGTCCAGCAGATCCAAGCCGTAGGCACTACCTACTCGTTAGTCACCTTTAGTTGTCTCAGTTATCAGATCAACCTTCACAATATTACAGTTCTTGTGTTCAAGTAACCCTTATTTTACTTAGTAATAGCCCCAAAGCATGAGATTAATGATGCTGGCAATTTGGATATGCCAAAGTGAAGCTGTAAAGTGCTTCCTTTAAGTGAAAAAGTCAAACTTCACAACTTAGGAAAGGAAAAACATCTTGTACTGAGGTTGCTAAGATCTGTGTTAAGAACGAATCTTCTATCTCCGAAAATTGTGAACAATATGTGGTTTGTGGTTGTTGTAACCGTTCTTCTTTTTTTTTTTTTTTTTTTACACGGAGTCTCACTCTGTCACCCAGGCTAGAGTGCAATGGTGCAATCTTGGCTCACTGCAACCTCTGCCTCCCGGGTTCAAGCGATTCTCCTGCCTCAACCTCCTGAGTAGCTGGAACTACAGGTGCACGCCACCATGCCTGGCTAATTTTTTGCATTTTGGTAGAGATGGGGTTTCACCATGTTGCCCAGGCTGGTCTGGAACTCCTGAGCTCAGGCAATCCACCCGTCTCAGCTTCCCAAAGTGCTGGGATTACAGGTGTGAGCCACCACACCCGGCCCAACTGTTCTATTTTATTAGTTATTATTGTTAATCTCTTACTGTGTCTAATTTATGTATTAAACTTTATTATAGGTATATTTGCATAGGAAAAAAACATGGCGTATATAGGGTTTAGTACTATCCACGGTTTCAGGCATCCAGTGGGGAGCAACATAAGCCAGCATTCTAGGCCCAGGTATCAGTCCTTGACCTTGCTGTATAATCTTGGAAAGTTATTTAACCTTTCTGAGCCTCAGTTTTCTCATCTTAAAATAAGATTGATAATAGTATCTACTATTCATAGGGTGGTGTAAAGTTTAAAGGTAGGAACAGTGCCTGGCACATGATTCCCCGTAAATGATAGTTATTTATATTGTTATCACCTGCCTATTGTTTTGGTTCTCAAAGCACTATCACAAACACCTGAGACTTCAAAAGTCCTGAAGACAATCATTTTCTTTCAATCATTTAATTTCTCAGATTCTTAGATTCATAAACTCATATAATCTACGAGACGCTGGCAGTGGGGGATGGCACTAAGAAATCACCTCTTCATTTTGGAAGACAGACTCTTTTTTTTTTTTGAGACAGAGTCTCGCTCTGTCACCCAGGCTAGAGTGCAGTGGTGTGACCTCGGCTCACTGCAACCTCCACCTCCCAGGTTCAAGCGATTCTCCTGATTCAGTCCCAAGTAGCTGGGACTACAGGCATGTGCCACCATGCCCAGCTACTTTTTGTATTTTTAATAGAGCCAGGCCGGTCTTGAACTCCTGACCTCAGGTGATCTGCCTGCCTTGGCCTCCCAAATTGCTGGGATTACAGGCATAAGCCACAGCACCCTGTCCTGGAAGAGAGTCTTTTAAAAGTCCAAATTAGTGAAGTGATGTGCAGCTGGTATCCTGCCTCGCTGCCCAGTGCAATTTTGGGTGATCCATGCAGCCATTGGGAAATATGTTTCTGATGGTGAAGTGGGGATGACAGGTGAAACTGTCAGGACTGTAGCCTCCTGACTCAAAGTCTAGTGTTCTCTCCACCTCACCAATGCCAGTCAACGGCTTCTGAACTTTCATGACCTCCCAGCATCCCTCTCATTAATGGTGTTTCATGGACATTTCACACAGTGTAATTAAGCATTATAAAGAGTTTGGAAAGGAGCAACACAAAATCTTGTATAACCTATGAGTTGCTTTAAAACTCACATGTAAGAATATTCACAACAGCGTGGGCTTCCAGTCTTCTTATTACAATATTTACTTTAAACTTGGGATTTAAAGTTGACAAAGACTTTAATGAATAGGAAGACAAAGGGAGCTGTTTGTCCATGGCTCGTTAGCTCCTGAAGTTAATGCTTCTCACAGGGACAAGAGTCAGCCAAAGGATAGCGCTCTAGGCAAATTGGAAAATGTTCCTCCAGCCACAAATCATGGATTATTGCCTGGGCGTTGAGTGGCAAATCTTACAAGATGCTTCCCAGCTTTTCCCAGTTAACCATTCATCCTGTCAGTGGACAGCATGACTTGTTATTGAGTGCTCACTAGAACCAGGGACATGAGTGATCTCATTTAATTCTTACAACTACCCATAAATAATATACTACCCTAGTTCATCTAAGACCATTGACTATAAGACACACTGTTATTTTATGTGCCGGAAAAGGAAGCCACTGCCGACTACCAGTCTAAGACCCCATACAAGATGCTTTTTTTCCCCAGGAATGTTAACATTACATAAATTACACTGTCTTAGCATTGTTGAAATGGGAATATTTTCCCACTTTACAGACAAAGAAACTGAGGTACACAGAAAGAGAAGTAATTTACCCTTAAGGTCACAGAGCTGGTAGGCAGAGCACAAGGATACAGACCCAGCCAGTCCAGTCACCTTTCCATGGCAGTAAAAGATTTCCCAACAGCCTCGTGAATTACTCAAAACTGCAGTTGGCAGAGACAGACACCGGCATCTAACTCTGGCTCCAGCAGGAGCACAGGAGCTCATTAGTGCAGCAATTCTCTGAACATCTCTGAACCTGATCACTCTGAACATGTCCACTCAAGAGGGCACTGCAAGAGACATCTCTAATAAACTGCCATTTCTCTCCAGGGAAAAACAACGTGGTACAATGGAAAAAGCATGTTTTGTTTGCTTGGACACAGGGTCTTACTCTGTCATCCAGGATGGTCTCAAACTCCTGGCCTCAGGTAATCCTCTTGCCTTGGCCTCCCAAAGTACTGTAATTACAAGATGTGAGCCACTGTGCCTGGCCCAAAAAAGCACGTTTTTTGAATCAATGTCCTAGACTGACATTCTTGCTCCACCATCTAACCAGCTTGTCACCTTGGGCAAGTTACTGATTTGCTCTGAGCCTCGGTTTCCTCTTCTGTAAAATGAGGCTATCACATCTCCCTTAGAGAGCTGCTCTAGGACTGGAGAGGATATACACATAAGGGGCAGAAAACAGTAACTGGCTGAGTTGGAACTCAACAATGCTCTCTTTTCTATACTAGTCTTCTGCCTTGGGACAGAATCAAAGAATAAGCATTCCCTGTGACCTCAGCAATTCCCAAGGAGACCTTCAGGAGATAAGGATCAGACAGAAGAAAGTAGACCCTGAGGGATATTCAGGCAAAGAAAATGAACTAGAAACACCTAGAGAACAAGAGACAGTGTGTGTTTAATGAACTTCCTAACTCTGAATGAATGAATTGATAAATGGAAAAAAAGAAAGAACAGGCACTTTCCATCAAAAGATACCAGTCAACAGACGTGAGGATTAATATAATTTTATATTGAACCTGACACAGAAAACTGGTCTTTGAAGATTCAGTTTGATACTGAAAGTAATCTACAGTGAGGAGAATTTCCCCATTGCTCTGCTCTCATATTAAGTAATAAACTGTGCAGTTTTCCCCTCTTTCCTCAACAGATTCAGAAAACCTTCCAGAAAACAGGAGCTTTTGACTTGAAGGAAAGGCAACTAATATGGCATACAGAAACAAACTCTTCATCCTTTAAAAACAAAAAAACCCTCCATCATATCTATAATGTCTAGTGGTTTCTGGCATACAGCAAAATTATTAGTATTTTAATAAATAATTTCTTTTTTGACTCCAGGCAACTGCTTTTTGTCCAAAATATGCTACATATTTATTCTATCTAAAAGCCTAATCTTTCCTGCTTCTTCTCCAGAAGCATTCTAACATAATCTCTAATAATGAACATTATGTTTGGTATATGCTGTGTCTAATCTTCTCACACGATGACATAACTTGCTCTTCAAACCTCCAACAATCAGCCCAAACCAAACTCCTGAATTTTTCCTCCCTCCTCGTCTGTCCCAGCCCCTGGGTTGCTTGTCAGTAGACTCAATTACCACTATCTTCTGATCTGAATCAATTTGTTAATCTCCTTCCTCTGGGGCACAGTGCCTTTTACTGGAGATAAACATGCAGGCAAGTTCAGTTCACCCAGAGCCCTCCACATCCTCTCCCTCCAAGCCTTCACACTCCCAAAGGGGCCCAGAAAAAAAAGAAAGAAATGATATGGCAAAATCCCACTCTATCCACATCACCTCAGGAGGCTTGTTTTCCATAACTTTAGACCAACTACCATTTTTGGGGAGAATCTGAAAGAATATTGCTTATGGGCTGGGTAAGAGCTAACAGAAATGGCAGTTTCATTCTTCCAATATGAGACAAGCGTCTCTGTGTGACCCAGCTCTAAGACTCACAAACCTAGACTACTCAAACGCCCCATACTCCAGACTTCAAGGATAACCTGCCCTCCATTTTTCCTTATTGTTTTCCATATAAAATTCACTCGTTGTTTCCCCTCCAGCTTACACCTGGTTCCTGAAATGACTCCTTTGAACCCTCTGAGAATCCTCAAAACATGTAAAAGGCTCATTCCTTTTAATGCATGTGCAGAGTGGTGATGGTGTGAAGACGCTGGCACTTCAAAAGTGAATGTGGCAGGAGCCCTGCCCTCAAGGAGCCCACGATTTTCCCTCAACTCTAAAAAACGATGTCCTCCCTGGGCAGTGTCTGTAAAATACAGTGACAAAGTACTTCATACCTCTGGAGAAAGAGCGAGGGTGGAAACAGACTTTGCCCTTACATTTGACGTCCTGTAACCATAACAACCGATGGTTTAAGTAACTATCAACCCACTGAGGGGCCAAGTTTTCCAAAAATCGTTTTAAAAAGGGGAAGACTCCCCTGCACCAACTCCCATGGCAGCCGTACGCTCTAGGCAGCGTGTGGTGCAATGTGGCCAGCCGTTCCCCGCCTTCCCCGGTCCCACCGTATGGTTTCCGTGCTCAGCAGCCAGCAGCGACGGCGTCCACGGCCACACCGCCTCCCCGCAGGGCACCTGGCGCTAGGCCTCAGCCCAATGTCACTTGTTAACCTTCTGATCCCCCGGATTTCGGCACGCCGCTGCCTCCCTGCTAAAGCACACAAACCACTCCACCGCTGCCTCCCTGCTAAAGCACACAAACCACTCCACCGCCACCCGCGTTCTCCAGGAGTTGGAGAAAAACCACCGGGGCGCAGACAACCTCTGACAGATTCGAGTAAAGTAACTGCGGTTCTCGACTTCCGAGCATTTCGCGTCGCCTGTAAGGGGGGCGGCAAGAACCCGGGGCCCCATTCATAAAATTGCAAGCCGTTTTCCTCTAGTTTGCGCGTGACGGTGCCTCCCTGCCCGGGGCCGGAGACTGCAGGCTGAGGGGACGGGGCCGGCAGCTCCTCCCGCCGGAGTCGAGCCCGAGCCATCCGGCGGGGCCCCGAAGGAGGGATCGCCCGGGGGCGTCGCGGGTGGGCGTCCCCGTCAATACCCAAACCGTGACAGCGGGGTGGGGGGCCGAGCCCCGCCACGCCAAGGGCCGCCGGACCCGACCGGTACTCTGAAGCCCGCGGGGTCGATTCGCGCCCAGCGCGGGCCTTATCCGCGGGGCGCTCCCTCCACCGCCCCCGCCTGGCCCCGAGACTGCTCACCCAAGATCCTCTGGCTGCCTCATTGTACTATGCCGGCGCCCGTGCTCCCGGCTGCCGCGACTCCGGCTTCGGCTGGGGAACCGGCCGCGGTCCCGCCGCCCTGCCGCCCGCCCGCCCCCGGGCACACGCCGCCCCGCCCCGCCGGCGGACCCGCCCCGCGCCCGCGGCCGCCGCCGCCAACCAGAGGGCGCGGGGGCGGAGCAAACGGCACGCCAGGCCTAACCAATCCAGTTCTACCGCGCGCCGAGGTGAGGCCGCGGAAATGGGTGAGCGAATTGTCAGGTCTGTTAAAGGGGCCACCGCCCTTGGAGCTAGGTTGAGGAGTGGTGGGGAGGGTTACCTGGAAGAGCCCCAGGTGAGAGGGATAAGAGCTTCACTCTCCCAACGGGGCTGCACACTGTCCCCAGCTCTTTGCACTTCTTAATTTCCTCTTCCTGCAGTCTAGCAGCAACAAGTGCCCTTGAGACGAGGGCTGGGGGTTGAGGTGGGGTGACTGAGGCTCGGAGAATCAGGGGTATCCCCCTGGGCAAATTCACTCGATTTGCATTTTAGAGGGCCATCAGACATATCTGTCTCCATCCAACTGCAGACATTGATTTAAAAAGGCAAATTCCCAGTTTCCCCCATTATGTACTTCCCCCACCTGACTACCACACTACCACATCCTATCCTGAACTAACTCTGTTACTAGTTTTTTTGTTTGTTTGAGACGGAGTCTCGCTCTGTCGCCAGGCTGGAGTGCAGTGCCGTCATCTGGGTTCCCTGCAACCTCCGCCTCCGGGGTTAAAGTGATTCTCCTGCCTCAGCCTCCCGAGTAGCTGGGATTACAGGCACGCGCCACCACGCCCAGCTAATTTTTGTATTTTTAGTAGAGACGGGGTTTCACCATGTTGGCCAGGATGGTCTCGGTCTCTTGACCTCGTGATCTGCCGGCCCCAGCCTCCCAAAGTACTGGGATTACAGGCGTGAGCCACCGCGCCTGGCCACGAGTTCTTAGAGCTTAGAACTTATCTAGTATTAACTGCTTATTTTTAGAGAGGCAATATCTGAGGCTCAGAGAGGTAAAGTGACTTCTAGAGGTAAATTCTCACTTAGAATGAGCTTCCTGGGATGGCAATGCCCATTGTGCATTTATCTTCTGTGAACCTGGGTTGGCTGGCAGAAGCACTGGCACATAGGGAGAGTTCCCCCTTCCCCTGTAGTCCTTGCCCCTCTGCACTTCCCACCCACCACAAGAAAGGACCAAGGCAACAAACAGATGCGTCCGTGTGTCTCCTGCATTAGTGGGTCCCAAACGTCAGATCTTCAACGTCAGATCATCCTGGAGGGTTTGAAGATCTCTAAGTCCCACCCCAGAACCTGTAATTCACTAAGTCTGGGATGGCCTTCGACACCCCTCCCTCCAGGTGATTCTAATGCAAGTGGTACAAGGACCACACTAAGGTGCATATTTTGAGTCTATCATAGTCATGAAATTCAAATTCAACTGGCAAAATGAAAGCCAAACTCCTTTCATCCTCCGAATTAGTAATATGGTTGGGAGACTTGCTAGTAAGGGAGGAGGTCACCTACTAAGATACTCAGAACAGAATAAGTCATGCCAAGAACTGAGTGTAGAAGGGCACTGAACCCAGATGAAACAACAGCTGAAAGTTTGAAATCCTCAAGCAGGAAGATTTGATGCCTCAAGCGGGGGGAAGCCAGGCTAGTTCTCTGACTCGTGAGACAGTGCATAAATATCTTAATGGCAGACATACTCCTGCTCACCACCAGGCCCAGTCATAATCCCAGAAGAATTCCCTGCTACTCTGGTGCCTCATTCCAATGCCAGCAAGCCCTGCCTACCCTCCTGGCAACATTTCTCTCCCCTTCCTAGTATCCCAGATACCTGTCTGACCCAGAAGTCACTGCCCTCAGACTTGAAGATCAGTCCCCTCACACCTAGATCTTGCAGGTCTAGACACCTGCCTGCCCCAGAAGTCATTGTCCTCAGACTTGGAGGTCAGCCCTCGCCCCCTAGATCTTGCAGCTCAGCTGCCTCCCACACAGATCTCGGGCTCTTGGAATGGCCTCCACACAATAACCCTGTATGTGCTGTGATTTCTGATGGATGTTGTGTTGCCAGGGACAACTCTGCGCAAGGATTGATCAGCCTCATGAGAATGCAGTCTCTGGGCTGCAGGCATTACTGCCTGGGATCACCACTTGCTTCTATTGCCCTTCTTAAAGGAAAAAGAATTCATGTCCCAACAGGAGAGATTTCCAGTTGTGGTTATCTGGAAATGTGCAACAAAGGCAGTTACCAATGGAGACACAGCCTGAAGCTCTCCTTGGCCACATCTTCAGCCCCCTGCCTCAGGGAGAGAGAGAGAGAGAAAGGGCAGGGGCCCTGGAGCTGCCCCTTGGAAAGGTCCTTGGAAGCTGGCAATGTGCCTCTCAGAGTGCCCACCAACCTCCTTTCCCTACCAAGCTACACAAAAGTGTTAAATTAATTAATACATTACCAACCAGATCTCAAACTAGAAGCCAGTAAGATCCAGCATGAACACTTAGAAGAATCCCTTCTTTTTGAAATGTGAGGAATTTGGATGCATTGAAAAATAAATGACATATCATAACACAATAATGTTTCCTACGTATTTTTTTTTTTTTTTTTGAGATGGAGTCAGCCTCTGTCATGTTGCCTAGGTTGGAGTGCAGTGGCGTGATCTGGGCTCACTGCAACCTCCGCTCAGGAGGAGAGCCCAAGAGTTTGAGACCATGTTGTCCAGGCTGGTCTCAAACTCCTGGGTTCAAGCAATTCTCCTGCCTCAGCCTCCCCGAGTAGCTAGGACTACAGGAACGTGCCACCACACCCAGCTAATTTTTTTTATTTTTTTTATTTTTAGTAGATACAAGGTTTCACCATGTTGGCCAGGCTGGTCTTGAACTCTTGAGTTCAGGTGATCTGCCCACCTCGGCCTTGGCCTCCCAAAGTCCTGGGCTTACAGGTGTGAGCCACTGCGCCCGGCCTGTTTCCTACCTATTAAGAGGTTACTATGTGCCAGGTACTATGCCAAGTCCCTGGCACATACTAGTTCACTGAAACCTTACAGTAACTCTTTAGGGTAGATATGACCATTATTTTCTCCTTTTTATGGATGCAGAAACTGAAGTTCACAGATTAGTGATGTGTCCAAGATAGCAGGGCTAGTTGAAGGAAGAGCCAACAGTTCATGACCGTAACCACCAGGCTTTTTTGAGATGGGGTCTTGTCATGTTGCCAGGGCTGGTCTCAAACTCCTGGGCTCAAGCGATCCTCCTGCCTCAACCTCCCAAACTGCTGAGATTACATGTGTGAGCCACTGTGCCTGGCCCAAATCATGCTTAAAAGAGTGATTTTAGAGCTTGGCATCCGTGACTCATTGTAGTGACCTCTGAAAAAGGTTAGGGATTGTGATGCTAAATTCAGATATCAAGCAAGATTCCTTACTTTGTCCCCCAGATAGCTACTCTATATGTATAGCATGTACAAAGTGATCTAAATTTTTTCACCTAGAGTAGGATCTTAAGTTACAGAAATGCAAGCCCAAGCTAATACTCTGCCCTCTTTCTCTACCCCCACCCCCTCAACCCTCATGCCAGGCTCTCTTGAAACCCAGGTTTCAACTATCAGGTTAAGCCCACATAGGTTCTGATATACTTGAAAGATTCCCAATTATTGCATTTCAAGATAATCCCTATTTTCTCATCAATTTCTAAACAAACCAAAAAATGCTCTAAGATTTTTTTGTTTTTGTTTTGAAACAGGGTCTTTCTCTGTTGCCCAGGCTGGAGTGCACTGGCACACTCATGGCTCACTGCAGCCTTGACCTCCTGGGCTCCAGTGATCCTCCCACCTCAGCCTCCTGAGTAGCTGGGACTACAGGCACGCGCCACCATGCCTGGCTAATTTTTCTCTACTTTTTGTAGAGATGAGGTCTTGTTGTGTTGTCCCAGGCTGGTCATGAACCCCTGGGCTCAAACGATCCTCCTGCCTCGGTATCCCAAAGTGCTGGGATTAGGCATGAGCCACTATGCCCAGCCTAAGATTTTTAATTCTGTTTTTGACATTGCACTCTTGGAGATAGAAATGGTTAAGTACAGAAAACCAAAAAGTTGATCCACTTGTACATCTAACAAAGATTAGGGATCATTATGCCACAAGCCACACCATTAATGAGCAATCACTGTGCATTCAGTACCAGGTGGTGGGCTGAGTACTGGGGATAGAGATGAAGGCACTTGTAGATGCTAGATCTAGTAGAGAAACTGACACGTTGATAGACCATTATAGGCTTCCTTAGAGGGAAGCCCAGGAGCCGTGGGGACGCAGAATAGGCACTTAGAACCCCTGGGGAACCCAATAATGTTTTTAGGGGTGGCCAGATTAAGGTCATTATGAAGAGAAGCCAGAAAGTTTACAAAAACCCAAGCAAGAGCTGCCAAACCCAAGGGAGAAGAGATTTAAAGAGAGAGCAGTCAACAGCAACAGATGCCTCAGAAGGGTGAAATTAGAAGAGGCCTGAAAGTATGCTTTGGGATTTCAAAATTAAAAGATTAGGGTCATTGACACATGCAGCATAGATGCGGCTGGAAATGTAGAGGCTCCCTAGAGCTGGGCTGAGGAGAAGAGCTAAGGAAAAAGAAGAATCAGCCAGGTGCAGTGGCTCACGCCTGTAACCCCAACACTTTGGGAGGCCGAGATGGGTGGATCACTTGAGGTCAGGAGTTCGAGACCAGCATGGCCAATATGGTGAAACGCTGTCTCTACTAAAAATACAAAAATTAGCCAGATGTGGTGGTGCATGCCTGTAATCCCAGCTACTCGGGAGGCTGAGGCAGGAGAATCGCTTGAACTCGGGAGATGGAGATTGCAGTGAGCTGATCACACCACTGCACTCCAGCCTGGGCAACAGAGTGAGACTCCATCTCAAAAAAAAAAAAAAAAGAGAGAAGAAGAGGAATGAAGAGACGGTGCAGTGGAGGACTGATGGGATAGGGTCCAAGGAGGCCCAAGGGGACAAGAGAGTGGCCCTGGGTCAGAGTTGGAAGCAAAGTCATCTCTCAAGAGTGGGTGGGAAGGGGATGACAAAGGGCTTTGAGGGGAACCGTGAGGGTCTGGAAAAGCCACCAAGAGGAATGAAAGTGGGAGCTGCCTGATGGAGAGGGAGGATTCTGGGAGACCAATGTGTTTGTGGTGGCACCAGGTCTACAGAGTTGGATGGATGGCTCTCTGGGGCTTGGCCACAGAAGCCAGGTATGGAGAATCCAGGGTTAGGGATGGACAGACAGGAGAAACACCAAACAGTTGGGGACACTGACAACAGGGTTGTTGAAGTGATAGGTCATGGGTTCCATGCTGGATAGGAAATCCAAGGGAGAGGGGATAGATGGGAGGAAATATGTGGTGGCAGGAAAGGTGAGAGGAAGCAGACTTTGTTCATTGGTGAACCATTCCGAGTGATGACAAGGTCAGGTGCGGCCACAGAATTGGAGTTTCTAAAGATGCTCAACTCCTGGGTTTTCTCTTCCCCTGGTTCCTTTATGGGAAATAATCAATCTGAGGACTGGGCAAGCCTCCAACACTTTCTTTTCACTCTGCACCAGCACTGGGACAGCTCTCCAAGATCGGAGGCAGGGGGAGAGCCTCATTCGTGACTGGTTTTCCTTCTAAAATAAAAACCTGTTTATAATCAGTACTCCCACCACCTTTGAGATACGAGCATTTGTGGGAAGGGCTCCTTGAGGGACGTCATCAGGGGCTTTAGAGATGCCTCAAGTGGTGGATGCGCTCACAAGAATAATTCCCTGCCATAATGGGGCAACAGACTGTGGTGATGCCCATTATTTACTTTGCCAGTTAGCATGTGAGGCCTGAGGTTATTAAATATAAATGGCTCAAAGCTCTGTCATCCAAGGCCTGCTGGGGAATGGTGGCTTCTAACTGATGTGGAGCAGTGCCAGGGTGGAATTTCTAAGGAGAAAGACTGACATTTTCCTCCCTTTCTGTCCTGATTCTGCGCCTTGCCTCTCAGAGCCTTCCCAACACTCTGCACAGAGAAGGAATATGCCTTTCAGCAGATACTCCTTTGCTCTCTTGATGACCTTGACATTGCCCGCCATCTTTGTAGCCTTCCAACCACAAGGTCCTCTGCTCCTGACTACCATCCTCCTGCCTCCACTCCAGCACGGGAAATCCAATCTTGAGCTTGCCTGGAATCACCCCCAAACATGATTCTAACTCCAGGGACAGAGGGTCAGCAGCACAGCCAATGGATGACAGCCCCAGCCCTGCAGCTAGGGCACCTCTCAGCTCCACCAGAACACACCACCCCTTAAATAGCAGAAGTGGAAGGGCTCAAACGGCCATTTAACGACATATACATCCACCCAAACACAGAGGAAGGTTGGGTGTTTTTTGGTTTGTAACCTTGAAAAGGTGATTTATACACCCAGATATAGAGTACTTAGGAATAAGCGGGAGATGCCGACTCCCTCCCGGGTTGTTCCACAGAATTGTGAGTGGAAATGGTGGAATTGCTAGCTTTCATCGTTTCCATATGGTTACTTAGCACCCATTTTCTGATTTAGAAGCAAAGATATTTGGGTGAGAGTTTAGGCAAGGAAAATGTTTGGATCTGTGAGAGTTGCCCAGAAAACAGAGCTTGAGACAAAAGCTTGTGTGTGAATACACTACTTGGGGGTGTGAGCCCAGGGAGCATAATTGAGGCTCCGGGAACCGATGCAGGGAGGGAGGCAGAAGCACTTGAGTGTGTGTCACTGGGGTGGCCACATTCCTGGCTGCTTGATTTGGAGGGGACTATTTGAGGACTGTAAGAAGTGTCTCAGGACCCGCCCCTGGGGTAAAGGGGAGGGCACTTACCCACTGGCCCCTTCCCCATAGGTAAAAGGCTCTGCACGCCTGCTTGAGCCGAGCTTCGAGAATGCACTGGCTTGGCACTGAATGTGTTCCAGTGCTTTCTAAGCTGCAGTGTCAAAAGAGATGCCCTGGGCTGGGGTTGAGAGATGGCAGCTGCAGGCCTGAGGCAAGATACTGTCAGTTTACACCTGCCAGAGCTGCTGGGAACATTCATAGTTCTCACTGCCACAGCAGTGGCTGGAAGGATCTCAGAGGGTGTTTAAGAGGTGTGTGGTACAGACTATTTTCAAAAAGAGGGATAAATCTGGAGCCAAAAAAGATATCTTGAGTTAAGATGGAAGGATATAAGCTATCAAATGTCTTTTAATGTTACAGTATTCTTTTAGGGAGGCAGCATTAGGCTAGTGGCTTTGAGGTCTTTTCAACCTGGGCTCAGATTTCGACCTGGGTTTAGGGTCCACTTCTATTGTTTCTGAGTTGCGTGACCTTGGAGAAGTTATTGAACTCCCCTGAGCCCCTCATCTAGAAATTGCCGATGTCCACATCCTACGTTTTTGTAAAGATTGTGTATGTAAATTGCTTAATATAGCATCTTTACATAATAGTTGCCCAATTAATGGAAGCTGATGTTTTTTACTGTAGAGAAAATTACTGACCATGGAATGTAAGGCATGCAGGAAGACAATGGGGTGATGTGCTCAAGCCTCAAAAATCAAAAATAGAAGTGAAAGAAGATATCATATGGTTGCAGGAAACCAAAAAGACTTCTAAATGTTCCGAACAACCAAGCAGCTTCTATCTACAATGACTACGTATCCTGGCATTTCCAAGATGGCATCCATGTGAAATATTCTCTCTGGTTGTCCCAGTACGTAAACTCATATTTGAGAGGCAGTCACCTCGATCTTGAACCAGAAAACAGCGTTATAGGTCTATCCCACCCAGGAGGGAAAACATCGGCCCCTAGTTTTCTTTGCTCCACCCACTCCTGGAGTGTCAGAAACATAACCCTTCTTTTCTGAGATTCTTCCTCCAACACCTCGCCTGAAGGGGCAGTTTTGTTTGCAGAAGTGAGTTAATTAACAGCCACAGGCCTTTCAGAAGAACCAGAAACTTGCAGTGCAATGGATACCCCACAGCAGAGGAGGAACCAAAATCCCCAAGTGGGGAACCCCCCACCTTTAACCTCTGCCCCATTCCCACAGCCCTCTCCTGCTGAGCCTGTGGGATCCACCGCAGCAAGAAATGGTTTGGGTTTTTCTGTTATGAACATGATAGAAGCTCCTTTAGAATATTTTTAAAACAAAGAAACATAGAAAAATAGAAGACAGAAGAAAAGACTCATTTTCTTTTATTTTTTTTTGAGACAGAGTCTGGCTCTGTCACCCAGGCTGGAGTGCAGTGGCGTGATCTCGGCTTACTGCAACTTCTGCCTCCCAGGCTCAAGCAATTCTCGCCTCAGCCTCCCGGGTAGCTGGGATCACACAGACACGCACCACCACGCAAGATTATAGACACATCCCTTCTCTGCTGCTAGTTTTCTATGTGGTCCTCTAGACTGAGAGCTCTGTGGACAATGAGCCCCTTCTGACTGGTCCTCTGTTACATCCTGACAGTTGAGCTCTGATTGGTTAAAGATGGCCACTTAGTCGTGACTGTTCCCCCATCCACAGCTATAGCTTATTTCTCCATCCCTCGGAATCTTGGGCTGGCCTTGTGAGGTAGCCAACTTCCAGAATGGCCCCCACGATTCTCACTTCCTGGTCATTCGTGCTCTTTCATAATCTCTCCTTCCACCATGAGTCAGGGGTCACAATAGACACAGTATGGTGGAAATGACAATGTATGACTTCTCAGGCTAGCTTATGAAGGGCATTTGGGTTGCTGCCTTGGTCTCCTGGATTACTTGCTTGGGGAAAAGTACCCATCAGGTTGTGAAGATACTCAGGCAGCCTATGGAGAGGCTGATGTGCAGAAAAACAGACTACCCACTAACAACAAGCACCAATTTGTCAATTATATGAGTAAGCCACCTTGGAAATGGATCCTCCAGCCCCAGTCAAGCCTTCAAATGAGAGCAACCTTGGCCAACATTTTCACTGCAATCTCATGGACGCTCCCAACCTGAACTGCCCAGAAAAACTGCTCCATAATTCCTGACCCACAGAAACTATGAAAGATAAATGTTTATCATCATTTTAAACCACTACATTTTGGGATTATTATGCAATAAGTAAAACACCCCATGACTGGCTTTGTCCAGTAGAATGCAGTAGCTGTGATATTCCAGGACTTCTAAGCTCAGGCCTTAGGAGAACTGAAGCTTTCACTTCCTGACTTTAGGAATCCAGGCACCATGCTGTAAGAAGCCCAGACCACATGGAGAAACCACATAGAAGAGAACTGAGGCACTCCAGGTGAAAGCCCCACTGAACCTCACAGCCAATAGTCAGCACTGATTGCCATCTCTGTGCATGGACCATCTTGCAGGTTCCAGCTGTGTCATGTCCTAGACACCTGCAGCCTTAGCTATCACCACAGAGAGCAAAACACACAGTTGAGCTCCGTCAACCCACAGAAATGTGACATAATAAAATGGCAGTTGTTTTCAGCCCCAGTTTTGGGGTGATGTGTTGTACTGCAATATTTAACCATAAGCTGGCTCAGCTTCTGGCATCTAATTGACTCTTGAAAAATACCTGGCGGGCGAGTACGGTGGCTCACGCCTGTAATCCTAGCACTTTGGGAGGCCAAGGTGGGCAGATTGCCTGAGCTCAGGAGTTCGAGGCCAGCCTGGGCAGCACAGTGAAAGCCCGTCTCCACTAAAATACAAAAAATTAGCCAGGTGTGGTGGCAGGTGCCTGTAATCCCAGCTACTTGGGAGGCTGAGGCAGGAGAATTGCTTGAATCCAGGAGGGGGAGGGTGCAGTGAGCCAAGATTGCGCCACTGTACACTCCAGCCCGGGCGACAGAGCGAGACTCTGTCTCCAAAAAAAGAAAAGGAGAAAAATATCTGGTGAACACATGGGTGTCCCTTGTTGAGTCTCAGCTTCCTCTTCTGTAACATCGCAGAGGTTAGGCTATTCCATGCCTCACATTCTACTAGTCTCCACCTCTCTGTGGTGTTATGTCTCCTAGCCCAGCTGCCTGCTGCGGGGTCACACTTTATCCTTGCAGGAACTCCAGCATCTGTGGCGCCTCTGTCCTCCACCGCATGCTAGTTCCTCCTCCCTTCTTTCTGAGGCACTCACACACCCCAGGTACCCGCTTCCTCCTGAAGCTCTCCTGGCGTTTCGATCATGGGGCTGTGAGGTTTGGCAGGAGGAGAGCAGTACAGACCCTCTGCCTTTTGGGTTACACCTGCTCAGTTCAGCCAGAGGACGCTAGAAATGTTCCCAAAAGGGCCCTGCGACACACAGGTGACAAGAGGAACACATGCAGACTGTCTGCCATCTACCCTTCCTCAAGGCCAAGTCCTGGAGTCGTCTTTTTGCTAGAACATGACTGGCCTCCTTCACAGTGTCCAGAGCCCAGGCTACATTTCCTAGAGCAGAGATGAGAACCCTGCTTCTGAGAACAAATGCTCAGCCTCGGGTTTATCAGGTTCCCTTATTTGCCATAGAAACACCAGGATCGGCCGGGCCCTGTAATCCCAGCATTTTGGGAGGCCAAGGTGGGTGGATCACCTGAGGTGAGGAGTTTGAGACCAGCCTGGGCAACATGGTGAAACCCTGTCTCTACTAAAAATAAAAAAATTAGCCGGGCATGGTGCCGGGCACCTGTAATCCCAGTTACTCGGGGGGCTGAGGCAGGAGAATTACTTGAACCCGGGAGGTGGAGGTTGCAGTGAGCCAAGATTGTGCCACTGCACTCCAGCCTAGGCGACAGAGTGAGACTGTCTCAAAAAAAAAAAAGAAAAGAAACATCATGATCACTTTTACTAGTGGTGTCTACAGCCATCTGGGGGCACGAGTAGATCTCTGTCATTCCCATTAAAACAATAAATAAGTAAAAAGGAAACTGAGGGTCCAGGAGTGGCTCACGACTGTAATCCCAGCACTTTGGGAGGCCGAGGCAGGCATATCACGATGTCAGGAGTTCGTGACCAGCCTGGCCAACATGGTGAAACCCCGTCTCTTTACTAAAAATACAAAAATTAGCCGGGTGTGGTGGCGGGCGCCTTTAATCCCAGCTACTCGGGAAGCTGAAAAAGAAGAATCGCTTGAAGCTGGGAGGCAGCAGTTGCAGTGAGCTGAGATCATGCCACTGTGTACTCCAGCTTGGGCAACAGAGCGAGACTCCATCTCAAAAAAAAAAAAAAGAAAGGGAAACTGAGGTCTGGAGAAGCCAAGTCTCTGGCCTAAGGTCACAAAACAAACCAAGCTTACTGGCAGAATTGGAATTGCCTTCTTTCTATATCCAGTCACCCACTCCACCCTCCTACACCCACCTGGCCTGCCATGTCACTCTGAGCCATCACAGTGTGACCCACTTAAATCATTATTCAGAAGACCAGTTGGCCCTTCCTGACTATAAGTCATCCCCAAAGCATCATTGTCACCATTATAATTAGTAAGGCCTCATTAAACTAAGACGGTACCTGTCCCAGACTTTAGGAAGCCACCTGGTTTCCAGAGGCTGGGAGGGACTATGACATAATTCATCTATCCAGCAGAAAATATTGATTGAATGCCTGCTGGGTTCTGGGGTGCCCTACAAGGTGCTAGTGAACAAAACCCAGGCCCTGCTCACGAGGAGCTGGCAGTCTAGTGGGAAATTCGGAAGCCTTGCCTCTGCCTGTGTGCACATTATGATGGTGAATGTCACATACCCTGGCCCCAGCCCATGGGATGTTTTCATATATTGCAGAGCGGAGGAGAAAACAGCAACCTTCCCCTTACACCCCAGACTTGCCCAACTGCCTTCTGGGTCTCGCCTGTTGGATGCTAATAATCATCTCAAATCATCCCATGTCCAAATGCATCAAACAGAGCTCTTAGGCTCTGCCCACCCTCTCTTCATCAATGGCACCCACCCACCCACTCGTTCAAGTCAAGAACAATGAGTTGTCTCAGTTTCATTCTTGTCCTCAATTTCATCATCTCCTGGTCACATCCAATCCATGAGCAAGTCCTGGGTTAGGCATGTCCAAACTCTGTCCCAAATCCAACCCCACAGCCATCATCCTTTCTCACCTCATGCCTCTGCTGTTACTCAATGATTCCACTTCAAAACGATCATCACAAATCTCAAATGGGCACTGGGCCCTGGCTGGCAAGCCTACATTACCTGGGTGAGTTCACTCTCTCACTCTCAGACCTCTGTGACCACTCTTTCCACAGAAGGCCTAACCTCTCTAGCTTCCTGAGCCCTTACTATTGCAACCATTTCCCCCTTTCTCCTGCATAATCAATTTCTTCTTGTCTACTAGTTTATTCCAATCAATGTACAAACATGTTCTCCTATCTCCCTTCTGAAAAATTCCCTTCCTCTTGCCCATCACCCCTCTCGCTGCTACTCCATTCCCAGCTGTCCTTTACAGCAAAACTTTTCCAAAGAGTTCTCTTCCTCTCCTATCATCCTCTTTCACCTGCTCCAAAGTGCTTTCTGATATGTGGCTTCTGCCTCTACTGCTCCTCCAAAACTGCTCTTGTCAGACCACTGATGATCTCCACTCTACCAAATCCAGAGGTCACGTCTGGGTCTCTGTCTTACTTGGCCCTTATACAATTCTTTTCAAAACATCCATTGGGACCGGGCACAGTGGTTCACCTCTATAATCCCAGCACTTTGGGAAGCCCAGGCAGGTGGATCACCTGAGGTCAGGAGTTCGAGACCAGCCTGGCCAAATTGGTGAAACCTTGTCTCTGCTAAAAATACAAAAATTAGCCGGGTGTGGTGGCGCATACCTGCAATCCCAGCTAATGGAGATGCTGAGGCAGGAGAATCACTTGAACCCCAGAGGTGGAGGTTGCAGTGAGCCAAGATCACGCCACTGCACTCCAACCTGGGCAAGAGTGAGACTCCATCTAAACAAACAAAACAAAACAAAACAAAAATAGAGATCAACATCCGTTGGCCACCTCTCAATCTATCCAAGCCTGATTCACTTAGAATGAGCTCTTCTGTTCTCTCTAGGCCATGGTAGGTTGGAAAGATGTCAAGTCTCAGCACTCAGGTCACACATTTGTGGTGGTCCAGCAGATCGACTTAAGAAAGGACGTCAATCCGTCCGCTGGTGCTGGAAAATGCGAGGGTGGAATGTTGGCCAGGGCAGGCCGTGAGATGTCCACTAGGATCACCAGACAATGTCCCTGTGAACTTGTTCTCTTTGTCTTTTACACAGGGCTGGAAATAGAAAATGTAAAACATCGATACAGTCCAGGCACAGTGGCTCATGCCTGTAATCCCAGCACTTTGGGAGGCCAAGGCAAGAGGATTACTTGAGCCCAGGAGTTTGAGACCAGCCTGGGCAACATAGTAAGACCTCATTTCTACCAAATAAAAAAATAACAAAATTAGCCAGGCATGGTGGCATGTGCCCGTAATTCTAGCTACTCGGGAGGCTAAAGCAGGGGGATCATTTGACCCTGAAAGTCAAGGCTGCAATGTGGCATGATTGTGCCACTGCACTCCAGCTTGGGTGACAGAGTAAGATCCTGTCAATCAATCAATCTAAATAAAAATAAATAAATAAATAAATAAATAAATAAATAAATAAATAAAACGTTGATACAGGGAGTGACAGGATCACTGATGTTTCTTTCTCCCTTTTCAATTTCCATGATTGCTGTTCAAATGGTGTTTAGGGGCTGGGTGCAGTGGCTTATGCCTCTAATCCCAGCACTTTGGGAGGCTGAGGTGGGCAGATCACTTGAGCTCAGGGGTTCGAGACCAGCCTGGGCAACATGGTGAGACTCCCGTCTCTACCAAAAACACAAAAAAATTAGCTGGGCATGGTGGCACATGCCTGTAGTCCAAGCTACTCTGGAGGCTGAGGTAGGAGGATCACCTGAGCCCGGGAGACAGAGGTTGTAGTGAGTCAAGATCGTGCTACTGCATTCCAGCCTGGGTGAAAGAGCAAGATTCTGGAGATTCTGTCTCAAAACAAACAAACAAAACATGGTGTTTAGGCAGCAGAGAAAAGTTGAGTGCCAAAATGTACAATGCCTGATAAGAAGATTTGGCCCTCATCTGCACGGATCCCGCCTGTGGGCGGTGAGCAGGAAAGAATCCCCACCACAGGCAGCAATTCATGGAGATCTGCTCACGGCAGCTCTGAAGGATGTGACGGCTGGAGCCTAGCTGGCATCACTCAGGATTCCTGTGCAGCTGGGATTGTGTCTCAGTGACCTTTTCGAGAACTTGGCTATAGAATCCATGTATCTGCTATATACTCTGTTTAACCTTTATGCTGACAAAGAATGCCCCAGGGAACAACTTGAAACCTTGTCTTTTCTCTCTTTCTGGAGATTAATCCATATTCAATCCCAATCTTTTTTGATCAATACCAATCTCCTTCTCAGACCTCTTCACCTTTATTGGACTCAGAAGCTTCAGTTCTCCTTCCTCTAAAGATGAAATCAAGCCTTGTCGCCCTGATAACACATTTCCTTTGGCCCGGGGTTGTAAATCAAGAATGGCCTAGGTCCCTCCGGTCCTCTCCTGAGGCCCCTTGTGTATCTCCCTTGTGACACATCAAAAGAGCCATACACATACTTATTAGCATCTCTGCTCTTGAACTGTGGACTCCAGGAATGCAGAAATTGGACCTTGTCCCCTCCCTCCTTTCCCAAGACCAGACCCTTTAGAGGCCCTCCAGAAACACTTGTTGCTGAAAGAGTGAAATCCACTAGGGGCCCATGAAGGGCCCTCTCTGGGCCTGCTGAACTCGAGGAAACACTTCTCAGTTCTTCTCTGTCCTTCTCTCAGCTTTTCTAGACACAACATGCTCTATCCAGCTAGCGTTTGGAAAGGTCCTGTCTGACTCCAGCCTTATCTGCCAGAAAGAGAGAGAGAAAAAAGTTACCGCATGCTGAGTTGAGATATTTTTAGGCTAACAGCTGCTGGGATGAACCAGAGAGTTTCTGTTCTTTTTTTTTTTTTTTTTTTTTTTGACAGAATCTGGCTTTGTCGCCCAGGCTGGAGTGCAGTGGTGCCATCCCAGCTCACTGCAGCCTCCACCTCCTGGGCTCAAGAGATCCTCCCATTTTAGCCTCCTGAGTTGCTAGGACTACAGGCACACACCACCACACCCAGCTAATTTTTATATTTTTTGTAGAGATAGAGTCTCGCTATGTTGCCCAGGCTGGTCTCAAACTTCTGGGCTCAAGCGACCCTCCCACCTCAGCCCCCGAGGTGTTGGGATTACATGTGTGGGCCACCTGCCTGGCCCTGAGTTTCTGTTCTTGTTCTGCAAGGTGTGACAGACATCACTTCTTCCTAGGCTGCAAAAGCTTCAAACTGACAAGTCCCATCTAGGGAACACAGCAGTACCATGAGGAAATTCCTGTTTCTGTGGCTGAGTCTGGACAAAAAAGAGTGAATGGGGTATGCTAAATTTTGCTTTCTCTTAAGGACTTCTGAAGACTGAAACACCAAGATCTATTAAGAGGGGTGTGGTTTTGAGTCTAGCCCACTGGGAACCAGCATGAGTCCTGTGTGACAGGCCCAAGCCTGGCTGCTGATTCTGGCAGAGTTGGCCAGGTAAGGCGTGAGTGTCCTGGGAAAATAATGTAGGAGGGTGGACAGGAGGTGCCTGCCCAGACAGAGTAGGGAGAAGAATAGGGATGTGAGTAAAACCAAGGACGTGTAAGCACGTGCATGCGTATGTGTGTGTCTGTGTGTGTGTCTGTGTGTGTCTGTGTGCGTGTGCGTGTGTGTGCCTGTGTGTGTGTGTGTCTGTGTGTTTACAAACCGACAAGAGGTGTAACTCTCTTTCCTTTTGATGCTATGACCTCTTCCAAGGGACTTTCTCCAATAATGGTTGGTGAGTTTCCGCACCATAAAGGGGAACACTAGACATTTCCAGAAATTTAACAAAGCCTGCATCAAACTACGGTTGGGAAGTGTGTATGTAAAATTGTCACAAGATTATTGACTATGGCTGGGCGTGGTGGCTCATGCTTGTAATCCCAGCACTTTGGGAGGCCAAGACGGCAGACTGCTTGAGCTCAGGAGTTCAAGACCAGCCTGGGCAACATGGTGAAACCCCATCTCCGCAAAAAAAAGTAAAAAAAAAAATAGCTGGGCTTGGTAGAGCATCTATAGTCCCAGCTACTTGGGAGACTAAGGTGAGAAGATCATTTGAACCCAGGGAGGTGGAGGCTGCAGTGAGCCAAGATTGTGCCACTGTACTCTAGCCTGGGTGACAGAGCAAGACTCCATTAAAAAAAAAAAATCAGGCCGGGCGCGGTGGCTCAAGCCTGTAATCCCAGCACTTTGGGAGGCTGAGGCGGGCGGATCACGAGGTCAGGAGCTCGAGACCATCCTGGCTAACACGGTGAAACCCCGTCTCTACTAAAAATACAAAAAATTAGCCGGGCGTGTTGGCGGGCGCCTGTAGTCCCAGCTACTCGGAGAGGCTGAGGCAGGAGAATGGCGTGAACCCGGGAGGCGGAGCTTGCAGTGAGCCGAGATCGCGCCACTGCACTCCAGCCTGGGCGACAGAGCGAGACTCTGTCTCAAAAAAATAAAAAATAAAAAAAAAAAATCAGAAGTTTAAAAGAATAAGGACCAGACCTTTAAAATTCGGTCCAACTTTATAATCCTATTTAAAAATAAATACAAGTTTTTGGCCAGGCGCAGTGGCTCTCGCCTGTAAGGCATGACTTTGGGAAGCCAAGGCGGGCGGATCACATGAGGTCAGGAGTTTGAGGCCAGCCTGGCCAACATGGTGAAATCCCATCTCTACTGAAAATACAAACATTAGCCGGGCATGGTGGCACATGCCTGTAATCCCAGCTTCTTGGGAGGCTGAGGTAGGAGAATCACTTGAACCTGGGAGGCAAAGGTTGCAGTGACCCAAGATTGTACCATTGCACTCCAGCCTAGGCAACAAGACTGAAACTCTGTCTCAAAATAAATAAATAAATAAAATAAAATTGAAATAAAATAAATAAATACAAGTTTTTGAAAAACAAAATAGATTGATGTGTTTTGGTTTTAGGGAGACCTTAACTTTTGTTTGATGGGAGAGGAGGTTGAGCAAAACTGTTCTAGAAAGCTACCCCTTTTTTCTGCGTTTATCACTAATTAGGCAGAAGAGGAATCATGGGGCTGGCTTGTCCTGTAGACTATCAGATCTTTTGTTTTATAGCTATATTTTAAGCTTTTTTTTTTCTTTCAGTAGTTTCCTCATCTGGATATTTTAAGCTTTTTAATCATAGAAAATTTCAAACATGGGAGGGTGAGATAGGAGAATCGCTTGAACCCAGGAGGTGGAGGTTGAAGTAACTTGAGATCACTTCACTGCACTCTAGCCTGGGCGACAGAGCAAAGCTCTTCTAAAAAAAAAAAAAAAGAAGAAAAAAGAAAAATAGATTGGGTGTTCATGCCTGTAATCCCAGAACTTTGGGAGGCCAAGGCGGGTGGATCACCTGAGGTCAGGAGTTCGAGACCAGCCTGGCCAATATGGCGAAACCCTGTCTCTACTAAAAATACAAAAATTAGCTGGGCATGGTGGTATGCACCTGAAATCCCAGCTACTTGGGAGGCTGAGGCACGAGAATTGCTTGAACCCGGGAAGTGGAAGTTGCAGTGAGCAGAGATCCTGTCACTGCATTCCAGCCTGGGAGACAGAACGAGACTCCATCTCAAAAAAAAAAGAAAAAAGAGAAAAGAAAATTTCAAACAGACACAAAAGCAGAGAGGATAGCGGCGGAATGAACGCCTGTGATTCCTGTAACCCAATGAGCAACACATGCCTAATCTTTTTTCATCAACCGCCTACTCCTGTCTCAATTGTATTTTCAAACAAATCCCAAATATATTATTTCATTTGTAAGTACTTCATTATGTATCTTTAAAAATAGATGACCACGATAGCATTAGCATGCCTAGAAAAAGTAACAATAATTCCTTAATATCATAAAATAGCCAGCCAGAGTTAAGCTTTCCTGATTTTTTTCTTCATATTTGGCACTGAATATTTATCAAGAGTCTTCAAAATATTTAGGCTATAAAGTCCACTTCTATAAATATTTCCTGAATGCAGAATAAACTTTCTACATAGAGATGTTTTCTGCAGTGCTACTGATAATGAAATGTGGCCAAATTAAATGGGCACACTAGGTAAATTAAGTCGTGGTCATACTCAATGAAATAGCATTGTGATTAGAGAAAGGCAGGACGTTAGACAGAATCACTCCACCATTTATTTACTATTAAGTGACCTGCCTTCTCAAAGCATCATTTTACTCACAGATAAAATATGGGTGATAATAATATGCACCTCATGGGTGAGGCCCTCCCATTGTGAGGGTTACACAAAAATGCACCAAAGACAGCAAAGTGTTTGCATGGTTCCGAGTGAACCCTCAATATATGGTCACTGTAAAATGTGCAGTAATAAATGTTCATGAAGAACTTGTAGTAACATAAAAAATTATTATAATGTCAAGTTTAAAAATGATAAAACAGGCCAGGCCTGATAGCTCACACCTATAATCCTAGCACTTTGAGAGGCTGAGGCCGGAGGATCGCTTGAGCCCAAGAGTTGGAGACCAGCCTGGGCAACATAGGGAGACCCCTACAAAAAAATAAAAACAGGCTGGGCGGGGTGGCTCACACCTGTAATCCCAGCACTTTGGGAGGCCAAGATAGGTGGATCACTTGAGGTCAGGAGTTTGAGACCAGCTTGCCAACATGGCGAAACCCTGTCTATACTAAAAATGCAAAAATTAACTGGGCATGGTGGCATGCAGCTGCAGTCCCAGCTACTCGGGAGACTGAGGTATGAGAATCCCTTGAACCTGAGAGGCAGAGGTTGCAGTGAGCCAAGATCGCATCACTGCACTCCAGCCTGGGTGACAGAGCGAGACCGTCTCAAAACAAACAAACAAAAAATTAAAAACAAAAAAATTATCTGGGCATGGTGGCACACACCTGTAGTCCCAGCTGCTTGGGAGGCTGAGATGGGAGGATCACTTGAGCACAGAAGGTCGAGGCTGAAGTGAGCTGTGATCATGCCACTGCACTCCAATAAAACAAATACATATATCCTATAACTACAGCCACATAAAGACAGTGTCTAAAGTTAATATGTCAAAATAACAGTTTATCATTGCGTAGTGATTCCCTATTGTCCCCCACCCCTGCCCTTATTCTGCTTCTGTAAAAACAATGCAAACTCATAACAGAAAATTTGGAAAGTGTAGAATGGGGGAAAAAAATCCAAGGTTTGATTAATCAATAAGGGGGCAATGTTGAGATTTTCCTTTTAAGTCCACAAGTCGTACCACGCCCCCGCCCATTGGCTACCAAGCCCGTTAGTGCTACCTCGTGGTCAAACTAAGCAACTACTCTTAGACCAAAAAAAAAAAAAAAAAAAAAAAAATTCAAGGAAGAATTAAACGAGCAATGGTATAGCTCTATAAGCAGCAAAAATGTTACGCTGGGTCTTTTATCTTGGGGCTTCTATGGGCCCAGTGGGTATCCCAGGGGCCTCACGGAATTGACCTCAGGTGAACAAAAATATGGCTCAAGTATTTTATATGACTGTCTAGTCCGCGATACATTCTCCATGAATCTAGCCCACGCTTAGGGCTATCCCGTGTTCAGCCTGAGCCTTTCTGGAAATTTGTCTCCACTGTGTCCAACGTACAGAGAGGAGCAAGCCCACCCACCAGTGCAGAGAAAAGCTGGCCCCTGCCCGCTGGAAGTCCACCTGAGAGAGGGTGGTCCGAGAGGAACCCATACCTGTATCCTCCACCCACATCGAATCCCCCCGGGGCCAACTGTTCTGGAAGGCCCCTAAACCAGCTGCAGGGCCACTTGGCTCTGAAGTGTTTGGGGCGCTCTGACATAATTTTGTTGTGTCTGCCCAGAAATCCTGATGCAGGTGGTCGGGGGTGGGGGGCCCCGGGGATCTGTAATTGACAAAGGCTCAGTGGGTTTTGGGACCTGGCACTCCCGAGATGATGACCTTTCCGGAATTGCCAGTCTCTGTCCTCTTCCGGAGGAGTCTGGAAAACTTCCTCCAGAGTGTGGCATTGTTTCAAGAGTGACACATGTCATCGAAGCAGGGCTCTGGAGGCAGATGGCAGATTTCCTCCTGGCTCTGCCCCCAAACCTGCTGAGCCACAGCTTCTTCATCTGTGAAAAGAACATGATAATCTTCGTACCCGCCTCTCAAGCTTGTTGTGAAGATTATTTAATGTAATAATTTAATTACATTTATATTTACATTTAATCATAATTACTTAATATAGGTAAAGCCCAAAGCCCTTATTATTATTTTTGAGACAGAGTCTCGCTCTGTTGCCCAGGCTGGAGTGCAGTGGTGTGATCTCTGCTCACGGCAACCTCTGCCTCCCGGTTTCAAGCGATTCTCCTGCCTCAGCCTCCCGAGTAGCTGGGACTACAGGTGCACACATGCCACCACACCCAGCTAATTTTTGTGTTTTTAGTAGAGATGGGGTTTCACCACGTTAGCCAGGCTGGTCTCGAACTCCTGACCTCAAGTGATCCGCTAGAATAGGGTTTTCCAAAGTGGGCACCACTGTGGTACTCAGATGCTTCTAGTAGTCCAGGGACCAAAGCTGGTGTATTAGGCTATTCTTGCATTGCTATAAAGAAATACCTGAGACTGAGTAATTTACAAAAGAGGTTTAATTGGGTCATGGTTTTGCAGGCTGTGCAACCATGGTGGCAGCACCTGCTTGGCTTCTGGGAAGGCCTCAGGGAGCTTTTATTCCTGGCTGAAGGTAAAGTGGGAGCAGACATGTCACGTGGTCAGAGCAGGAGCAAGAGAGAGAGAGTGGTGGTTGTGAGGGGCACCACATACTTAACCAGATTTCTTGAGAACTCACTTACTATCACAAGGACAGCACCAAGCCATGAGGGATCCGCCCCCGTGTCCCAAACATCTCCCACCAGGCCTCACCTCCAACACCGGGGTTTACAGTTCAACATGAGATTTGGCCGGGATATATATTCAAATTATGTCAGTTGGTCATTAGGTCTACCGGCCACACCATTCCTGCTGATCCTATCTGTGGTGGGTCAGCTGATTTGAGCCCTCAGTGGTCTGGCCATTCTGTTTCTTGCTGAAGCCAATTAAATGCAGGTGAATTTGCCAGACTACCGCCCTGTGAGGGTGGGAACTTTGTCTTTTTCACCACTGTATGCCCAGCCCCTAGAATTGTACCTGGAAAACAGTGTGTGCTCAAAAATGCATGTTGAATGAGTGAATAAATGAATGACTGAATGAAATTGGCCTCCTGAATTATTCACTCAACTCCTGAGAGCTTGATTAATGAAGTAAGCTGATAAAGAAGTTTCCAGAGGCTGAGGGCAGTGGCTCACTCCAGTAATCCCAGCACTTTGGGAGGCCGAGGCGGGAGAATCACCTGAGGTCAAGAGTTCAACCATCCTGGCCAACATCGTGAAACCCCATCTCTACTAAAAATACAAAAAATTAGCCAGGCGTGGTGGTGCACGCTTGTAGTTCCAGCTACTCGGGAGGCTGAGGCAGGAGAATCGCTTGGACTCGAGAGGAGGAGTTTGCAGTGAGCCGAGATTGTGCCATTGCACTCTAGCCTGGGCAACAAGAGTGAAACTCCATCTCAAAACAAACAAACAAACAAACAGAAGTTTCTGGAAAGGTAAGGCCTGAACTAAAGCCCCGCCTGGAAAGATGCTTTATTGACTGGCTGATGAATAAGAAAGACCCCTCCCAACCCTGCCCCTTGCTGCATGGAGCAAATTGTCAGGGGCCAGACGCCTAGGCTTCATGGTGCTGTGCCAGGAGGTCATAGAGGGCCAGCTGCCCCTGCCTAACTCTTCTATCTCTGCTCCCTGATTATCAATACTCCTCTGGCACATCCAACAGGGCTCCTAGGTTGTTAAGTGGACTCAAGGCCCGGCCAGCCTCAGGCTGCAGAGTGGCTTCTGTCTGAAGTTCCATCAAAGAGAGAAGAGCAACATCTCAGAAACACGATGAAAAGCTCCTGGGAAGCAGGGTCTGACTTTCAAAAGGTCATCTACAGCCTACATTGAGAGTACCTGCTGTTCTCAAAGGACAGGGCTCTAAACAGAGACTGCAGCTATTTCTTTCTCTGACATTCAACACAGTGACTAGAACCAGGCAAAGTCACCCAGAGGACCATGGCAGCCCATCCTGGAGTTGAGAGGGCTGGATGATGGGGCCCTGGGGGAGAGACAGCACCGTCTTGGGCTGTTATAGTCAGTATCTGCCACATGTCCTAACAGGGCTGGAGGAAGGGTCCTGATATGGTTTGGCTGTGTCCCCACCCAAATCTCATCTTGAATTGTAGCTCCCACAATTCCCACGTGTTGGGAGTGACCCAGTGGGAGGTAATTGAATCATGGGGGCAGGTCTTTCCCATGCTATTCATGTGATAGTGAATAAGTCTCATGAGATCTGATGGTTTTATAAAGGGCAGTTTCCCTGCACAAACTCTCTTCCCTTGTCTGCTGCCATGTGAGACGTGCCTTTCACTTTCTGCCATGATTGTGAGGCCTCCCCAGCCACGTGGAACTGTGAGTCCATTAAATCTCTTTCTCTTGTAAATTGCCTAGTCTCGGGTATGTCAGGTATGTCTTTTATTTTTACTTATTTATTTTGAGACAGAGTCTCACTCTGTTGCCCGGGCTGGAGTGTAGTGGTGCTATTTTGCCTCATTGCAGCCTCTGCCTCCCTGGTTCAAGCGATTCTCCTGCCTCAGCATCCCAAGTAGCTGGGATTACAGGTGCCTGCCACCATGCCTGGCTAATTTTTGCATTTTTAGTAGAGATGGGGTTTCGCCATGTTGGCCAGGCTGGTCTCAAACTCCTGACCTCAAGTAATCTGCCTGCCTCAACCTCCCAAGATGCTGGGATTACAGGCGTGAGCCACCGTGACCGGCCTGGGGTATGCGTTTATCAGCAGTGTGAAAATGGATTCATACAAGTGCCCTGCCTGTCTTGAGAGACAGTAGAAAGCCACTGTCCTGGGAGTCCAAGGCAGGGCCTGTCCCCACAGGGAGCACAGGGTGAGAAGGAAGGAACCAATCTTCGGGGGAACTTTCCAGAGCTGTGGATTGTTGGACTGACTGCTCCCTTGACTGAAGGAAGGTTTGAAGAAGGCCTTCCAGCCCGAGGTGTGTCCTGAGTCAGGCCCTGGGGATTATAGCAAGAACCAGCAGGCCCTTTCATCAGAGGCCCACTCTCTGGGCATGTCACAGCTGCGCCCAGGAGGGCTCCCTCTCTCTCCTCCAGTGGGAACACAGCAGGGCCAGTAGGGCCTCCGGACTGGGCCCATCTTCCTCAAGCCCTGAGTTCGTAGATTTCCCCAGGCCCTGACTGTCCCCCTGAGCCTTTGCCCAGGAGCTCCTTCGCCCACAAAGCCTTCTCACCCTGCCTTCTTGTCGCAGATTAAAGGGCACCTCCACTGTAATTAGATCCTTTTTCAAACAAAAGAACTATACATAACGTCTTTGAAATAACTGGGGAAATTTGAATATGAACTGGGCATTGGATTATCAAAGAAATATGACGACGTACGTTTGGTGTGATAAAGGTATGCTATGTAGGAAATTATCTTTGTTTTTTTTTTGTTTTTTTTTTTTTCTGAGACGAAGTCTCACTCTTATCCCCCAGGCTGGAGTGCAATGGCATGATCTCGGCTCACTGCAACCCCCGCCTCCTGAGTTCAAGTGATTCTCCTGCCTCAGCCTCCCAAGTAGCTGGGATTATAGGCATGTGCCACCACGTCTGGCTAATTTTTGTATTTTTAGTAGAGACGGGGTTTCACCATGTTGGCCAGGCTGGCCTCAGACTCCTGACCTCAGGCGATCTGCCTGCCTCGGCCTCCCAAAGCGCTGGGATTACAGGCGTGAGCCACCGTGCCCAGCTATCCTTGTTTTTAAAAGGAGGCTGGGCGTGGTGGCTCACGTTTGTAATCCCAGCACTTTGGGAGGCCGAGGCGGGCGGATCACAAAATCAGGAGATTAAGACCATCCTGGCCAACATGGTGAAACCCTGTCTGTACTAAAAATACAAAAATTAGTTAGGCGTGGTGGTACACTCCTGTAATCCTAGCTTCTTGGGAGACTGAGGCCGAAGAATCCCTTGAACTCGGGAGGTACAGGTTGCAGTGAGCCAAAATTGTGCCACTGCATTCTAGCCTGGTGACAGAGTGAGACTATGTCTCAAAAAAAAAAAAAAAAGGAACACTGAGGTATTTGGGTGTGAACTTCTACAGTGTCTGAAGTTTACTTTAAAATCCTTCAGAAGGAAGTTAGAAATAAATCTAGCAAGATGCTAATAACTGTTAAGCCTGGGTGGTGAGCATGTAAGGCTTTCTGTATGTTTGGAAATTTATATAACATAATGTGGGAAGAACAAAGGTCACCACCTCTGAGAGGCCTTCCCTAATTCCCCAGAACTGGGTTGGGTGTCCCTCTCATGGGTGACCGTAGTTCCTGTCCTGGCCCGACATCAGTCACCGGGGCACTTACAATTCTGAATTCAACTGCCTGCCTTTTAAAATTAGGTTAAGACCCTTGGGGGGTACCCCAGAGAGTCTGACAGAGAGTAGATGCTAATACAGGAATGCTGGAAAGAAGGAAGGAGGAAGAGGGAGGAGGGAGGGAGGCTGCAGCCTCCAGCTCCCGTCTCAGAACCAGGCCCCCAGCAAGTCCTCAACTCTTGTTTATTAGGCTGAATTTTCTTTTCTTTTCTTTTCTTTTTTTTTCTGAAACAGAGTCTTGCTCTGTCACCCAGGCTGGAGTGCAGTGGTGCAATCTTGGCTCCCTGCAACTTCTGCCTCCAGAGTTCAAGTAATTCTTGTGCCTCAGCCTCCTGTGCAGCTGGAAATACAGGCATCCACCACCATGCCTGGCTAATTTTTTTTATCTTTTTTTTTTTTAGTAGAGACAGGGTTTTGCCATGTTGGCCAGGCTGGTCTCGAACTCCTGACCTCAAGTGATCCGCCCACCTCAGCCTCCCAAAGTGTTGGGAATACAGGCATGAGCCAGCGCGCCTGGTCTAGGCTGAATTTTCTAGGAGGAAGCCAGCTCTCCTGTCTTCCTTTTCCTTGAGGGCTCTATCAGTGTCATAGTCAGAAGACAGGCTGGGTTTTGTGGCTGCCTTCATTTTCTGTGTCCCAAGCCCACCCTCAGCCAAAGTGCTGTTGGAAATTGAGGCTAAATATTTATGCCCACCACACAGAAATGTGTACATGAATGTTTTTTGTTTGTTTGTTTGTTTTGAGACAGAGTCTCGCTCTGTCGCCCAGGCTGGAGTGCAGTGGCGCAATTTCGGCTCGCTGCAACCTCTGCCTCCCGGGTTCAAGCGATTCTTCTGCCTCAGCCTCCCGAATAGCTGGGACTACAGATGTGCGCCACCACGACTGGCTAATTCATGAATGTTTTTAGCAGCAGTATTCATGATAGCAAAAAAGGCCAAACAACCCAAATGTCCACCAACCGATGAATGGATAAAATGTGGTGTATCCATATAACGAAATATTATCTGGCAATAAAAGGGAACAAAGTTCTGATGGATGCCACAACAGGGATGAACCTCAAAAACATTACGCTGAGTGGAAGAAGCCAGTCACGAAGGGTCATATATTGTGATTGCATTTATATGGAAGGTCCAGTGTAGGCAAATCCACAGAGGCAGAAGACTGATATGTAGTTTCCTAGGACTATGAGGGTTAGAGGAAGACAGAGTCTTGCTCTGTCACCCAGGCTGGAGTGCAGTGGTGTGATCATGGCTTGCTGTAGCCTTGACCTCCTGGGCTCAAGCAATCCTCACACGTTAGCCTCCTGAATAGCTGGGACTGCAGGCGCACCCTGCTACACCTGGCTAATTTTTGTATTTTTTATTTTAGTAGAGATGGGTTCTTGCCATGTTGCCCCGGCTGGTCTAGAACTCCTGGGCTCAAGTGATCCTCCTACCTCTGCCCCCAAAGTGCTAGGATTATAGGTGTGAGCTACTGCGCCCAGCCAGTAGGAGTTTTTTTGGGGGCGATGACAAAAATGTTCTAAAATTGATTGTAGTGTTGGTTGCAGGACTCTGGATATACCAAAAACCTCTGAATCGTCACTTTAAAAGCATGAATTTCATGGTATGTGAATTATATCTCAATCAAGCTGTTATTAAAAAAAAAAATATATATATATATATATATAGCCATTATCCAGCCTGTGCCGCAGGGTGATAAGGCAGAAAGAGATGGACGTGGGGTTGGCTGTCTTCCCAATTTAAAATAGAACAACAAAAGATGAGCTGGGGATGTGGGGTGAGTATGTAACAGGGCCTATAAATAAGATCTTGGTTTGTAGCTGTCACATGCAAGGTGCTGATGAGGGCTGCTTATCTGTGACCTTGCAAGGAGCAAAGTTTGATCTCAATCTATTCACTAAACAACCAAGTGTGATGCTGTGGAGATGGGGAAGAAGAAAACTCCTCCTGTGATGCCAGAAAGATATAATTAAAAATATAAATCACACTTTCCAGGCTTGGAAGACATTCATCATGTAGCTTTCCAGAGGCATTGCACAGACAAGGCAGTTTGAATAATTCCATGAATTACCTTGGAAAAGAGAAGGAGGGGGCACCTCCAGAGTAGTGGGCATGGTGGAGAGGGGGAAGGAAGGAAGGAAAGAGGACAGATCAGTAGCAACGAGGGGGAAGGAGGTGTTGTTGGGATTCCCAGCCTGGTGGTCCAGGCCAGGACATGTGTGGTGAGCATGCACAGCATTAGACATTTTCTTAATCAGTTGTCATAAGAATGTGAGCTCCAGGAGGGCAGAGATTTTTGTTTGTTTTGTTCATTGCTGCATCCCCATGGCTGGTGTGCCACAATTTTTTGTGTGTACATGTTGAGTAAATGAATATTTTAAAATTAGATTTGACTTCCACCTCTGGTGAAGATGGAATAGCAGGGACCAGCCTGAAACAAGTAAAAAACTGGACAAAAGATTTCAGTGAATCAAAAAAAAAAAAAAAAAAAGGAAAAACAAACAAACAGCTGCACAAAATATAAAACAATGGTTTTCAAGACATTGGATGTCAGGCAATGGATCTCAAGGACAACAATCTTTGAGAGAAGAGAAATAGACCGGGTGCGGTGGCTCACACCTATAATCCCAGCACTTTGGGAGGCCTAGGTGGGAGGATCACTTGAGGCCAAGAGTTCAATATCAGCTTGGCCAACATGGGGAAACCCCGTCTCTACTAAAAACACAAAAATTAACCAGGCGTGGTGGCACATGCCTGTAATCCTAGCTACTTGGGAGGCTGAGGCAGGAGAATCACTTGAACTCAGGAGGCGGAGGTTGCAGTGAGCCAAGATTGCGCCACTGCACTCCAAGCTGGGCAACAGAGCAAGACTCCATCTCAAAAACAAACAAACAAACAAACAAATAAAGACTATCCTACGGCTAAGGGAGAGGACCCACAGCTGGAATTCAGACTTTGTGGGGCAAAGTGAAATTACGGCCCACTGGATAATGAAGTTCACTGGGTTGTCCCAGGCCACAGCTGGTCCACAGTTGCTGGACAAACAGAAACTCCCATCTGGGGTGCAAGCAGGTAGAGGTTGGTGGGCACAGAACTATGGCTAAGATTGGCAAGCACAAATCTCCCCACCAGGGTGCAGATGGACTAAAGCTGGAAAGTGAACTGCCCTGGGGCCTGTGGGACTCACTGAGAATCTGCCCATGGGGACTGCTGAAACTTGATGGGAAGCTGTCAGTAGGGATACTTCTAAAATTTGGTGAGGGTGAGTACCACTGGATGTCCCTCATACTCCCCTGGCAACCATGAAATAAGAGCAAGAAATCTGTAGAAGTGCACGAAAGCAAGAAAAGAGAAGCAAGCACCTTTTTACCTACAGTGCATCTCCAGCGCTCTCTACTGACAAAGTTTAGCATCGTGTTCATAGCAAAGGAGAAATTCTTACAGGGTCCAGCTCAGTTATCACAGGCAGGCAAGGAAGGGTGGATTTGAAGCTGAGAGAGAATGGATTGATAGCTGGTACAGACACAGTCTGACATTCAATAAAAAACAATCAGGCATGCAAAGAAGACAAAATATGACTCATAGTGGGGAGAAAAATCAATCGATAGAAATAACCTTTAAAAGTACACAGATGAGGCTGTGTACAGTGGTCCATGCCTGTAATCCCGACACTTTGGGAGGCTGAGATGGGAGGATGGCTTGAGGCCAGGAGTTTGAGACCAGCCTGGGCAACGACGAGATATCGTCTCTACTAAAAATTTAAAAATTAGCTGGGCATTGTGGTATGCACCTGTAGTTCCAGCTACTTGGGAAGCTGAGGTGAGGGGATTGCTTCAGCTAAGGAGTTCTAGATTGCAGTGAGCTATGCTGGTGCCGCTGTAATCCAGCCTGGGTGATGGAGTGAGACCCTGTCTCTTAAAAAAACAAAACACAGATGATAGAATTAGTAGACAAAAACAAAACAGTTATTATAACAGCTATTACATATCCTATATTCAAGAAGGTAGAGGAAGGATTGAGCATGTTTAATCGAGATATGGAAAATATTTTTTAAAAGATCCAAACTGAAGTTCTAGAAATGAAAAATATAATGCCTGTGGAGGGAAAATACACTGGATGGGCTAATTCCAGATTAGATATCACAGAAGAAAATGCCAATAAACTTGAAGACATAACCTTTAAAAATATTCAAAATGAAACAAGAAGGGAAAAAGACTGAAAAAAATGAACTTGGAAATAGTCCCTGGTGGGGGAGAGGGGAAATAAACAGAGCATTCTCTTTCTGTTCCCATATTTCTTAGTGTAGAGATAGGCAAACTTTTACCTAAAGGAACAGATAGTGGGTATTTTAGGCTTGTGGGCCATATGGTTTCTTTCCTTTTTTTTTTTTTTTTTTTTTGAGATGGTGTCTCACTCTGCTCCCTGGGCTGGAGTGCAGTGGCACAATCTTGGCTCACTGCAACCTCTGCTTCCCAGGTACAAGCAATTCTCCTGCCTCAGCCTCTCAAGTAGCTGGGACTACAGGTGCTCACCACCACAGGGTTTCACCATGTTTTTCAGGGTGGTCTCAAACTCCCGACCTCAGGTGATCTGCCTGCTTTGGCCTCCCAAAGTGCTGGGATTAAAGGCATGAGCCACCGCGCCCAGCCAGGGCCATATGGTTTATATTGCAACTTCTCAACCCAGCCTATTTAACTCTGCTCAAAAGCAGTCATAGCCAATATATAAGCAAATGGGCGTGACTGTCTTCCAGTAAAACTTTATTTATAAAAACAGGCAGCCAACCCATGGTCTATAGTTTGCCAATTTCTCCCCGAGAGCATCCAGTGGGTACCATAAGTGCTTATTCAGCACCCCCAAAACCCAGAGGGGCTACCTAAGGCTAGTAGATGAGAGCTCACCCCAGGCCCCAGACCTGTCTTCTTCTTCTCTCCATTTAACTGGCATTCTCCATCCAGATTTCATTCCCCCAGGGTCTTGAAGGTTAGTTAGTAATAAGTGAATCTATTTAGCACTTGCAGTATGCTAAAATATGGTTCCCCCGAAAGATATTCACATCCTAATCCCTGGAAACTGGAATGGCTTTTGTTTTTTTTGAGACAGGGTTTCACACCGTCATTCAGGCTGGAGTGCAGTGGCGCGATTTCAGCTCACTGCAGCCTCCACTTCCCAGGCCCGAGTGGTCCTCTCACCTCAGTCTCCCAAGTAGCTGGGACTACAGGTATGCACCATCACCCCTGGCTAACTTTTTGTGTTTTTGTAGAGACAGGGGTTTGCCATGTTGCCTAGGCTGGTCTCGAACTTCTGCGCTCAAGTGATCTACCTGCTTTGGCCTCCCAAAGTGCTGGGATTACAGGCATGAGCTACCGTACTCGCTGACTGTTACTTTATATGGAAAAAGGAGCTGGGTGCAGTGGCTCATGTCTGTAATTCCAGTACTTTGGGAGGCTGAGGCAGGTGGATTGCTTGAGGCCAGGAGTTTGACACCAGCTTGGGCAACATAGTGAGATCCTGTTTCCACAGAAATAAAAGATTAGCCAGGCCAATATGGCAAGTCCCTGTCAAGAAAGAAAAGAAAGAATAAAGAAAAAGAGAGTGTGAGAGAAAGAGAGAAGAGAAAGAGGAAGAAGAAGGAGGAGGAGGAAAGGAAGGAAGGAAGGAAGGAGGGAGGGAGGAAGGAAGGAAGGAAGGAAGGAAAGAAGAAAGGAAGGAATCTTTGTAGATGTGATTAAGAATTTTGCACTGAGTGCTTTGGGAGGCCGAGGCGGGCAGATCACCTGAGGTCAGGAGTTTGAGACCAGCCTGACCAATATGAAACCCCGTCTCTACTAAAAATACAAAAAATTAGCCGGGTGTGGTGGCACATGCCTGTAATCCCAGCTGCTCAGGAGGCTGAGACAGGAGAATCGCTTGAACCCGGGAGGCGGAGGTTGCAGTAAGCTGAGATCGTGTCATTGCACTCCAGCCTGGGCAACAAGAGTGAAACTCTGTCTCAAAAAAAAAAAAAAGAATCTTGCATTGGGGAGATTATGCTAGATTATCCAGGTAGGCTCGCAATGCAATCACAGGTGTTCTTTTTTTTTTTTTTTTGAGACAGAGTCTCGCTCTGTTGCCCAGGCTGGAGTGCAGTGGCGCAATCTCAGCTCACTGCAAGCTCCGCCTCCTGGGTTCACGCCATTCTCCTGCCTCAGCCTTCCAAGTAGCTGGGACTACAGGTGCCTGCCACCAGGCCGGCTAATTTTTTGTATTTTTAGTAGAGACGGGGTTTCACTGTGTTAGCCAGGATAGTCTCGATCTCCTGACCTTGTGATCCACCCGTCTTGGTCTCCCAAAGTGCTGGGATTACAGGCATGAGCCGCCGCACCCGGCCAATCACAGGTGTTCTTATAAGAGAGAAGCAGAGAGAGGTTTGACACACAGGAGGGGCTATCTGAAGACAGAACAGAGAATGGTTTGAAGATGTTGGCTTTGATGCTTGGAGTGAAGGATGCCAGCAGCCACCAGAAGTTGGAAGAGATAAGGAATCCACTCTCCACTAGAGCCTCTGGAGGGGCACGTCCCTGACTACACCTTGACTTCAGTGCAGTGATACTGATTTTGGACTGCTGGTCTCTAGAACTGAGAGAAAAAAATGTGTATTTCTTTAAGCCATGTCTTCTGTGCTAATTTGTTGCAGTAGCTCTAGGAAGCTAAAACAGTCAGTCATTGAGTAATTATCTACAGTAATTATCTGCAATCATCAATAAAGTCAAATGACTTTCCCCCATCCTATTTTCAGAGCTAGTTTTTTTTTTTTTTTTTAGACAGAGTCTCACTCTGTCACCCAGGCTGGTGTACAGTGGCACAATCTCGGCTCACTGCAACGTTCACTTCCCAGGTTCAAGCGATTCTTGTGCCTCAGCCTCCCAAGTAGTTGGGACTATGGGCGCATGCCACCATGCCTAGCTAATTTTTTTGTATTTTTGGTACAGATGGGGTTTCACCATGTTTGCCAGGCTGATCTCGCACTCCTGACCTCAAGTGATCCACCCACCTCAGCCTTTCAAAGTGTAGAGATTACAGATGTGAGCTACTGCGCCTGGTCAGAGCTAGGTTAAAGAGACTTTCTGTACCTCTGCCTTAACACAAAGCAGGCTTCACGGGAATGGGCGGGCAGCCCAGCCAAGGAATCAATGCGCTGATGTGGGAATCAGGAGATTTGGGTTCAAGTTCCGTTCTGCCTTCCTCACTGGGTGATCCTAGGCCTTTGGTTTCCCCAGCTGTGAAACTCCCACATGGGGTAGAAGAGGAGGCTTCCCTCCTGCTGCAAATGCTGTTAAGCTTAAAGGGACTGCTGCGCAAACATGGTCTATCATTACCTTTGGGGCTGTGGGGCCCTAAGATTCTACCTGCTGACAGCCGCCCAGCTCTGAGTTTTTAGAATAACAATAATGATAACAGGAGCGGCTAACCTTTACTGCGTGCCAGGTGCTGTGTTAAGCAGTTGACTTGTGTCCTTCTCCAAAGACAGCATGGAAATAGGCTAGTGGAGTTTGCACTTCAAATCAGCAAGACCTGAGCTGGAGGCTCAGATCTGCCACAATTAGCTGTGTGACCTTGGACAAGTGACTCAACCTCTCTGAGCATCATAAGCCTCATTTACAAAATGGTGCTACCTTTGCCTATCTTCCTGGGATGTTGTGAGGATCAGGTTTACCTTGAGCAAAATGCCTGGCACAGTTCTCTTGCTACCATTTGTTCTTTGTGACTAGGATTCCTGAACACACGTGTTCACAAATGGGGGTGTGCTGTTGTCTCTCGGTAGAAAACCATCTAAGTGCTACCACATCCATTCAAAAGGCAACAGTATGGGCCCAGTGCGGTGGCTCACGCCTGTAATCCCAGCACTATGGGAGGCTGAGGTGGGTGGATCACTTGAGGTTATGAGTTCAAGACCAGCCTGGCCAACATGGTGAAACCCCGTCTCTACTAAAAATACAAAAATTAGGCCAGGTGTGGTGGCTCATGCCTGTAATCCCAGCAGTTTGGGAGGCTGAGGCAGGAGAATCACTTGAGGTCAGGAGTTTGAGACCAGCCTGGCCAACATGGTGAAACCCCGTCTCTACTAAACATACAAAAATTAGCCAGGCATGATGGCGGGTGCCTGTAATCCCAGCTACTCGGGAGACTGAGGCACGAGAATCACTTGAACCCGGAAGGTGGAGTTGCAGTGAGCCAAGATTGCACCACTGCATTCCAGCCTGGGCGACAGAGTGAGACTCTGTCTCAAAAAAAAAAAAAAAGGGGGCACCACTACCATCCCCACCCCTGCCCCACTGCTCCGGAGGAACTATAGAATATTTCTTCTAAGACGGCACCTAGACTCCCACATCCATGGTAATTTTCATGCTGAGGGCTGAGCGACTAATTTTCCCACCTAAAATTGATTCTTCCTTCTTTTGTTATTATGGTCTGGAGAAAGGACATAATAAAAACCCTTTGAGTCTGGCAAAGAAAACAACATGAAATGTGATTTAACATTGGAAGTAATCGTTGTGTCAACAATTCTAAAGAAAATAAACAAATCAAGGAGTAGCTTTTAGAGCTAGTCTGAAGTCATGCCAGAAATACCTGAGTTCGAGAGAGAAGGCTCCACGCAACAATTTGTTTCTGTCCCTGCAATGCTGCTCAGCCTGGACTTTCTGTGCTGGTTAAAAGCCCTTCCAACTCCCTGACCCACTGGTCCTAGCCCCACAGGTGTCCTCAATATTGATCTCACTCTCGACTCCATCCAACCACCCAGTCCTGTGGATTTCATGCCTCTCACAGCTGTGGGATATTCCCCTTGGCCTCCCTCCTGGGGCGGTTGCATAGCCGGTTCTCTAGTCTCGCTGTGTCCAGGCCTGACCGGGCAGAGGAACCCCCCAAAGCCAGCTGCCATGAGCTCTTTCTGATCACGATGATGAAAAGATTGTAATGGTGACTGCCAGTTATGTACCCAGAACCTACTGAGTGTCTACCATATTGCTTAGGTTCTTTCATTTAATTTCCAAAAGCCTACAAGGTAGCTTCTGTGGGTCCCACTTTACTGATGAGGCAACTTGCCCAAGGTTGGTCAAGGTCACTGAGCTGGTAAACAGTGAAACGCATTTGAACTCAGGACCATGGGATTCTGAAGTTTGTGTTCTTTTCACTTCACTGGTTTCCTTCACTGGCTTCCCACCGCCCAACAGCTGAGTTTCTGAAACTGTGCCCTGGGGACATCACCATATAAGATGTTAACAATAAGTTTTCTTTTTCTTTTTTTTGGAGACAGGGTCTCTGTCACCCAGGCTGGAGTCCAGTGTCACGATCACAGCTCACTCACTGCAGCCTCAACCTCCTGGACTCAAACAATCCTCCCACCTCAGCCTCCCGAGTAACTGGGACTACAAGAGTGCACCACCACGCCCGACTGATTTATTTTTATTTTTTGTAGAGATGGAGTTTTGCTTGTTGCGCAGGCTGGTCTCAAACTCTCGGGCTAAAGTGATCCTCCTGCCTGAGTCTCTCAAAGTGCTGGGATTACAGGCATTAGCCACTGTACCTGGCCATAAATTTTCCTTAAACAACAAAGTATGTGGTGGAGGGCATGGGAGGCCTGTGGTTCAATCCATCTGGGACTGGCTCCCTGTGTTGCCCCCTCTTGGAGAATTTCTGGCATATTACTATAGTAAAGGCTTTGATGCGTCTGCAATTAAAGAACAAAACCAAAACCCTTTAACCCAGAGTTTCCCAAGGGCACTTTGCCATGGAAGCCTTTTGCACAGCGCGTCTGTCAGTCTGAAGGGCTGGTGTTCCTCGGCACACAGTCTAGGAACTGCTGGGCTTCTGGCTCAAGTTGCAGGCCCTTGGCCCAGTTGGTTCACAGGCCCCTGTGCTGCTTCTCTGGTTTCACCTCCTCTTGTGCCCTGGGTCAAAATTCTGTTCGGGCTACGGCTCACTGCTCACAGTTCCTCCAGCCAGAGAGGGTATTCATGCCTCCATAAGGGTCTTCCTCTGCCTGGCATTCTGTTTCCGCCCTCCCTCCTCTATGTGCTTTCAGGAATGTACTAGCTGGAATGTCCCCTGCTCAGAAGCATTTTCCCAAGCCTTTTTTTTTGAGATGGAATCTCACTCTGTCGCCCAGGCTTGAGTGCAGTGGCACAATCTCGGCTCACTGCAACCTCCACCTCCCAGATTGAAGTGATTCTCATTCTTCAGCCTCCCAAGTAGCTGGGACTACAGGCGCACTCCACCACGCCTGGCTAATTTTTTTTTTTTTTTAAATTATAGTAGTGATGGTGTTTCACCATGTTGGCCAGGCTGGTCTTGAACTCCTGGCCTCAAGTGATCCTCCTGCCTTGGCCTCCCAAAGTGCTGGGATTACAGATGTGAACCACCACGCCTGGCCTGCATTTTCCCAAGCCTTCTAACCAGAGATAATCACCTCCCCCATGACTGCACCATCCCTGTACCTAGCACTTACTTTTAGTACAGCTTGTCTCTCTGTGTATATTGAATAATATTTATTTTCATGTGGCTGTCTTCTATTGTAGACCATGAACTTCTTTTTTTTTTTTTTTTTGAGACAGAGTCTCGCTCTGTTGCCCAGGCTGGAGTGCAATGGCACGATCTCAGCTATCAGCTCACTGCAACCTCCAACACCGGGGTTCAAGCAATTCTCCCTGCCTCAGCCTCCCAAGTAGCTGGGATTACAGGTGCACGCCACCATGCCCAGCTAATTTCTTGTATTTTTAATAGAGATGGGGTTTCGCCATGTTGGCCAGGCTGGTCTAGAACTCCTCAACTCAGGTGATCCACCCACCTCGGCCTCCCAAAGTACTGCGATTACAGGCATGAGCCACCATGCCCAGCTGACCATGAACTTCTTAAAGGGCAGACTGTCTTCTTTATTTCAGAATCTTCAACACCAAGCACAGGGGCCTGATATGCAACAGATATTTACCAGCTCAACTTCCTATTGTATTTTAGTGTATTTTCTTAATATATATATATTTGTCTATAATTCATGACAGGTGCATTGGCTTGTGCCTATAATCCCAGCACGTTGGGAGTCTGAGGCCAGACCATCGCTTGAGGCCAGGAATTTGAGACTAGCCTGGGTAACATCGTGAGACCTCGTCTCTCTCTAAAAAAAAAAATTAAATTATCCAGATGTGGTGGTGCATGTCTACAGTCCCAGCTACTCAGGAGGCTGAGGCTGAGGCAGGAGGATCACTTGAGCCCAAGAGTTTGAGGCTGCAGTGAGCTATGAGCTCCCGGGCTGGAGTGCTATGCCACTGCACTCCAGTCTGGGTGACAGAGGGAGACCCCGTCTCTAAAAGAGAAAAAAAAAAAAGTAATTCATGCCCATTGTGGGATGTTAAAAAAATAATAAGAAAAATCCATAATCCTGGAGGGATCAGGCAAATGATTTTCCTCCTGGTGTTAACATAAGAACTGGCCAGGCGCTGTATTACATGCCTGTAATCCCAGCACCTTGGGAGGCCGAGCCAGGAGGATCACTTGAAGCCAGGAGTTCAAGACCAGCCTGGGCAACATGGCAAAACCCAGTCTGTACTAAAAAATACAAAAATTAGCCAGGTGTGGTGGTACATGCCTGTAATCTCAGCTACTCGGGAGGCTGAGGCATGAGAATCGCTTGAACCCAGGAGGCAGAGGTTGCAGTCAGCTAAGATCATGCCACTGCACTCCAGCCTGGGCGACAGAATGAGACTTTGTCTCAAAAAAAAAAAAAAAAAAGAAAAGAAAAAAAGAATTACCTGGGTGAGCTTGTTAAAAATAGAGATGCCCACACTGCACCTGGGCCACGCAGCTGCTGTCTCAGTGTGTGTGTGTGTGTGTGTGTGTGTGTGTGTGTATACATGCGTGCATACATGTGTCTAATGAAATTCCAGCTGATTCTAAAACTCATCCATCCCTGTACCTAGCACTTACTTTCAGTACAACATCATGCATCATTAAGGGTCTGGTGATTCAAATATTTTTGTACTACACACAAAGTTGTGATAAATATCCTTGTACATAACTGTTTGTCTCTGGGTCTATTTATTGCCTTAGAATAGATTCCTAGAAGTGGAATTACTGAGCCAAAGGGCGGGCAGGTTTTTAAGGCTCCTGGGACAAATCATCAGTTACTCTGCAGAAAGATTGTGCCACTTCCTTCTCCCACCGGAGCCTCCGAGGGTGCTTGTCTCATCAAACCCCCACAATTATGGCCACTTTTGACAAGAAAGAATACGAGAATAGTTGCTATTAAATGTGAAAGAAAAATTGCCTAGCTGGGTGGTTTTTAAAGAGAGGCATTTAGCAAGCTTTTGAAGCCTAATTACTGTTTAATCATCCCAGGAACACACAGGCTCATTATTTTCTTTTTGCAGAGACTGAGAATTGCAATGCATGGTTGGTAATTTTGCCAACGCTGTAAACACCCATCACTTCATTTTCCTAGAAAAGCTTTGCTCTCTCTATGTGTGAAGGATGAAGCCTGTGCGTCTCGTTCTCCCCAGACACTCAGCTAACGGGCAGGTCCTCTCAGCTGACAGCATCTCACCCGAGATACTTACACCTACAGTGTGGGCAGGGGACTGGCCGCCCACCGCGCAGAGTGTTGCCCGAAGCTCAATGTTCTTAGCTGTCATATTTCATGTTTTCACCCTTTCCTCCTCCATCCATCTCTGGCAAGCAAGGGCACCCCGGCAGAGTTTCTTGAAGTTTGTCTGGACAGCTCATTCCTGCCTTAGACTGGAAAAGGCCGCCGGGCGCGGTGGCTCACGCTTGTAATCCCAGCACTTTGGGAGGCCGAAGGGGGCGGATCACGAGGTCAGGAGATAGAGACCATCCTGGCTAACATGGTGAAACCCTGTCTCTGCTAAAAATACAAAAAATTAGCTGGGCGTGGTGGCGGGCGCCTGTAGTCCCAGCTACTCGGGAGGCTGAGGCAGGAGAATGGCGTGAACCCGGGAGGCGGAGCTTGCAGTGAGCCGAGATTACACCACTGCACTCCAGCCTGGGCGAGAGTGCGAGACTCCATCTCAAAAAAAAAAAAAAAAAAAAAAAGAATGGAAAAGGCCATTATTCCCTCCCCTGTGCTCCAGGATCTACAATGTAGCTGGGAAAGAGAAGTTTCTAGGAGGGAAGAGTGCCATGAGGAGGACAATGTTCATTCAAATGTTCAATATGCTCATCTTCTGACCCACAGCTACTGTTCTGGAAATCGATCCTAGAGAATACTTAGACATGTGCATAATGCTATTTGCAAGGATTTTCCCTACTGTTAGAAAACAAACAAAAACCTATTAACAGGCAACTGGTTAAATAAATGAGGGTCCTTCCATATTGTGGGATACCAGGCAGTTAAAAATAACGAGGCGAAACACCCAAAACAATAAGACAGACCTGTATAGACAATAAGTAAATATCTGCTGTTAAATTAGAATAGCAGGCGAAGGAAAAATATCCCTGTACAAAGCAATCCTGTTTATGTAAAAGGAAATAATTTATTCAATCAATATTCACTGAGGACCTACTACATGCCAGATACTGTGGATAAAAAGGCAAGCCACACAGAGCCCCTGCCCCTCTGGAACACACATAGCCAGGGTGGATAAATAAATAGAAAAAAGACTGAGGCTGGGCGCAGTGGCTCACGCCTGTAATCCCACGACTTTGGGAGGCCGAGGCGGGTGGATCACCTGAGGTCAGGAGTTCGAGACTAGCCTGGACAACATGGTGAAACCCCGTCACTACTAAAAATACAAAAAATTAGCCGGGCGTGGTGGTGGGCGCCTGTAATTCCAGCTATTCAGGAGGCTGAGGCAGGAGAACAGCTTGAACCTGAGAGGTGGAGATTGCAGTGAGCCGAGACCATGCCGTTGCACTCCAGCCTGGGTAACATAGTGAAACTCTATCTAAAAAAAAAAAAAAGAAATGAAAGGAAACACACACACACCACACCACACCAACCTCACACACACAGAAACTCACCATTCAACATTCCTTTGATTCCTGAAGAGCTTTGGTATTAAAGAGTTTCCCGTGAAAGGTCTGGACAGTCTTGGAGGGGCCATGCTTAGTAGTGGTTCTTGGCCCTGGCTAAACATTAGAATCACCTGGGCAGCTTTAAAAAACTCCCAGTGTCCAAATTCACCCCAGACCAATTAAATGAGAATGTTTGAGGATGGGACCCAGGCATCAGCTTTTTAAAGATCTCCAGGTGATTCTAATATGCAGCTAAAATTTGTAAACCTCTGCTCCAAGTTGTTGGATAGCAGGGGGAAGTGGGCTAGTTGTGAAACCTCTGTCAACCAGCTGTGTGATCATGGGCAAATTGCTTGACCTCTCTGAACTTTATTTTCCCTGCTCTAAAATGGGATCATACCTTCTTCACATGATTGAATGAGGCTTATTGAGAACATTATCTGAAAGAGCTCAGTCAATTGCAAAGCATGATATAAATATAAGATGATATTTTATTTTCTGACTGGGTTATCAGCTCAGAAGTAATAGGTGGAGCTGGGGGTCAGGCAGAGCAATGTTGAGTTACTGGTTAACAGAGAGAAAAGAAAAGAAGCTGATTGGCTGGAATAGGAAGGGCAGAGAGAAGGTCAAAGGGCCCCCTAAACCATCTGCACTAAGGCAGGATCTACCCCTGCAGGATTCCAGGGTGACGCTAAGGCCCGAGGTTACATCTTCATCTTATTCCTAAAGCTCTGTTATTTTCTGTCTCTTTTTTTTTGAGACAGAGTCTCGCTCTCTCGCCCAGGCTGGAGTGCAGTGGCGCCATCTTAGCTTGTTGCAATCTCCGCCTCCTGGGTTCAAGCTATTCTTGTGCCCCAGCCTTCTGAGTCGCTGGAATTACAGGCGCGCACCACCATCCTCAACTAATTTTTGTAATTTTAGTAGAGACGGGGTTTCACCATGTTGGCCAGGCCGGTCTTGAACTCCTGGCCTCAAGCGATCCACCTGCCTCGGCCTCCCAAAGTGCTGAGATTACAGACGTGAGCCACTAAGCCGGGCCCAGCTCTGTTATTTTCTCACCGGGTACTGCCAGTATGAAGAACCAGAGATGGCAACTGCCTGGGTGAGAGGTCTGACCAGATGGGAAGGAGCTGAAGAGATTCTTCAGGCTCTGCTGGGAAGCTTTCAGCCAGACAGGTCCCTTCCCTGCAGTCACCCTCACCCGCAACTTAAAGAATGGGAAATTCTCCTGGGCTTGTACACATGGGCCCGTCAGGCCAGGCTGCTGGCCCTGGAGACTTTGTGAGGGGCTAAGCCTGCCCTGGTGAGGAGGCCAAGGCGGCTGTGAGCCTGGGCTTTCCCTGCCCTTCCTTAACAAAGACCATCACCCTCCCACCCTCACAGTAAGGAGGTCAACACACAATTGTGCAGCAGCAAGCAGAGTGGAAATGCTTCTGCCTGACTCAGTCTACCTCCAGCTGAGTGCCCTCAACTCTTCTACTCAGACTTTCCTTTTCAACCCACCAACGCTTCGTCCTTCCGTAGTGTGCTCAGTAATGGATGTTGAGTGACTGAGAAAGTCCTAACTTGCAATGAGCTCCATTCACTGATAGATCTTGACATTTCATGATGACAGTTTTTTTTTTTTTGAGACAGGGTCTCACTCTGTCACCCAGGTTGGAGTGCAGTGACACGATCTTGGCTCACTGCAACCTCCACCTCCCAGGCTCAAGTGATACTCCCACCTCAGCCTCCCAAGTAGCTGGGACCACAGGCACCTACCACCATGGCCAGCTAATTTTTGTATTTTTCGTAGAGACAAAGTTTTGCCATGTTGCCCAGGCTAGTCTCAAACTCCTGAGCTCAAGCAATCCACCCACCTCGGCCTCCCAAAGTGCTGGGATTACAGGTGTAAGCTACCTTTTTTTTTCTTAAAAAAAAAAAAAATCTTTTGCTGGGCATGGTGGCTCACGCCTATAATCCCAGCACTTTGGGAGGCCGAGGCGGGTGAATCACTTGAAGTCGGGAGTTCGAGACCAGCCTGGCCAACATGGTGGAACCTCATCTCTACTAAAAATACAAAAATTAGCCAGGCTTGGTGGCTCAAGCCCGTAATCCTAGCTACTCGGGAGGCTGAGGCAGGGGAACCATTTGAACCCGGGAGGCGGAGGTTGCAGTGAGCCGAAATCGCGCCACTGCACTCCAGCCTGTGTGACAGTGCGAGACTCCTTCTCAAAAAAAAAAAAAAGAAAAAAGTTATCTTTTTTTTGAGACAGGGTCTTGAACTCCTGGGCTCAGTGATTGTCCTGCCTCAGCCTCCCAAGCATCTGGGATTACAGGCAAATGCCAGCACACCTGGCCCTTTCTTTTTTTAAACAGGTGTCTGATTTCCCACCTGCATTTCTTCCACAGCCCAGAGAGGTAGGACGTCATCTCTTCAGTTTTCTATCTACTCACAAGTTTGATCTTTAACCTCTCAAGAACAATAAGCCAGAGAAACAGAGATAAGCGTTGAGTTGGGATTCAAGTTTACTTCAGCTGTTGCTGCCTGAGCCACACATCCTAGGGCTCCTTCTTAAGTAGTTCCTTGCAACTTAAAGTGTATCCAAAAGTGATACTCCCTTCTTTTTTTTTGAGACTGAGTCTCGCTCTGTTGCCCAGGCTGGAGTGCAGTGGTGTGATCTCAGCTCACTGCAACCTCCGCCTCCTGGGTTCAAGCGATTCTCATGCCTCAGCCTCTCGAGTAGCTGGGATTACAGGCGCCCACCACCACACTCTGCTAATTTTGTATTTTTAGTAGAGATGGGGTTTTACCGTGTTGGCCAGGCTGGTCTCCAACTCCTGACCTTAGGTAATCCGCCCGCCTCATCCTCCCAAAGTGTTGGGATCACAGGCATGAGCCGCTGTGCCCACCTCCTTTTTTTAATTTTGAAAATTTCAAGCTTTCAGAAAAGTTACAAGAAATAGTACAATGAACACTTGTATGAACACATCACCTAGATTCATTTGTTGCTAGCATTTTGCCCATTTGCGTTATCTCTCCTCCTCTGTTTGTACACACACACACACACATACACACAAACATTTTTTAAAAATTATTTTAATTTTTGGCCGGGTGTGGTGGCTCATGGCTATAATTCCAACACTTTGGGAGCCCGAGGTAGGCAGATCACTTGAGGCCAGGAGTTCGAGACCAGCCTGGGCAGCCTGGGCAAAACCCCGTCTCTATAAAAAATACAGAAAGTAGCAGGGCATGGTGGTATGTGCCTGTGGTCCCGCTACTCAGGAGGCTGAGGTGGGAGGATCACTTGAGCCAGGGAGATTGAAATTGCAGTGAGCCAAAATCTCACCACTGTGCTCCAGCCTGGGCAACAGAGTGAGATCCTGTCTCAAAAAAATTATTCTGGCCAGCCACGATGGCTCACACCTATAATCCCAGCACTTTGGGAGGCCAAGGCAGGTGGATCACTTGAGGTCAGGAGTTCAAGACCAGCCTGACCAACATGGTGAAACCCCGTCTGTACTAAAAATACAAATTGAGCCAGGCGTGGTGGTGCGCGCCTATAATCCCAGCTACTCGGGAGGCTGAGGCAGGAGAATTGCTTGAACCCAGGAGGCGGAGTTTGCAGTGAGCCAAGAACACACCACTGCACTCCAGCCTGGGCGACAGAGTGAGACTTCCTCTCAAAAAAAAAAAAAAATTATTTCAATGTTTGCTAAATATTTTGAAAGTTAGTTGCAGGCATCATATTTCTAATATTACTTCACCATGTATCCCCTAAGAATGAGGACATTCTATACAATCACAGTATATTATCATGCTTGAGAAATTTAACATTAGGCTAAGCACAGTGGCTCATGCCTGTAATCCCAGCACTGTGGGAGGCTGAGGCAGGTGGATCACTTGAACCCAGGAGTTTGAGACCAGCCTGGGCAATATGGCGAAATTCTGTCTCTACAAAATTTACAAAAAATTAGCCAGACATGGTGACGCACACCTGTGGTCCCAGCTACTCAGAGGCTGAGGTGGAAAGATTGCTTGAGCCCAGGAAGTTGAGGCTGCAGTGAGCCATGATCATGCCACTGCACTCCAGCCTGGGTGACAGAGCAAGACACTGTTTCAAAAAAAAAAAAAGAAAGAAATTTAACATTAATACTATATTGTGATATATATTCCATATTCAATTTTCCCAATTGGCCCAATTATGTACTTGACTAGCTTTTTTTTTTTTTTGAGATGGAGTCTTGCTCTGTCGCCCAGGCTAGAGTGCAGTGGTGCGATCTTGGCTCACTGCAATCTCTGTCTCCTGGTTTCAAGCAATTCTCCTGCCTTAGCCTCCCGATTACAGGCGCCTGTCACCATGCCCGGCTAATTTTTGTATTTTTAGTAGAGATGGGGTTTCACCGTGTTGGCCAGGCTGGTCTCGAACTCATGACCTCAGGTGATCCACCCACCTCGGCTGCCTGAAGTGCTGGGATTACAGACATGAGCCACCGTGCCTGCCCTTGAATAGCTTTTTGAACAGATTGCATTTAGCGGTTCAGACCCTTTGGTCTCTTTTAATCTAGAGCAGTTTTTCAGACCATTTTGATCTTTTCTGACATGGATATTTTTGAAAAGTCCAAGCCAATTGTGTTAAAACTATAATTGCTTTATGCTATTTGAATTGTACACGTGATCTTGGTCCTAGAGATGTAAATTTTATCTATGCTGCCACCAGGTGGCGCACTTGGTAGGTCCTGTTCCTCAAAAACCCTTGTGAAATGGCAACTTGAGGCAAGCAAACTTGTTTCGTCTCCATCAACTAAGGCTGTTATTTGGTAAAGCATATGATGTTGGCAGTGACCATATATTTATAAAGGCACGTGGTGTCTCTTCCATAACCTGGGGATCTTGCTAATTAGGATTATAGTTTGGTAGACCTGTAATGGGTCCCAAGATTCTACCTTTTTTTTTTTGAGACAGGGTCTCACTCTGCCACCCAGGCTGGAGTGCTGTGGCGTGATCACGGCTGACTGCAGCCTCAAACTCCTGCGCTCAAGCGATCCTCCCACCTCAGCCTCCCAAAGTGCTGGTATTACAGGCATGAGCCATTGTCCTGGCCAAGGTTCTGCATTTCTAACAATGGCCAAGTGATTGTGATGCTGCTGATTTGAAGACCATGCTTTGAGTAGCAAGGGTTTAGAACAAACCTATGAAGAACTATAATCTATTTACAATTAGTGGCTTCTATTCTTGAATTCTTGAGACAAAGTCTCACTCTGTTGCCCAGGCTGGAGTGCAGTGGAGCCATTACGGCTCACTGCAGCCTTGACCCCTGAGGCTCCGGTGATCCTCCTGCTTCAGCCTCCTGATGAGTAGCTGGGACCACAAGCATGCACCACTACGCCTGGCTAATTTAAAACATTTTTTTAAAGACAGGATCTCTGTATATTCCCCAGGCTGGTCTCGAACTCCTGGGCTCAAGGGATCCTCCCATCTTGACCTCCCAAAGTGCCTCGACCTCCCAAAGCGCTGGGATTACAGGCATGAGCCATCATGCCTGGCCACTATTTTATATATATATATAAACAATTTTGGCCCCCACAGTGGCTCATGCCTGTAATCCCAGCGCTTTGGGAGGTCAAGGCGGACAGATCACTTGAGGTCAGGAGTTTGAGGCCAGCCTGGCCAACGTGGCGAAACCCCATCTGTACTAAAAATACCAAAATTAGCTGGGCATGGTGGTGCATGCCTGTAGTCCCAGCTACCAGGGAGGCTGAGGTAGGAGAATTGCTTGAACCCGGGAAGTGGGGGCTGCAGTGAGCCGAAATCATGCCACTGTGGTCCAGCCTGGGCGACAGAGGAAGATTCCATCTCAGAAAAAAACAAAAAAACAAAAAAACAAAAAAAAACCGAAAACAATTTTATAACTTTATTTGGTATATTTGATGATTAGCAGTTAGTTCTCATTCACACCAACTGTAGATTTTTTTAAAGTGGTAACAGGTACGCAGGCAACCGAAGTATAGAGCTTGTTTGGTAAATCTTTCTGTTCATTACATTTTCTGGACAACCGAACATGGATGCAGTATGAGACTTTCCTTATTCCTTTGGCCCAGACAGCTTTGTTGAGCCTGGTATCAAAGTGTGCATCTGAAGTTCCCATCTCCTTCATGGCAAGTTTCCGGAGCTCTTTGAGTGCCTGAGTGGCACGCTTCTTGAAGCCCACTCCATGAATGCATTTGTGAATGTCGATGGGGTATTCTTGGGTCACCATCTCGTTGATAGCAGAATGGCCCTTCTTCTTCTCATCACCCTTCTTTGCAGGAGCCATTCTGCCGGGCCCAAGTTGGAAAGGAAACTGGCCACTATTCTTATATCATAATCAGTAGTAAAGCTGATGTCATCTTCCACTACTTCCCCTCTTCCTCCCTCTACTCCAGCCCCTTGGGCTTGCTTCTTTCCCAGAGGGCCTCGACCCTAGCTTTCCCTCTGCCTCGCATGCCATTCCCCCAGATATCCTTCTGCTTGACTAATTTCCTTGTCTCCTGCAGGTTCTTAGCTCAAATCTTTCTTTTTTGTTTGTTTTTTTGTTTTTGAAACAGGGTCTTGCTCTGTCGCCCAGGCTGGCATACAGTGGCTTGATCATGGCTCACTATAGCCTCAACCCCCTGGGCTCATTTGATCCTCCCAAGCCTCCATAGTAGCTGGGACTACAGGCATGCATCACCATGCCCAGCTAATTTTTGTAATTTTTGTAGAGACGGGGTTCCGCCATGTTGCCCAGGCTGATTTCGAACTCCTGAGCTTAAGCGATCCGCCCACCTTGGCCTCTCAAAATGAAACTTCACTTTCTTGATGAGGCTCACCCAGACCTTGTTATTAAACGCTGCTGCCTCCCCCACCCCCTCACACCCTCCCTTAACTTGCTTGATTCTTTGTTTCCTCCAGCCTTCTCCACCTTCTCACATATCATATAATCTATCTCTTGCGTTTATTATGTATTTCTGTCTCCCCCTGCTAGAATCTAACTTCCACGAGGGAAGGGATCTTTGTCTGTCTGTTGTCTTCACTGATATATTCTGAGCACCTAGAACAGTGTCTGCACATAGTAGGTGCATAAGAAATACTTGCTGAATGAATGAAGCTTAATAGGACCTTCGAGATAACAGAGTCCAATCCCCTCATTTCATTGATGAAGAAAGGAGCCTTAGGTCTTTGGTCAAGATGAAGATTTGCCCAGGGTCACATAGACTGTGGGAATATTCTTCCTATTCTTCTAAATGAATATAATCTAAAAGCCGGACTTGTTTCTATCAGTTAATTTTCTAAGCTCTAATTTTATTTTATTTTTTAATTTGTGTTAGGTATTTTCCCCAAAGGATCTGAAGCAGTGGGCAAGATGAGAGGTAATATAGAATGGAACAGTTACGAGTCCAAATGGAAGAGATACCATCTAAAGGAAGAGGGAGTCAGCCTAACAGGCACTAGATCGTAGTTAATTACTCTAATGGGGGCAGAATTTGGCTCTGCGTCCTCTGGCAGCTGAGGTTAAACGGGAAGCACGTGGGACTCCATAACGTTCCTTGTCTGAGCTAAGGAAGACTGAGTGCTCCGCAGGGACTCACATCCAGGAGGAACCTGGTCCTGGAGAACCCTGTGTAATATCCCTTTGGCCCCACATTGGACAATGTTTACCAAAAAAACCCAAAGTCATGGTTGAAGAACATAGCGTTTTATCTGCAAAGACTAAGAGTATAATATTAAATCACATTATAGGCTGGGCATGGTGGCTCATGCCTGTAATCTCAGCACTTTGGGAAGCCAAGGCAGGTGGATCACTTGAGACCAGCCTGGCCAACATGGTGAAACCCTTCTCTGCTAAAATTACAAAAATTAGCCAGGCCTGGTGGCATGAGCCTGTAATCCCAGCTACCTGGGAGGCTGAGGCATGAGAATCGCTCGAACCCAGGAGGCGGACGTTGCAATGAGCCAAGATCACACTACTGAACCCTAGCCTGGGCGACAGAACGAGACCCTGTCACAAACAAACAAACAAACAAAACAAAACAAACAAACAAAAAAACACATTATAGTTCTTGTGGTTCAGGTGAATTATATTGTGATGATCCAACTGAAAATGAAGATGAAAACTAAAGAATCTAGAATAAACATGTCCAGGAATAACTTCTATAATTATCCACCAATGTCCCAAATCTTTGATAAACATTAAACCACAGGCAGCTCATGGTTTGGATTTGTTGAATACATCAACAAATGTTTATTGAGTTTCTACTATAAACCTTCTCCTCTTTCCTTTGCCGACTCTCTGCCTGGAACTCCCCAGGCCCAGCTATCTCTAAGGCAGAGGGGAAGAGCACAGAGACCAGATGGGAAGCCAGCTCTGTTTCTTCAAGTTACATAAAGTCTTTTTTGTGTTTCTGAGATAGAGTCTCGCTCTGTCACCCAGGCTAGAGTGCAGTGGCGTCATCTCGGCTCACTGCAACCTCTGCCTCCCGGGTTCAAGCGATTCTCCCCCTCTCAGCCTCCTGAGTAGCTGGGATTACAGGCGTGCACCATCACGCCCAGCTAATTTTTGTATTTTTAGTAGAGACGGGGTTTTGCCATGTGGGCCAAGCTGGTCTCAAACTCCTGACCTTAAGTGATCTGCCTGCCTTGGCCTCCCAAAGTGGTGGGATTACAGGCGTGAGCCACCATGCCCAGCCAAGTTGCATAAAGTCTTTGCCAGAGTTTATCATTAAACTCTGACTGCACATCCAGCAAATCCACCTTTTCTGGCCACTAGGATGTTGTCCTCCACTGCAGAGCAGGGACAACTACTGACTTCTACTGATGCCTTTTCAAAAACCTAGTTCTTTTACAGAGCCTCAGAACATCCTATGAATATTAACTAATATATTTTAATAAATGTCAATACAATTTTTCTTTTAGACCCTTTGTCTTTTATTATTATTATTTTTTCAATTTAAAGATTTTCTAGGGCATGTTTTTCTGTCTGGTACACCTGTTACAAGTAGAGGTCACCATGGTCATCTTCAACTGTCACTCCCCACCAACCCCTCCACCCCACCTCACCTTGCCAAGTTCTGCCTCTGTCTGTCACATATGTGGCACACACATGAAATATTTTTTCTCCACCTGGCATTGGTTCTGCCACTTTGACAATCCTTGGCTGTGACAGGGCCCAGGGGCTTGAAGCTGCAACATATCAAGTGGCCTCAGCTACCAACTGAGAAACTTCCCCCTTGACAGGCATGACTAGAAAACCTGACTTCTCTGGGCAAAGCCTTGCACGCTCCAGGGACCATGTCTGTCTGGTTCTCTGATGTATCCCCTGTATTTAGCCTAGGATCTAGACCCTTCATAGGCACTTAAGAATTTCTTGCGAACAGGCCAGGTGCAGTGGCTCATGTCTGTGATCCCAGCACTTTGGGAGGCTGAAGCAGGTGGATCACTTGAGGTCAGGAGTTGGAGACTAGCCTGGCCAACATGGCGAAACCCTGTCTCTACTAAAAATACAAAAATTAGCTGGGCATGGTAGTGCATGCCTGTAATCCCAGGCTGGGTTCTGCTCCAGTCAAATTCCAGGCTTTTGCCTGAATGGCCTGGATTAGTCTGTTTCAACCACATGGATCAGTTGGTTCCATCTTGAAAAAAGGGACTGGACTGGGGCTGCCATGATCCTGCTGTGTGCAAAGCACTGTGGGAAGGGCTGCCATCTTTGAGGCCTGGGTAGGCTTATGGTAGGCTTTGCAGAAGAACTTTTAGTCTGTATCAGTTCTTTGGGGTATCTGCTTGCCTGGCATCTTCCACACAGCCATGGAATTGCAGAGCTTAGCATAAACCAGACACTTGCTGTTTGTTGAATAAACTCTGATAAGCAAAGGCGGTGTGTTCAACTATGTGGAGTCATGCTGTCTTAATTTTCACTTTTTGCTTCAGCTATCACAGCCCATATGCCAACACCTCCACAAAACAGAGAGAAGCACCTGTGTTAGTCTTGGCACAAGATCGCTGCAAGGGAAGGATGGGGGCATCCTTGTTCTCCAGTGTGCTGTGCACATAAGTGTGTGCATGTGTCTGACTGCATGGACATGTGTGTTTATGCACATGTCTACTTGTGTATACTCGGGGACTAAGGTCTTCACAGTCACATAACCTTAAGATGGTGATGTGAGGCCAGGCGCGGTGGCTCATGCCTATAATCCCAGCACTTTGGGAGGCCGAGGCGGGTGGATCATGAAGTATGAGTTCAAGACCAGCCTGGCTAACATGGTAAAACCCCATCTCTACTAAAAATACAAAAATTAGCTGGGTGTGGTGGTGCGCACATGTAATCCCAGCTGCTCAGGGGGCTGAGGCAGGAGAATCACTTGAACCTGGGGGTGGAGCTTGCAGTGAGCCAAGATTGTGCCACTGCACTCCAGCCTGGGTGACAGAATGAGACTCCATCTTAAAAAACAAATAAACAAAAAAACTATTGCAAAGACCCTCGCAAAAGGACAAAAGTGTCCTTTTAGCACTGTAAGTTGGTAAAGAATATGCTCTCATGCCCTTGAGGACCTTTTGCAATGACTACAGGGTCTTCTAGATGTTGGATTCGCTTCCTGGGTAGATCTGTAACACTGGAAAGGGAAGCCTCCTATAAACATCTCACAGTCTAGCAACTTTCCCCTTGAGAGGCATGACCAGAAAACCTGACTTCTCTGAGCAAAGCCTTGCGAGCTCCAGGGACCACATCTGTCTGGTTCTCTGATGTATCCCCTGTACATAGCATAGGATCTAGACCCTTAATAGGCACTTAAGAATTTCTTGCAAACAGGCCGGGCGTGGTGGCTCATGTCCGTAATCCCAGCACTCTGGGAGGCTGAAGCAGGTGGATCACAAGGTCAGGAGTTTGAGACCAGCCTGGCCAACATGGTGAAATGCTGTCTCTACTAAAAATACAAAAATTAGCTGGGTATGGTGGTGCATGCCTGTAATCCCAGCTACTGGGGAGGCTGAGGCAGGAGAATCGCTTGAACCCGAGAGGCAGAGGTTGCAGTGAGCTGAGATTGCACTGCTGCACTCCAGCCTGGGCGACAGAGTGAGACTCTGTCAAACAACAAAACAAAAATTCTTGCAAATATACTCAATAAGGTGAGGCCACTGAGTGGCTGGTTAGGCTCACTGACCAGCTATGCTATCCATTCCTGCTTGCCAGCCTCAAAGAATATGATTAAAAGTTTTATATAGAGGGCATGACTTATCAACTCCAAACTTGGTTTTGCAACAAACATCACATTACGTCATTGTCATTAAATGAAAGAGAATCTGCCTCTGAGCTCCCCTTCTGCCAGACTGTTGGGAAAGTTAATGTTTGCCTCAACTGGAAAATCCCTTCTTCCTTCTAGGGTGGCACAAGAATCTGGAAGACTCCTGTGGTTCCTAGAAAACAGAGGAAGGGGAAGGGACTCTGGTTATGGCCACTGCTCAAGCTCCTTGAAGTCCAGGCTTCCAAGGTCCACAGAAGGCAGGTGGTCTACTGGCTCCTGGCCACATGAGGTGCATGGGATCTCTGCCAAGGCTGTAAGCCCCAGGGCCTGGGGTCCAGCATACCTGGGTACCCCAGGGCCTGTAGTCTAGCCTTCCTGGGTGCCCCGGGCATCAGCCATTTCCCTGAGAGACTCTCCATCACCTGGAGGCAGAGAGTGGATCCCTGCAGCTTTCTCCTTCTAGTTTTGGGGACACATTATTATCTGCTGCTCCACCTCTGCCCCTTCCTGCTCTACAACCTCTCTTGGGGTGAGAACCACACAAACTGGGATTTCTAGAGGTGTGTGTGGCAGCAGGGACAGGAAGGAGCCCAGGGAGATTAAACAAATTAATTCTGCAAATGGCCCTGCCACAGGGGCCCAATGGAAGGACAGCCTGCCTCAAATCTAAATCATTGTGGTCATTCTCTAAATAATCAAAACCTCAAGTGTTTAATCTGCAAATGCCAAGGGTCTATTGAAATGACTGTAGTCAAGAGCTTCCTGATGAAAAGAACTTTTTATTTTTTTATTTTTATTTTTATTTTTTTTGAGACGGAGTCTTGCTCTGTTGCCCAGGCTGGAGTGCAGTGGTGCGATCTGGGCTCACTGCAACCTTCGCCTCCTGTGTTGAAGCGATTCTCCTGCCTCAGCTTCCTGAGTAGCTGGGATTACAGGTTCGTACCACCGTGCCTGGCTAATTTTTGTATTTTTAGTAGAGACAGGGTTTTACCATGTTGGTCAGGCTGGTCTCAGACTCCTGACCTTGTGATCTGCCTGCCTTGGCCCCTCAAAGTGCTAGGATTACAGGCATGAGCCACCATGCCCAGCCTCTTTTTTATTTTTATTTTTTTGAGACAGAGTCTCACTCTGTTGCCCAGCCTGGAATGCAGTGGCGCCATCTTAACTCATTGCAACCTCCACCTCCTGGGTTCCAGCGATTCTCCTGCCTCAGCCCCCCAAGTAGCTATTACAGGTGTGCGCAAACACACCCCAGCTAATTTTATTTTATTTATTTTATTTTTTATTTTTAGTAGAGACAGGGTTTCACTATGTTGGTCAGGCTGGTCTCGAACTCCTGACTTCAAATGATCTGCCCGCCTCAGCCTCCCAAAGTGCTGGATTACAGGTGTGAGCCACCGTGCCCAGCCGAAAAGAACTTTTAAAATGTGCTATCTTTTTCATCTTAAACTAACCCTGCCAGAGACACCATCTGCAAACTGAGCTCGTCTTGGCCCAGGGACACACACTTTTAATCAATGGCTGGCGGTGTGATGGGCTTCTAGAGACGGTGTTAGGTTCCGCTTTAGGGTCTGTCGTTGAAAGGCACTGAAATCCACTCTTTTTCCTTTCCTAGAATCCAGTCCCAGACTCTGTAGAAGTCTTGGGAGGAGGCTGGGAGATTTCCTCGTGCTGCAAATTCTGGCCCAAACAACCCAGTCCCTGAGGAGGGTGTGCTGGTGTACCAGAAACTGATGGAACAGCACCCGGCACCACGCCAGACCCTCCTGTGCCAAGAGGTTCCAGGAAAATGAGCATATCCCAGGATTGGGAGGAAGTAAGGCAGCAACTGGGGACTTTTTCCTAATGAGTCCAATAAATCCTTGGAAAAATAATCCACCAAGGGTCAAATATACATAGAAAACAACTTTGAAGGCTTTTGGAGGCTTTTTTCCCTAAAGAGAGAGAAAAGTAAAAAATATTCCAGGCATTGGCTTTCAAAAACAAACAAAACACAAAACAAAACAAAACAAAAACCAAAAAACAAACAAACAAAACGAAGAACAACCCTGGGAATATAAAATTCTTCAAGATATGCAAGAAACATATAAACTTCAGGCCAGGTGCTGTGACATGCACTTGTAGTCCCAGCTGCTCAAGACGATTGTTTGAGCCCAGGAGTTTGAGGCTGTAGTGTGCTATGATCACACATATGAAGAGCTACTGCACTCCAGCCTGGGCAACAAAGTGAGACCTCGTCTCTAAAATAAATACAACTAAATTTTAAAAAGAGAAGTTTATAAATTTTAGTTATGTATTCTGGCCAATTAATGGGAGGAAGACAAAGAGAAAAACTGAAATAGGGGAGAAAAAGAAGGGAAAGGAGGAAGCAGAGAAAGAATGAGAGAGGAGAGTGAGGGAGAACTTTGAAGAAGGCCAGAGAAAGAAAACAACAGGCTGGGTGCGGTGACTCACGCCTGTAGTCCCGGCACTTTGTGAGGTTGAGGCGAGAGGATCACCTGAGGTCAGGAGTTCGAGACCAGCCTGGCCAATATGGCGAAACCCCATCTCTACTAAAAATACAAAAATTAGCCACGCGTGGTGGCACACGCCTATAATCCCAGCTACTTGGGAGGCTGAGGCATGAGAATCACTTGAACCTGGGAGGCAGAGGTTGCAGTGAGCCAAGGTCACGCTACTGCCCTCCAGCCTGGGAAACAGAGCAAGACTGTGTCTCAAAAAAATTTTTTAAAAAGGCCAGGCATGGTGGCTCATGCCTGTAATCCCAGCACGTTGGGAGGCTGAGGCAGTAGGATTGCTTGAGCTCAGGAGCTTGATACCAGCCTGGGCAACATAGTGAGACCTTATTTTCATATAATAAATAAATAAAATAGAAAAGAAAACAATAATATTTCAGAGATGCCGAGACACAAAGCACAAGAGAGCAGAGCACAGTGAGAGAACAGGCCTGAGAAGGCTCAAAAGATGATGCTGAGAAGATGATGTTATCTGAAGGCAAATCACCATCTTTCTGCCTTCCGATTTACATGAGCATCTTAGAAACCTGGAAAGTCAGAGTTACAAGGACCTGAGCTCGTCTAGTCCAATCCTTTCTGTACTGGGTTGAGTAGTGTCACCCCAAAATCATATCGGCTGGAACTTCAGAATGTGAGTTTATTTGGAGACGGGGTCTTTGTAGATAATGTTAGTGAAGATGGGGTTGTATTGGATTCGGGTAGGCCCTAAATCCGATAACTAGTGTCTTTTTTTTTTTTTTTTTTTTTTTTTGGAGACAGAGTCTCGTTCTATCCCCGAGGCTGGAGTGTGCAGTGGTGCAATCTTGGCTCACTGCAACCTCCACTTCCTGGGTTCAAGTGATTCCCCTGCCTCAGCCTCCTGAGTAGCTGGGATTACAGGTGTGTGCCACTACATCTGGCTAATTTTTGTATTTTTAGTAGAGATGGGATTTCACCATGTTGGCCAGACTGGTCTTGAACTCCTGACCACAGGTGATCCACCTGCCTCAGCCTCCCAAAGTGCTAGGATTACAGGTGTGAGCCACCACACCCAGCTCTAGTGTCCTTCTCAGAAGGCCATGTGAAGGCACAGACACGCATGTGAAAGAATGCCCTGTGATGACAGAGACAGTGACTGGAGTAGTGTAGCTGCAACCCAGAAAATCTCAAGAATTGCCAGGAACCATCAGAGGCCAGGAGAGGCAGAGAAAGGTCTTTCCTAGAGCCTTTAGAGGAGCATGGCATTGCTAACACCTTGATTTTGGACTTCAGGTGTCCAGAACTGTGCAACAATAGATTTCTGCTGTTTTTAGCCAGCTGGTTTGTGGTAATTTGTTATGGCATCCCTGGGAGATGACGAACACATTTTCTTTTGCAGGAGAGAAGCCCTAGGATGTGTGACACATCCAAGGTCATGTAATCGACTGGTGGCCAATCCCCTATTCCAATTTAGCTTTTATTTTTCTTTAAGAATTGTATTTGCGGCCGGGCGTGGTGGCTCATGCTTGTAATCCCAGCACTTTGGAAAGCCAGGGCGGGTGGATCACTTGAGGTTAGGAGTTTGACCAGCCTGACAAATATGGTGAAACCCCATCTCCACTAAAAAAATACAAAATTAGCTGGGCGTGGTGTCACATGCCTGTAATCCTAGCTACTTGGGAGGCTGAGGCAGAAGAATTGCTTGAACCCGGGAGGCGGAGGTTGCAGTGAGCCAAGATGGTGCCACTGCACTCCAACCTGGGAAACAAGAGTGAAACTCAAAAACTAAACAAACAAAAAAGTTTATTTACTTTCCAGCATTATCATCCTTTCTGAATGTGGAAATAAGGTTTCTTTTCTATTGTCAAAGTTCATTTTGAAGAAATAATTCATTTCTTATTGAATTATGAAATATATATGAAGGGACAATTTGGGCTTTGGAAATACTTTGGACTCTGAAGTTTTTCAATAGATTTACTGCTGCTTCTTTGATATTCCAAAATATTCTCTTTTTTGTCTTTTTTTTTTTCTTTTTGTGGAGAATGGGGTCTTGCTATATTGCCCAGGCAGGACTTAAACTCCTGGGCTCAAGCAGTCCTTCTGCCTCTGCCTCCCTAAGTGCTGGGATTACAGGCATGAGTCACTGCACCTGGTCTGGTATTCCAAAACATTCTAATAGCTTATTACTTTTGAGAGATGAGGGCTACCCCCTTCAAATGTTGAAATCACCATTTGTTTCCTTATTCTGAGCAATTTTCTGAAGGTAAGCCGAGTCTTGCTGGGGATATTGGATGTAAAACTGTCTTTAAAGTAGATCCTTTGGTAAGAAATGTATTGATCACTATTTAGGGGTTTTAACTGACATCAAATAATATGAAGCATATGTGAGTTTTTAATTACTTAGAAGTTCCTACCCCTTTTTTGGACCCTATCTCCCTTTAAGAAACTGATAAAAGGCCAGGCATGGTGACTCACACCTATAATCCCAGAACTTTGAGACGCTGAGGCAGGAGTTGTATCACTTGAGCCCAGGAGTTTGTGACCAGCCTGGGCAACATAGCAACACCCTCATCTCTACAAAAAAAATTAAAAATTAGCTGGGCGTGGTCGCGGGCATCTGTGGTCCCAGCTTTGGGAAGCTGAGACAGGAGGATTGCTTGAGCCTGGGAGGTCAAGGCTGCAGTGAGCCATGTTCACACCAGTGCACTCCAGCCTGCGTGACAGAGCAAGACTCTATCTCAAAACAAACAAAGACATGGATAAAAGCTATGGATTCTCTCCCATAGAAAACTGCACACCCTCATAACCTTTTGCACCTACTCTTAGAGAATTCTCAGGCCCCACGCCTTACCCCGACTTCTGTTACCAGCGGTGAATCCGATGGGTCTGCAGCAAACTCGATGCTTGCCTTCTCAAAGACAGAACTCAGCTGAGGCGCAGAGGTGATTTTAAGTAGTTTTAAGGCACAGGGAGAGACCAAGGCAAGTTTTAGAGCAGAAGTGAGAGTTTATTAAAAAGTTTTAGAGCAGGAACAAAAAGAAGTACAGTACACTTGGGTCAGGCAGGCAACTTGAGAGATCTAAGTGCCCTGCCTGACCCTTAACTTGGGGTTTTATATGTTTGGCATGGTTCTGGGATTTACGTCTCATCTCCCCTGATGCTTCCCTTGGAGCAGGCTGTCCGCGTTATGTAGTGACCTGCCAGCACTGGGAAGGGGTCGCATGCACAGTGTGATTACTGAAGTTGCGCGCATGCTCACTTGAGGCATTTTTCCCCTTAACCAGTCGTGCCTTCCCAGAGGAAGGTCATATACTGGTTAAATTCCGCCATTTTGCCTCTCGGTGCGCATGCTCCAGCCTGCTTGCCCAGCTCCTGAGATCTTATTAGGAAGCAGCTGATCACCAGACCTGGGTGTTTTTTATCTATTGAGAGACTGTCCTTGCTTGGAGCTGGCTGCAACCAATTATTATTTTACAGAGACAGTTTAACAACCAACTGACCATCACCTGATGGTAGCCTGACATTCCTGTGGGGGTCCTCACCTGTCCTGCTCATGTTTGCCTAGCTCCCTACTCTAACATTTCCACTCTGTGGACCCCAGGGTGAGATCCTCAGCAGGGAAGACTGTCCTCAAATAGCCTTCTGGAGAGACATCTTCCCGTTTACCTTTCCATTTGCCCCTGCAGTGTTAGGCAAAGGCTGAAGCTGGCCTCTGTGGCACGGGGTTTCTTCCCAACATGCTAATGACGCTGGTGGAGAGTCTTAAAAACAGCTGTGCTGGGGAGAGTTCTCGTTGTGTACCTTTCAGAGACCTTCTCCTTAAGACTCTCAAAGACAGTCAGGCCAGTGGGAGCCTGGCAGCAATTCTTAGGGGAGAGTGACAGCTTTTTGAGGAGGACTAATTGGCTTCTAGGGCTGGAGGCCACTTGAGTCTGACAGACTGCCCTGCTGCCATCCCTCCAGGGCACCCCCCCACTCCCTTGCCTCAGGGCCTTCCTGCACTTCTTCCTTTTGTCCTCAATGTTCTTCACCCCACCTTTTCCACTGTTACTCTCTGCCTATGGTCAAGGCTTTGGTGAGACCCACCTTCCTCTTAGACCTTCCTGGATCCCCCAAAGTCTGTGTTGGAAGCCCTCCCATGTGCCCTTGTTTGAGCTTTTAATTTTCTACCATGATGCTTGTCACATTGCTTTGTAATTGGCTCTCTGTTCGTCTGCGTCTCTACTGGGTTGTACCTTCCAGGAGGACAGGTGCCATGTGACTTTTGTAATCTTCCCACCCCCAACACCCAGCACAGTGTCAGGAACACAGAGCATGATGAGCACAAGCTTGTTGAGCAAACAGACAAATAACTGGATGCTTCTGTGCCGAGTTTCTCAACCTGGCCATTATTGGCATTTGGGACTTGATCATGCTTGGTCGTGGGAGACGGTTCTGTGCCCGTAGGATGTTTAGGAGCATCCTTGGTTTCTACCCACCAGATGCCAGGAGCACACCCACCCAGCTGTGACAACCAAAAATGTCCCCAGACACCATTCCAAAACCAACGGGAGACAAAATCTCCCGACAGTCGTTGCTTTAGTGAGTGAATGTTGACCTTAGCGTCGCTTCGCCTCTCTTGAGTCTAGGTCGGGGAGTGAGTTCAGTTAGCCAATCAGAGAACGCTGATGGGGCGATCAGTATATGCTCATGAAATGGGTGGCTGACCTCTTGGGGTCAGAAGAGGGAAAGTTCTGCTGTGTGTTGGCTAAGGACCATTTTAAATCCTTTAATGACCGATTACCACATGAGGACACAAGAGGGCGCTCTAACTAATGAGCTCCGCGGCCGAGAAAACTCCTGGAGTGGGTGCTCCTGGGATGCCTCAGGCTTAGACACCAGGGTTACCGCAGCTGCCTAGGAAGGCTGAAGCCAGCGTCCTGGATTCGGACAGACCTTTTAGCCATTAAATCCACTAAGAAAGATCCCTGCGCATGAAGTTTCCTCTTCGGAAATATAGGCAGAAGGGAAAGTAATTTTAAACTCATGTGTGCTCCACAGGTCGGGGGCGGTGGCTCATGCCTGCAATTCCAGCACTTTGCGAGGCCAAGGAGGGAGGATCACTTGAGCCCAGGAGTTCGAGACCTGCCTGGGCACCATGGTGAAGCCTCATCTCTGCAAAAAAATTTAAAAATTAGCCAGCTATGGCGGCACATGCCTCTGGTCTCAGCTACCCAGGAGGCTGAGATGGGAGGATCGCTTGAGCCCAGGGGTTCGAGGCTTCGGTAAGCCGTGATTGTGCCACTGCACTCCAGCCTGGGCAACAGAGCAAGCCCCTGTCTCAACAAAACAAAACAAAAAATTCAGTCGTGCTGCAGAAGTAAGGCACCAAGAATAGGAATGGGGTCTTTGCAGCTCCCGTGGCAATTGCGCTTTTCTGGTGGTGGCAAGGGACTAAGGAACTCCCTGGACACAGGGGCTCCAGTTGTCCCCAGATCATCAACAGAGACATGAAGGTCGTTAGAGGTCATCTGATCCTTTGACCTCAATCTGAGCCCACCACTCTGAAAACTTGGAAATTGTATGACATTTTCATGATACAGCTGTGTGTGTGTGTGTGTGTGTGTGTGTGTGTGTGTGTGTGTGTTGGGGAAAGGAACCAACAGCTTTCATCATATTGTCAAAAGAGTCTAGGCTGGGCATGGTGGCTCACGCCTGCAATCCCAGCCCTTTGGGAGGCCGAGGTGGGCAGATCACCAAAGGTCAGGAGTTCGAGACCAGCCTGGCCAACGTGGTGAAACCCCATCTCTACTAAAAATACAAAAATTAGCTCGGCATGCTGGCATGTGCCTGTAATCCCAGCTACTCAGGAGGCTGAGACAGGAGAATTGCTTGAACCCAGGAGGCGGAGGTTGCAGTGAGCTGAGATTGCGCCACTGCACTCCAGCCTGGGCGATAAGAGCGAATCTCCGTCTCAAAACAAAACAAAACAAAAACATAGACCTGCTTGGTTCTCTCTGTGACTTCAGAGGCCCAAGGAGTCCTCAGCACTATAGATGCATGTGGCCCCTCAGAAGACAATATTTCACAGATCTGCAAAGAGTAAAGGTCAAATTTATTTAATACAACATCCACGAGGGTCCCTGCAGCTGTGTCACTGAGGCAAACAGGAAAAGTGATTTTGGTTAGGCGTGGTTTTCACCTGTGAAATTCCACAGCGCAATGACAGCAGCCTCTCTCCCACCCACTCAAGACACACTGTCAGGAATGTCTTAAGACTTCAGAAGAACACTTCTTTAGCAATTTCTTTTTTTTTTTTTTTTTTTGAGATGGATTCTCACTCTGTCACTCAGGCAGGAGTGCAGTGGCACGATCTCCGCTCACTACAACCTCCCTTTCCTGGGTTCAAGCGATTATCCCACCTCAGCCTCTTGAGTAGCTGATACTACAGGCATGCGCCACCACGGCTGGCTAATTTTTGTATTTTTAGTAGAGACAGGGTTTCATCAGGCTGGTCTCAAACTCCTGACCTCAGGTGATCTGCCTGCCTCAGCCTCCTAAATTGCTGGGATTACAGGCGTGAGCCACCTTGCCTGCCCTGGCAAGGAATAAATTTTTAAAAATTAGTAAGAAACATACACATTTCAAGTTTTCAATTAAGAAGAATATTTGCTGTAGGCACCATCTTCCTGTCTTTCAGCCTTCAGCATGGTACAGGAAAAGAAAAAGAGTGTAGAAAAAAACAGTTTAAGAACATCTGTGCTTGTTCCACCTTCATTTTCTGTTTTGTGCGTTGCCTGAATAAACCATGTCTTCAGGTTGGTATTTCAAAGGCAGTGCTCCCAAATAGTTTGGTTTTCCCATTTGTGGAGGGCAAGGTCATAGAGGGGACAGCGGGAGGCTGTCTGGTCAGCACTGTGTATTTCCAAAGAACAAGGACTACCCAAAACTACAAGCCTTTGAAGGACCAAAGGAAAAGAGAAAAAAACAGCCTCTAACCAGGCCATGTGCTAGAAGTGATTGAGTACAAAAAAGAAAATTGGTTTCTGTGTATGAGGGTGCATGGAAAAGGTCTTTATCTCTGCACAGGACAAAATATTCAAGTTTCAGAATATCCCAATGGCCTGTTTGCCCTGGATCTCCTCTTCTGCTCTTCCAATTGCCAAGGATGCTCCAACTTGGTGGAAGGAGGGTATGTGGGAAATTCAACAGCCCCTCTGTATCTCTTTCTACCCAACATTAACTTAGCAGGATGGATTTAAGAACCGGCAGCTTAGCCTGAGGAATTGCTGTGTTCTGTGGGAGCAGGGCAGGTTCATAAATAAGTGCACAGAGCTCTTGAAATACAGGGATTGTCTGTTCTTCTCGGAACATGGATGTCCTTCCAGGGATGTGCATCTAGCCTCGCTGTCTAAGTTCCATCAAGGGAGCCTTCCGTTCTCTGTAGCGACAAGAAACAAGGCAAGTTATGATCACACCTCTCAAGATTGAAGATTGCCCTGGTGGAGAGACATGCAAAATGACAGCATTTCTCAAAGAAAATGCAAAGCAGGGCTGTCACGCACTGGTCCCCCACCCTGCAGGGTTCTCTCTGTGACTTCAGAGGCCCAAGGAGTCCTCAGCACTACGGATGCATGTGACCCCCGAGAAGACAACATTTCACAGGTCCGCAAAGAGTAAAGGTCAAATTTACTTAATACAACACCCACCAGGGTTCCTGTACCTGTGTCACTGAGGCAAACAGGGAAAGTGATTTTGGTTAGGTGTGGTTCTCACCTCTGAAATTCCACAGCACAATGACTGCAGCCTCTCTCTCACCCACTCAAGACACTGTCAGGAACGTCTTAAGACCTCAGGAGACCACTTCTTTAGCAAGCAGTTTTTTTTAGATGGATTCTCACTCTGTCACTCAGGCTGGAGTGCAGTGGCGTGATCTCTGCTCACTACACCCTCCCTCTCCTGGCTTCTGCCCATATGCATTTCTCCTTCTCTCCATGCCTGCTCTGTAGGGAATATAGCCTCTGTCCCTGCATACATGTTGGACATCAATCACATCAATCCACCAAGTAACTTCATCAAGCACCCATGTACACCCAGCACAGCGTCCCAAGGGTGCCCCACTTACCCACAGAAGAAGAAAGGAAACTCGGTAAGAGATCTGACTTCTAGCTCCAGTTCTGCCTCTAACTAACATAAGATGTACCCATTTGAGGCCTGTTTTTTAATTTTAAAAATGAAGAACTGAACTTAGATGGTCCAACTTAAATGTTTTAAAATGATATGATTCTACCTTAAAAACAGAATGAAATTCTGATATATTTCAACACAGAAAAACCTGAAAACTTTATGCTAAATGAAATAAGGCAGACATGAAAGGACAAATATATGATTCCACTTATGTGATGTACCTCGAATAGTCAAATTCATAGAGACAGAAAGTAGACACTGGTTCCTAGGGGTTGCTGGAGGAGCAATGGGGAGTTAGTGTTTAATGAGTACAGTGTTTCAGTGGCTGCTCTGCCTATGGAGTAGCCATTCTTTTGTTTCTTTTCTTCTCTAATAAACTTGCTTTCACTTAAAAAGAAAAAGAAAAAGCTCTGGAGATGGATAGTGGTGATGGTTGCACAGCAATGTGAACGGACCTAATGCAACTGAATTATACACTTTAAAATGGTTAAGTATACACTTGAAAATGGTAAATTTGCCGGGTGTGGTGGCTCACGCCTGTAATCCCAACACTTTGGGAGGCTGAGGAGGGTGGATCATGAGGTCAGGAGTTCAAGACTGGCCAACATAGTGAAACCTTGGCTCTACTGAAAAATACAAAAATTAGCCGGGCGTGGTGGCGTGTGCCTGTAGTCCCAGCCACTTGGGAGGCTGGGTCAGGAGAATGGCGTGAACCCGGGAGGCGGAGCTTGCAGTGAGCCGAGATCACGCCACTGCACTCCAACCTGGGCGACAGAGCGAGACTCCGTCTCAAAAAAAAAAAAAAAAAAAAAAGAAAATGGTAAACTTAATATTATGTATATTTTATGACAATTAAAAAAAGGATTCCTGGCTGGGCATGGTAGCTCATCCCTGTAATCCCAGCACTTTGGGAGGCCGAGGTGGGTGGATCCCCTGAGCTTAGGAGTTCCAGACCAGCCTGGGTAACATGGCGAAGCCCTGTCTCTATCAAAAATGCAAAGAATTAGGCATGCATGGTGGTGTGCACCTGTGGTCCCAGCTACTCAGGAGGCTGAGGTGGGAAGATCACTTGAGCCTGGGAGGTGGAGGTTGCAGTGAGCTGAAATAGCACCACTGCACTCCAGCCTGGGTGACAGAGTGAGACTTCATCTCAAAAAACACACAAACAAAAAACAAAAAACAAAACACCCACAAAAGGATTCCTGGATGCCTTCTTCCATCCTGTAGTGCTCTTTAACAGCTTCAAGTGGTATTTGTGTCACCTTCCACCTATCAGTGCCTGGACCCTTATCTGACCCATACACTGTTCTCTATGCTGGGGATGCAAGAAGCTGTCCCCAAGAATTTTATATTGTGTCAATTATTGATAAACAACACCACTATGAAGTAGAAGGTATAAGAGGTCTCAACAAACTGCAGAAGGGGTTCAGAGGCACTGAGAGGGCTCTGGGCTGGGCAGTGGGGGATGCACAGAAGCAACTCTGGAGTCGGCCTAAAGATTGGATTTTGACAAATGGAAGGAGCCCTTGGAGGGAAAAAGAGCAGGGCATGCTGGGAGATACCAGAGTAGAGGGGGCCCCTGGGCAACAGTGGGCCCTGAAGAGCAGGCAGCACCTAAGTCCACTATTCTGGACCCTCCATGTGCACAGGACACTCTGCTGCAGGTGGAACTCAGCAAGGCAGAAGCAGGAGATGGAGGATGACCCAGGGTCTTGGGACCTCCACAGCCAGCCTGGTTGGCTTCCTGAAGGTGAGCTGGGATAGTGTCTCCACTTTGTTTCAGCCCTGCTGGGTCTGAGGACCCTTGGGGAACAGGATGCAGGGCCGAGGTGCCCCAACTAGAAAGCCAAGGCTCTAGCCCCTCCTCTGCCAGGAGAGCCCCATACAAGTGGGCCAAGCAAGCTGTGCTGGCCCCAGAGGCTGGAGGCCTGCCAGCGCTGGCAGCCACCCTGCCCTATTTCCTCTGCTCCGCCTGGATAGGGGAGACATGACTCTGGTATCCAGCTTTTCTGTGGGCCCCAGACCAAGTCCCTCCCCAGACACTTCCGCTCTCCCTCTGTGGGGGCAGCCAATGCGTGGGGCACCATTGCAGAACCAAAGCCACAGACAGGAAGGGCTGGGCCACAATCAACAGGGCCTTACGGATTTTGAAGTAAAGGTTAACATGCTCACATCCAAGGCCTGGGCTTGCTGTGCTTAAATCAGAAGCCAGCCATCAGCCACCCAAGTGCACTTGTGAAATCGCCCTGCCTTGTACCTGGAATATGGTGTGGTCTCCCTCAAAGGTCATTTTGATTTCAACACACCCTGGGATCTCTAGTTCCTGCTGCTTCTTTTTTTTTTTTTTTTTTTTGAGACGGAGTCTCACTCTGTCGCCCAGGCTGGAGTGCAGTGGCGCAATCTCGGCTCACTGCAAGCTCCGCCTCCCGGGTTCACGCCATTCTCCTGCCTCAACCTCTCCAAGTAGCTGGGACTACAGGCGCCCGCCACCATGCCCGGGCAATTTTTTTTGTATTTTTAGTAGAGACAGGGTTTCACCGTGGTCTCGATCTCCTGACCTCATGATCCGCCTGCCTCGGCCTCCCAAAGTGCTGGGATTACAAGCGTGAGCCACCGCGCCCGGCCTAGTTCCTGCTTCTACAAAGTGCTCCTATGGGCACTTGCAATAGACCAGGTCTGTGCCAGGTGCTCATTCAACCCTTGCAACAACCAAATGAGGGAGTTTATGATTCCCAGTTTACAGATGAGGAAGCAGAGGTCCTGAGAGGCCAAGAACTCTGCCCATGGTGACATGGCTAAGAAGCGGGAAGTCAAGTGTTAACGTGGGTCTCTTATTCCTAAGTCAAAGCCTGGCTTTGGTTGAATCCTATGCCTTGGGTAAGCAACTGCTACATTCTCCATATGTGGCAGGGTCATTTCATGGCCAAATCAAGTTAAGTCCCCCATCCACACCTACTATTGCCCAAGTGAGGGAAAGAGCTTGAAATCAACCAGCTTTTATATGGTGGTTTGCAGCTTGCAGCTTTTATATGGTGGTTGCAGTTGCTCATTTCATCCTTAAGAAAATCCTAGTAGGTTACTCTTATTATCTTCATCATCACCATCTCCACTTTATAGATAAGGAAGCTTGAGCTTGAGGAAGACAGGCTCACCCAAAAGACAGCTAGAAAGCTGGAGCTCCCCTCCCATCCCCTGATCCTAGCACCTGGGCAGTTTCCACTGTAGCCCAGCTGCCTCCTGGCCTCCAGGAAACGGGGAGGGGAGCTACAGCTGCCAATTGCCTTTCTTTCTGTAAGAAGGCAGGGTCCTCTCCAAGATCCCAAGACTCTCGCAGGTCCAGATTCACCCCTTTCATTTAAGTACAGGGTGTTCTCTTCCACGCTATCTGTCTGTGTCGGCCACACACACAATTTATAAACAAGGTAAAAATGGCAGAGGAAAAATGAAGTCAGAATGTGCCATTGAAGCAAGTCAAACAATACCAAATTAGTCTTTGGCTACGTGGCTATCTCATTGTTAAGATATTTCCTCCAATGTTTTCAGAGGCAACGGCCATTAAACAACTGGGAATGATCGCCAGGTTTGATTTCAGGAAGGAAATCTCCTCCCATTTCCCCACTGGGCAATTCAATTAATTTTCTCCTGACCCACACCAGCCGATTATTAGGGAAGCTATACCTGCTTCTTTTATAAACAAAACCCATTTGCTTAAAGGTTCAAAATTCCTTTCCCAACGGCTGAAAACCCTGTGCTCCCACCAAATGACTCTATTCTTTTTTCTGGGGGGACAGGACCAGCCATGGGTGAGCTCTCAGAATCATCCTGGGAGCAGACTTTGAGGCCCAAGGGCCAGCTTCTGGGGAAAGTTCTGTCTGGCCTGGAGCTCCGAGCCTTTGTCCAGAGACACCCTTTGGATCCAAGACAAAGTAAATAAGTTGGTCCTACAGGGTGTTTTGGGTGGACCCAGCCATGTTTATCGGTCCGGGAGAACACATCTGTGTCCCGCACTGCCCAGGGAGCAAAGACCTCATTTTCCACTCTCAAAGCCATTATTGCTGGGACAGCAACTTCACATCTTGGAGGGAGTCTCTGTCGTGACAGAGGACTGGCCGCGGAGTATAGAGGCCTGGGCTCTGTTCCTCACTCTATTAGCCATCCAGGTGACTCCAGGCATGCTATGCTACCAATGCAGGCCTCAGTTTCCTCATCTGTAAATTGGGCTCCTTGTCCCAGTGACACGATAGTCTCCGATTTTAGGAGTCTGAGTGGGTTTTGGCTAGGAAAAAAACAACCATTCATTTCATTCCTCTTTTCCTTAAATTCATAGCTTTCTTCCATAAAAAGAATGTCAGTGGCTTCCTGTCTGTCAAAGGCATAATGAGCTGTTTTACAAGAGTCCAGACGTGGGCAAAACAAAGGAAGCCAGGGGCCCACTGGAAGAGCTACCAGAAATCTTGCTGAGAGTTCTTCCCAGACCTAAAAGAAGTTTATGCGGCAAATGCCTCATTTCTTAAGATATTAGGGGCCCGGTTAACTCCTGCATTGCTGGGTAGCTCACAAAAAGTTTGGGAGTGGAAGACACGTCTTTGCAAAAGTTGAACGTGGGCCTCTGCGTCTTTCATAAACCCTCCCATCTGCCAAATAGCAGATTCCTAACTCTATTTCCTACAGAATGAAACTTCTTAACAAGGCATGTAAGTCCTTTGGATTTAAGCCCTGTCTTCTCTTTCTCCCATCACTTGTCACTGTCACACTCTTCTTTTCCTATCCCACACTGCTTGAAACTGGCCTCCCTCACGCTTGTGCTCCTGCTGATCTTTCTCCCTTGATGCTGCCATCACTCCATTCATTCTTCATGGCCCATTCCAGATGATTCCTTGGGGAAGCGGCCACTAGCTAGGTCTCTCTTCTGTGTTCCCATAGGCTCTGGCATAGCTCACTTTGCTTTATGATAAGTGATCACATGTCTGATTCCCTCATCAGGTGAACTGAGGTCAAGAACCTTGGGTGTCTCCTGCAGCTGATGGTCTGGTGTGTAGGGGGTAATTGGTATTGGCTAAATTGCTATGAGCTGTCAGCTGCTCCACTCCTCCAAGCATACACCCTAGATCTGCCTCACTTCCAGAGCCTAGACTCTGGCGCAAAATGAAATGTGTGCTTTGCTTTTTTGGCACTAAGCACCCTAGAGTCCCAATCCCTTCACATGTGGGCTGAGATGTAATGATGGAAATTGCAGGAGAGAATATTCGAAATCAGAACCGGCCAAGGCTAGTCAGAGAAGCCCAGGGCTTCTGGTCTGAAACAGACTAGGGAGTGGGGAAGAATCTGTGGGAATGCAGGACGTGGGTGAGTCTGGAAATATTTCACTGTTCAGTGGAGTACTTTTAAATATAATGTATATGAAATGTGTACTTACAGAGTATCTGCTTTCCACGGCATCTGCAAAACAAAGGATGACATGGCAGTGAGCAATGCAAACAACCCAGTTCAACTGCCCCAACAACATGACAGGGGCAGGAGCAGGTCGAGAAAAGAGGGAGGAGGCGAGAGCCAGGAGACATCAGCCGGCAGGTGGTCTTAGAGGTTTATGGCTCCTCTGTGCAAAAACAGCTTCCCCGGGACCCTTCTAGCTCCACATGACATGTATATGAAGTCCCTGGCACTTCATTTAAAATTTTCTTTTTTTTTCTTTTTTCTTTTTTTATTATTATTATTATTTTTTTTGAGACAGAGTCTCGCTTTGTCGCTCAGGCTGGAGTGTGGTGGCGCCATCTTGGCTCACTGCAACCTCCGCCTCCGGGGTTTAAGCAATTCTCCTGCCTCAGCTGGCGCTATCTCGGCTCACTGCACCCTCTGCCTCCCGGATTCAAGGAATTCTCCTGCCTCAGCCTCCCAAGTCGCTGGGACTACAGGCGCACACCACCACGCCTGGCTAACTTTTTTTTTTGTATTTTTAGTAGAAATGGAGTTTTGCCATGTTGGCCAGGGTGGTCTTGAACTCCTGGCCTCAGGTGATCTGCCAACCTTGGCCTCCCAAAGTGCTGGGATTACAGGTGTGAGTCACCACGTCTGGCCTCATTTAACATTTTAAACAGTTTTTTAAAAATGTAGTATCACGGCCGGGTGTGGTGGCTCATACCTGTAATCCCAACAGTTGGGGAGGCTGAGATGAGTGGATCACCTGAGGCCAGGAGAACAGCCTGGCCAACATGGTGAAATCCCATCTCTACTAAAAATACAAAATTAGCCAGGCATGGTGGTGGGCACCTGTAGTCCCAGTTACTCGGGAGGCCGAGGCAGGAGAATCACTTGAACCCAGGAGGTAGAGGTTGCAGTGAGCTGAGATCGCACCACTGCACTCCAGCCTGGGCGACAGAGCAAGGCTCCATCTCAAAAAAAAAAAAAAAAAAAATTAGTAGCACATATTTTTTTTAAGAAAAAAATGAAAACTATGGAAAGTAGGAATTAGCAGATAAAAATGATCTCTGGCCTCATTCTCCAAACCCTGTTGATGCTTTTTTTTTTTCCTAGACATTTTCCACTATGATTCAGCTTTTTGGGGGTGGGGAGCAGTTATAATTATACAGTATATGCCGTTTTATAACTTAACTTTTTCATATAACACGGCTTTATAAACTTTTTCTGAAAACTTCTTAAGCATAATTGTCCAATTAGCTACTAAATAATTGTTAAATGGATGTGCAACTATTGACTTCACCAATTCCTTACTTTAAAAATGTAGGTGCTTTCCAAGTTTTTGCTCTTTTCAATAACACCACCCGTATCCTCTTTGGGAATAAAGCTATTTCTAGATTTCATACTATTTTGTCGATCACTTCCAAGAGCAGGCTCAACAGAGCAGGAGGCAGAAGCACTGCCAACGCTCTTAGCAGATCTGGGCAACTGTTTCCCCTTCCCCTCAGGAGTCTCCTCTCAACTGCCTGGGAGCCCACACTACCTTCCTTTTTTTTTTTTTTTTTTTGAGACAGAGTCTAGCTCTGTCACCCAGGCTGGAGTGCAGTGGCTCACTGCAACCTCCATTTCCTGGGTTCAAGTGATTCTCCTGCCTCAGCCTCCCAAGTAGCTGGGATTACAGATGCCCACCACGATAGCTGGGTAATTTTTGTATTTTTAGTAGACATGAGGTTTAGCCATGTTGGCCAGGCTGGTCTCAAACTGCTGACCTCAGGTGATCCACTCACCTCAGTCTCCCAAAGTGCTGGGATTACAGGCGCGAGCCACCACACCCAGTCTCACACCACCTTCTTGGCAGGCAGCATGCTGTGTTTGCCTGGCCCTGCCAGTCTGCAGTTGTGCAAATGGTCCCAACCAGATGTCAGCAAGAGGACAGTGAGGGTGAGAAAAGCCAATGAGAGCAGGAAGCTCTGCATGAGTGGTGGGTGATCCCTGCCTGCATTCATTAGAGATGGTCTTTCCTATGAGAGGCAAGCGACGGGTATGGCTTGCCCTTCTGGAAAGGACCAGGACCCCACCCAATGGTCAGTGGCCCACATGTTGGGGCAGATCCCCAAACAGCCGACTGTGGACCCTGACTTGAAGACAGAGAAGTCATGGGGACCGCACTTGCTGCCTGGGGGAGACCCCAAGAGGAGATGTGGGCATTGGGGATGGTTGCCGTTCTCGAAGGTGGTGGAGGGAATGGTGGGAGGGCCATAAGTCCTCAGTCTTATCGAGAAAAGCACGCCAAGAGGCCTTGGTATAGACCCAGCCCCAAGCTCACATACAGTTCCTCCTGGACCTCGGGCAGGCTCAGGGCCCATCTGTCGCAGCGAGGGTCACAACCCTTCTGTTTCTCTAATTTAGAAATATCCTGTTTCCCCAAGTCCACCTCACCCTAACACCCTGTCTTATCACAAGTCCACTGCCCCTCCCCCATAGAGGGAACAGAGCCAGAAGTTCCTCAGGGGCCCTTTTTCTGTCCTGGCTGGGCCAGAGGCTGGCGTCAACAGCCAAATGATGAGTCAGCCCAATGGTAATGTTGAGCCATTGTGTCAACTTCCATGCATTGAGTGAGGTTGGGGACAGCACCCCCAATGCAAATCTGACCTGCAAGGACCCAAAGGACCCCATGATTCCTGGACCCTCCTACTCCCCCAAGGGCTCTGGAACCTCTTTCCCAACAGGGAAAAAACCTCAAGTCGGCATTTTCTAAAGCAATCTGAAGACAAAATGCTAAAAACTCAAATACTGATGGAACACTCACTCCATGCACACTTGCAGTTCTTGTTTTTTCGGTAACAGAGCAATCATCACCAAAGTAGAATTGGAGGTAGCATCCATTTTTTCACGGGGATACTTTTTTCTCCATCTTGCATGCTGAAGTAGGAAATGCTTCCCTAGGGGCAGGGTTGGCAGTGCCCTCTGGCCTCACTGGCTCTGGGCCTCACAGGATGGGTGGGGACTGATCCTCAAGTGCTCTTCTCTTCCTTTCATGGGAGACTTGGCACAGAGGCCTCCTTTTCTTTGGTTCTTTCTCAGCCATTTCCTGTCACGGCTACTCTCGACCCAGCCACTGTTGGTGTACTGGGTGGCAGGGGATATGGTGAGGACCAGGGTTTCTGCCTCCTTAAGAAACACCCTGGAAGTCTGAATTCCAGGCAAATAGAAGGTAGAAGGTGGACTTGCCGCAGTGGCTCACGCCTGTCATCCCAGCACTTTGGGAGACCAAGGCTGGCGGATCACTTGTGGCCAGGAGTTCAAGACCAGCCTGGCCAACATGGTGAAATTCTGTCTCTACTAAAAATACAAAAATTAGCCGGGCGTGGTGGTGTGTGCCTCCAGTCCCAGCTACTTGGAAGGCTGAGGCATGAGAATCACTTGAACCCAGGAGGCAAACGTTGCAGTGAACCAAGATCGTGCTACTGCACTCCAGCCTGGGTGACAGAGCAAGACTTAGTCTCAAAAAACAAAAAACAGCAACAAAAAAGTAGAGGATGGACCACTGAGTGAGCAGATTCCGTGATGGGGAGGTGGGCCTCTGACTCAACATGCAGGGCTGGTGCCCAGAGCAAGACTCAGCACCCATCCAGAGCCACAGTAATCAGGTGGGATGTGCCTCAAGCTACCTCCCAAGACAGAGGGCAGGCAAGAGCTGGCATTGGAGAGGAAAACCAGCTCTCCTGTTGGAGGAGTTGCAGGAGGTGAATTCCTCTGGCCAGGGTTTCTCCATGGTGGCCCTGTTGAAATTTTGGGCTGGGTGGTGTTTTGTGGTGGGGAGGGGGCTGTCCTGTGCATTGTCACATGTTTAGCGGTATCCCTGGCCTCTCTCCACGAGACACAGTAGCATTCTCTTCTCTGTCGACCACGCTATGACAACCGGAAGTGTAATACTTAGTGCCACTGAGCTGGACACTTAGAGTTAAAATGGTAAATTTTATGTGATGTGTGTTTTACCACAATTTTAAGAATAAAATTGTAAAAAGTATTAAAAAAGTGGGCCGGGCACTGTAATCCCAGCACTTTGGGAGGCTGAGGCGGGTGGATTGCTTAAGCTCAGGAGTTTAAGACCAGCCTGGCCAATGTGACGAAACCCCACCTCTACTAAAAATACAAAAATATTTTGCTGGGTGCGGTGGTGCACGCCTGTAGTCCCAGCTGAGTCAGAGGGGCCTGCCTGGGGAGGCGGAGGTTGCAGTGAGCCAAGATTGCGCCACTGCACTCCAGCTTGGGTGACAGAGAGAGAGACCCTGTCTCAAAAAAAAAAAAAAAAAGGTGGAGAAAAAGCATAATGTGGAATTCTCCCGTGTATCTCTAGGCCACAGAAAGTCAATAGGGAAACTGAGACACACAGGATCCCTGCCAGTGCTGTGTCCATCCCCTAATGTGGGGAGGCAGCTGAGTGGAAGAGGCCTCATGATACAACAATTAAAAAAAAAAAAAAACAGCTGTGCTTAGAGCCAAAAGCCAAGACTGGAAAGACCAGGCAGCTCCCCGCTGTCTGCAAGCTTTCCCATCAAACTCCAGCCCCCTGGGCTAGCGCCCAGCTCTCTCTCCTCGGCCCTGGGGCTGCTCCTTGGAGGCAGGCCTGCCCCATGCCCTATTGCTTATCTAGGGGAGGGCTTATTTTGTATTACTCAGGGGGTGAAAGGGAGTTTAAGGGCCAGAACTGTGCCCTGTAAGCCATTTCCCAAAATAGGCAGCCCTGAAGTGCTGCAGGCTAGAAGATGACGGGGTACAAGAAGGGGAAAGGTCAGCAAAGACTCCGCTCTGCACCCAGCTGGCTCACTGATCTGTGCACAGACCTACCCCACACTGGGCCCCCTATTTTTTTTTTGAGACGGAGTCTCGCTCTGTTGCCAGGCTGGAGTGCAGTGGTGCAATCTTGGCTCACTGCAAGCTCCGCCTCCCGGGTTCACACCATTCTCCTGCCTCAGCCTCCCCAATAGCTGGACTACAGGCGCCCGCCACCACGCCCAGCTAATTTTTTGTATTTTCAGTAGAGACGGGGTTTCACCATGTTAGCCAGGATAGTCTTGATCGCCTGACCTCGTGATCCGCCCGCCTTAGCCTCCCAAAGTGCTGGGATTACAGGCGTGAGCCACTGCGCCCGGCCCTGGGCCCCCTGTTTTATTGGGGGTCACTCAATACCACCTTCCCTCCAATAAGCACAGTGTTTCTGGGTTTTACCTGCCCACCAACGCTGCAAGATCCCTCCAGGATTTCTGGAGGGTGAGAAAGACCCTACTCCTTCCAACAAGAAGCAGAGCCTTAGCATGGCACAATCAGAAAGGAACATGCCGCATCAAGAGTGGTTCTCAAAGCCCGGGCCCCAGTGTGACGGCAGCAGCTGCATGTGGACACTTGTTAGAAATGCACGTTTTCGGCACCGCTCCAGACCTAGTGAATGGGAAATTCACAGGGAGTGGGGTGCTGCCGAACAATCGATATTTTAATAAAGCCCGAGGACCAATGACCTGCATCCAGCCCATACCTCATCTCACAGAGAAGGTGACCAAGGTCTCGAGAGGCTCTACGACTTGCCTAGGGTCACCCAGGCCACAGTAGAATATTACTCTTAATGTCTAAAGTAGATAGGAGCTACTTAGGAGGCTGAGATGGGAGGATGCTTGAGGCCGGGGGACAGAGGTTGCAGTGAGCCAAGATCATGCCACTGCACTCCAGCCTGAGTGACAGAGTCAGACACTGTCTGAAAAAAAAAGTAGACAGAGTTCTCCAATTATGCCGATAACATGAAACCTAGACTAAGAAAGATGGAAAACAGAGAAGAATGCAGTCAATTGGTTTGGCAACAAACAATTGACAGCAATTGGTTTGGCAACAAACAATTGACAGCAATTGGTAACAAACCAATTGAGAGAAAAAAAAGAGAGGGAACAGGAAGGCTTTGAAGAGCATGGCTTCAGCCAGGCCCCCTGGCTGTGGAACAAGGACAAGTTAGTTAACCTCTGGGCCCGTTTCCCCATCTGCAGAGCAAGAATAATAATAGAACCCCCATCAACTGTTAGATGATCTTGAGGATTAAGGTAGGGCTCCAAGTGTCTCACACAGAGGGACTGCTCAATACGTATTAGCTGTAACTGTGACCGAGGAGGAAGGGACCCTCCCAACCACAAGATAATTAGAGTCTAGGGAGAAAAAAATCAACATAGAACAAAAGAAATCTGCAGTCTATAGAGGTGGGATAATATTCAGAGGAAAGAGCTGCTGAAGAATTTGGCAATGATGAAGAATCTGGGGATGGTTATGATGATGTATAAGAAATGATCTGGCCAGGCGCGGTGTCTCACGCCTGTTATCCTAGCACTTTGGGAGACCGAGGATCACCTGAGGTCTGGAGTTTGAGATCAGCCTGGCCAATATAGTGAAACGCCGTCTCTACTAAAAATACAAAAAAAATTAGCTAGGCGTGGTGGCAGTAGCTGTGGTCCCAGCTACTCAGGAGGCTGAGGCAGGAGAATCACTTGAACCTGGGAGCTGGAGGTTGCAGTGAGCTGCGATCGCGCCACTGCACTCCAGCCTGGGTGACAGAGCGAAGACCCTGTCTCAAAAAAAAAAAAAAAAGAAAAAAGAAAGAAAGAAATGATCCTTAACAGCTCTGGGATCTGGGGAAGACTTGAACAAAGAGAGGCTGAGGATGAATGTGAGAGAAGCCTAAGGGGGTGGGTTATTGCTGGCTGAAGGATCTGGCTCCTTGGAGAATCATCTGACTACCCCCAGGCAGAGAGGAGGGAATCTCTCTGATTTTACGTAGGGAGTGGAGGAAAAGAGATTACTTAGAGGATGGTTTCTATTAAGGAAGTCCCAGAGAATTTAGGAGAGAAATTCCTCAGATGGATGCCTGCTCTTTAGCAAACCAGTAAGAGGAAAAGAAAGAAAGAAAAGCTGAGCATTCAGGTGGCGCACGCCTGAATCCCAGCACTTTGGGAGGCCAAGGCGGGCGGATCACTTGAGCCCAGGAATTGGACAACAGCCTGGGCAACATGGCGAATTAGCCGGGCATGGTGTTGCGTGCCTGTAATCCCAGTTTCTCCAGAGGCTGAGGCCGGAGGATCGCTTGAGCCCAGGAGGTGGAGGCTGCTGTGCACTGTGATCGTGCCACTGCACTCCAGCCTGGGTGACACAATGAGACTCTGTCTTACAAAAAAGAAAGAAAAGAAAAGAAAGAAGGAAGGAAGGAGAGAGAGAGAGAAAGAAAGAGAGAAAGAAAAAGGAAAGACAAAAGGAAAGAAAAGGAAAATGGAAAGAAAGGAAGAAAAAGAAAGAAAGAGAAAGAAAGAAAGAAAGAAAGGAAAGAAAGAAAGAAAGGAAGGAAAGAAAGAAAAAGAAAAGGAATCAGCCATGTCCTGCAGGCTCCTCTCCTCAAGGAAGCACTGACAAACAGGAAACCCCTTGGCTTCCAGGACCAGAGGCTTCCAGGTGGGTTGGAGGCACAGCTGCAGACAGCTGCAGGCCCCAAGGGCTATGGCCTGTGCAAGACCCAGGGCTCTCTCTACCTTCACCCCTGTGCAGGTTAGAGACCTGCCAGGTTCCCTAATGGTCTGCCAGTTTAGAGACAAGGTTGTAGAGGGACAGAGCCCTGATTGACTCCAGGTGGCCCAGGTGGTGCTGTGCGAGGGTCCTGGTCTGGGAGTCAGGGGACTGCTCTAGTGGTACCCTGGGCAAGACACTGAACTCTACAGGGCTCAAGTTCCTCCTGTGTTTTTAAACTGAAATTGATTAAGTGCTCACTCTGTGGCAGGGATAATACAGTGACTGTGGGGATAACCAGCACCATCTCCCATGATTCTATCTCATTTGACCCCATTTGCATTTAACAGTTGAAGAAACTGAGTCTCCGAGGGGTACGACATCTTGGTCACAGTCACTCAGCTGATTGGGGGCTGCCTCAGAACGGGGACTGGGATGTCTCCCAGGAAAGCCTGTGCTCTACACTGCTTCAAATCCTACAAGAGTGGGTTCTACGATGCCTATGGTTTCTGCCTGAGGGGTCAGGTTCCAAAGCCTGGACTGAGTAATCTAGAACCAACCTGGAGACCCCGAGAGAACCCACTTGAACAGCCAGCTGCCCTAAAGCAGATGAAGGAAATCAGAATATGCCACAAAATATGCCCCTTTGGCATAAGGATTGTTTTGAGCTGGTTCAGATGTAGAAAGAAGTCTTCCCAGAGCTTGTTTATCTGACTAAAAGCAGAAACTACTTCTTCCTTTTTTTTTTTTTTGAGACAGATTAACAAGAGAAAAACAAAGAGGGTCTCTGTTTTTCTCTTGTTAATCTGTCTTGTGTAATTTGCAGGGCCCCAGTCAGAAAACCTAAGAGAGTAAAGGAAAAAAATTAAGTTTTTTGGAACCCACAGTCTCACTCTGTCACCCAGACTGGAGGACAGTGGCACAATCACAGTTCACTGCAGTCTCCACCTCCCAGGCTCAAGTGATCCTCCTGCCTCAGTCTCCTGAGCAGCTGGGACTACAGGCAGGCACCACTATGCCCAGCTAATTTTTGTTTTTATATTGGTTTTTTAATTTTTTTTTTTTAGAGATGGGGCCTCACTATGTTGCCCAACTGGTCTCAAATTCCTGGGCTCAAGTGATTCTCTCACCTCAGCCTTCCAAAGTGCTGAGATTATAGGCATGAACCACCATGCCCAGCCCTAAAAGCAGAAACTCCTAAGAAAAGATGCCTGCTGTAAATGCCCCCATAAAATCTTTGTGGCCACTTGATTGACTTTCTCAGTTTGCCACCCTGGGAAGCCAAAAACCATTTTTCCTTTGTCTTGTCATTTCTCTACAAATTTATTGCTCTTTGTTAAGATGCTTTATATATTTATATTTATTTTTATTTTTTTGAGATGGAGTTTCATTCTTGTTGCCCAGGCTGGAGTGCAATAGCGTGATCTCGGCTCACTGCAACCTCTGCCTCCCGGGTTCAAGCAATTCTCCTGCCTCAGCCTCCCAAGGGGCTGGGGTTACAGGCACGTGCCACCATGCCTAGATAATTTTTTGTATTTTTAGTAGAGACGGGGTTTCACCATATTGGCCAGGCTGGTCTCCAACTCCTGACCTCAGGTGATCCACCCACCTCAGCCTCCCAAAGTGCTGGGATTATAGGCACTGCGAACAGCCTAAGATGCTTTATAGACCCCAAGTGCTAACCGTCCCTTTGAGTTACTCATCATTGATGTTTCTCCTGTGTGATTTGCATTATGTATATTAATAAACTCTGTTCTTCTCTTGTTAATCTGCTTGTCCAATTCGCAGGGCCCCAGTCGGAGCACTTAGGAGAGTAAAGGAAAAAAAGTTCAGTTTTCCCTAGAATCCACACTAAGGTGCCCCTCACCACCTATAAAAGGGCCTCCAACCAGTAGCCTCAGATGATCACAGACCTCGCTGGAGGCCTCGAGGCAGAGGTGGTAAGGAGCTGGCGTCCTGCAGCAAGGATCCCTGCAGCTTCCACCTTCTATCACCCGACTTTCCCAAACTGAAGACAGTACACCTCAGACATCAAGAGCGTGGAGTCCACTCCAGGGAGGAACGATTCTCAGGGGCTTGCTTGCTGCGTGATCTTGGGCAAGCATCTTAACCTCTCTATGCCTTCGTATCCTCAACTGTAAAATGGGATTTGTGGTGAATCCCATTGACAAATCCCATTGAAAGAGACGATGTACTTAGACCACTTAGCACATACAGTAAGTGCTCAAACAGGAGATTTTGCGTAACCAAAGCAACTGAAAGTGAACTCTTCAGCACTGTCCAAGAAATCGAACAATCTCAGGGACCACCAAGAAAGCAGAAGGGGCGGTTTCGTACAATTGCACGATGGGAGCAGCCTTGAACCCTACCTCACTTATAACTTCCCCTCACACTAGACAAATAGAGAACGCCTGTTTATTGTCAGATTTGCATTTTGCTAGCTCTGAATATATGGAGATTGTAAAATGAGGTACTTGAGCTAAAAATTCCCCAGAGAACTGGTTTTTCAAAAATTATTCAGGGTCAAGTTCCGCAAGGGGTTGAGTTTCTATTCTTCTTACAAATATACCAACTTTTAAAAGTGAATTAAGAAGTGATCACTATTTCAGATAAAAAGCAGGGTCTTCAGAGAATTGGAAGGTTCTTCTAAAAAGTGCTTTTTGCCTGGCGCAGTGGCTCACACTTGTAATCCCAGCACTTCGGGAGGCCGAAGGGAGCGGACTGCTTGAGCTCAGGAACTCAAGACCAGTCTGGGCAACATGGTGAAACCTCATCTCTACCAAAAATACAAAAACTTAGCTGGGCATGGTGGTGTGTGTCTGTGGTTCCAGCTACTTGGGAGGCTCACTTAAGCCTTAGGGGCCGGGGGGTGTTGCACGGAGTTGCAGTCAGCTGAGATGGCACCGCTGTACTCCAATCTGGGTGACAGAGTGAGACTCCGTTTCAAACAAAAAAACAAAACAGAACACAAACAGTGCTTCTCAAATATTGGCAGCATCAGAAACATCTGAAGCTGGCTAAGTTCAGATTCCAGAGACTAGTTTTGTGGGTCTGGGCTGGGCCTGAGATTGCTGCTGCTGGTTTGCCGACTGTACTCGGGGGAGCCATCCTTTTATGTTTATTTATTTATTTTGAATAAATAAATAAAGCACTTACTGAGTCCTTAATGAGCTACCGCGCCCAGCTGGAGTAGCCACCCTTTGCAGAAATGTCCTGGACCATTTTAATGATTCCCTTTCCAAGAACCCACTTAAATAGAGGTCTGCTGTACAAAGCGAGATACTCATACAGTCACTATTTCCCCCACAATGTTTATGTCTTTTGGATTGCTGACTTACTTTCAGAATTTAAAAATTGTCATTGTGTATTTCATTTCACCAGAATTGAATACAGTTATTATACCCCACCTCCCGAATAAAAGGACTTGTTGAGCTCCCCCAGTTCCAGGTCTGCTTAAGCTCTGCGCTCAGCTCTGGGAAAGCCCTTCCATGAGGAAGCAGTGGGTCATCATGGGAAGTGAAGTGGGGCCAGCCAAACCAAAGGAAATAGAGCAGATCCGCAAACACACACCCACTCCCAAAGTCAGTCTACTGTCAGAAAAGCTGAAGCTGCTGGGCGTGGTGGCTCCCACTTGTAATCCCAGCACTTTGGGAAGCCGAGGTGTGCAGATTACCTGAGGTTGGGAGTTCACAACCAGCTTGACCAGCAGGGAGAAACCCCGTCTTTACTAAAAATACAAAATTAGCTGGGTGTGGTGGCGCATGCCTGTAATCCCAGCTACTCAGGAGGCTGAGGCAGGAGAATTGCTTGAACCCGGGAGGCGGAGGTTGCGGTGAGCCAAGATCGCTCCATTGCACTCCAGCCTGGGCATCAAGAGTGAAACTCTGTCTCAAAAAAAAAAAAAAAAAAAAAAAAAAAAATTAGCTGAGCATGGTGGTGGGCGCCTGTAATCCCATCTACTTGGGAGGCTGAGGCAGGAGAATCACTTAAATCCAGGAAGTGGAGGTTGCAGTGAGTCAAGATTGAACCACTGCACTCCAGCCTGAGTGACAGAGTGAGACTCCACATCAAAAAAAAAAAAAGAGAAAAAAGAAAACAAGAAGAAAGGCTGAAGCTACTGGGGGTCTCCAAAGCAAAACACTCGACGTCCAAGACCTTGGGGAACCCCAGCCACCAGGGCCTGTGTGGGGAGCAGGTAAGGGTCACTGGCTGGGGTCAGTAAGCACTCAAGAAGCGCTCACTGACTAAATGAATAGTAAATGTAACCCGAGGTGACTTTTTAAGGGTGGTGGGAGAGAGGGAGCCCACAGTGCTGGTGTAAGAGGTGGCACCCCTTTTTTGGCCTTCTTTGCTTCCTCTTTTCTCTGCCCACTCCCAAGGCCCCATCAGTGATGCTAGGGGGCATCCCCCAGGCTGGGGCACTGGGGAATCTCACTCACCAGGGACAGCTTTCCGGACTTCACTGTACACTGTCTCTGTGTCCTTCTTTCCTAGATCTGGAAAAAGGACCAGGCATAAGTTAGTAGCTGCCTCTGGGAACAGGGTCAGTCCACTGCAGTCATAGGAAAAGGTCTGAGGCTCTGCAGGCAAGGCTGTACCCCACCACTGCACCCCACCAGAACCAGGTCCAGAAGCACCCAGAGACCTTGTCATTTCTGATATTAGAAGATCCTGGCTGGGCGCGGTGGCTCATGCCTGTAATCCCAGCACTTTGGAAGGGTGAGGTGGGAAGATCACTTGAGGTCAGGAGTTTGAGACCATCCTGGCCAACATGGCGAAACCCCGTCTCTACTAAATATTCAAAGAATTAGCCAGGCATGGTGGTGCGTGCCTGTGATCCCAGCTACTCGAGGGCTAAGGGACGAGAATTGCTTGAACCCAGGATGCAGAGGTTGCTGTGAGCCAAGATTGCACCACTGCACTCCAGCCTGGGCAACAGAGTGAGACACCACCTCAAAAAAGAAGAAGAAGAAGGTCTTGGTCTAACCAGCATCACTCCCAGTCTGGGAACAGGAGGTCAGCAGGCCATCGTGGAGCAGGGCCACATGTTCCAGACGAACCCTGGACCTGAGGGGCCACGGATGGAGGGGCCCCCAGCAAGGGCCTGCAGCCTCCAGCTTGGTGGCCCCGTTCCTCTTCCCCTGCCACCGTGACCCTTGTCCAGACACTCTGCCAGCTCCCTCAACGCAGGGTTGGGCTATGGCCTCCCAATCACCTGAGAGCCCAGACCCCGGGATCCAGAACCAGATCCCGAGGTGTGGGTTAGAGCCTGGGGGTTGTTAGTGACCCCAGGAATAGCCAGGACTGAGAACTCTTACAGGGCTAGACAGCTGGGCTGGCTGTTTTCACTGCTGGCTCCTGGGCCTCACTGCAGCCTCTGGTTGGATTGGCCTGGGGGGTCCCTGGTGCTGGCTTTTTAGGATCTCCTCAGGGGCTCTAATATGCAGATAGGGCTGAGATCCTCTGGGATAGACCCTCTCAGTACGGCAGCATGATGACTGACCCAGGGTGTGGTGTATACCTGGAGGAGACTCAAGGGTGCCCTTCCTGCCATCTGTTTACCTTCCACTGGGGTATGGGCACAGGATGTGTACACAAAAATACACACACAGCGTATACACACGCACACTCATGCACACAATGTGTATATATGCTACGTACACCCTCATACAGTGTGTAGGGTGTGTCTACACACATTGTGTACACACATACAGCGTGTACATACACACTGTATGTACAAACATGCAAGCTGGGTATGCACACACTCATGCACACAGGGTGTGCACACACATACATACCCACCAACCCTGAGGAAACAGGATGGAACCTGGCCACTTCCCAGCTCCTGTCACCTGCACAGAGGCCCAGGAAGCCTCACTATAGATAAGAGCCTGATGTCGTGTGGGCCACTGTTGTCCTTTTACAGATGGGGAAAGGAAGCCCCAGATAGGGTAAGGGGCTTCCTGTGCCACGGTCAGTGCATTTCCCTCCTCAGAGTGGATGGCCGGGGTGTGACCCTGGACTCTACCTGCACTGAGATGCCCTTGTCTCACCATGCTCCAGGGACACCCCATTCTCACTTCCTGGGCCCACACACACTCCTCCACAGCCAGCACTGCCCTTTCTCCTTGCCCCATTTCCCCACGACCCTGGTGGAGCTTCACGCATGTACCAACACACCAACACTCACCCTCCCTCTGTGCCCTGGGAAGTTACAGGGCCCCCTGAGCTCCATAGCATGTTGGTGACATTTGTCCACAATACACTGACGTGACTTGTTCCCAAGTCCATCTCCCTGGCAGAGCCCGACCTCCTATGGGGTGACAGCTGGGGTCTTGGACATGTCCCATTCCTAGGCTTGCTCAGCTGCCTGGGGGCACCTGTCCAAGTTTGAAGTGACAATAATGGTGGTGGTTCCTGTGTCAGGAACCATTTGTGAGGAGAAAGCCTGGGGGAGGGTCAGATCCCTACAGTGGAACTTGGGGCATTTGGGGTGACTAGGGCCTTACACTGACTTCCCCAGGGCACCAAACAGGATTTGGAACTCAGAAGAGTGGCTGAGCTACCAGGGCACCCCACTGCTGGACAGCAGAGATGCCCACACACCCCTCACTCTCTTTCTGTGGCACCAGATGTGGGGGCCTCAAGGGAAGCTGTAGGGATCCCCAATCCTATTGGGGGATCCTCCACATCCCCAAGACACCCTCTGCTTGATGTCAGGCCTGGCCAAGTCACTCACTCAGCAGAATCCTAGACACCTAGTGTGAACCCCGCCCTGTGGAAGAGGAAAGGTGATTGGGCCTGGCCCCAGCTTTCAGGAGCTCCAGGCTGTGAGGCAGACAGGTGCACAAACAACTCAGACACTGCAATAAATGCTATCGAACACCATGTACCAGGTGCATAGTGTGTGTGTGGGGGTGGTCACGGCCAGCTCACCCTCTGACCCAGGCCCATAGTAGGGGCTGGGGCAGGTGGGGAATAAATGGAGGGAGAGGGCTTGGTGTTTGGGCCTGGGGGCCCGGACATCTTGTGAACCCCACGGTCCCCGGGCCCATGAGGGGCAGCTGGGAGACCTCTCCGATGGCCTTGGGGATGTTGTAACACTCGTATCAGCCAGGGCAGCAGGGGAGGCTTCTGCTTCTTGGTGGAGCTGCTAGAGTTGCAGCTGCCCCAGAATCTACCCAGCTTAGTGACGGGTGGGCAGGCAGAGTTGCAGCTCATCACCACCTCCCCTCCCCACCCACTCCACAGCAGCAGCTGCCTGCTAATGAGTAAACCAGGCTGGCAGGCTGTTTGTCTCTGCTGTCAGGGATGTTTCCGGATGGGGCTTTATTTTGGCTTCTGTTTTTCTCTGTGTTAACAGAGAAGGAGATGGCTTCAACGTCATGGGGTTTTCCCAGCAATTAGTCTCAGAGCAAACATGCAGCAAACCAGGATTTACTGAGTTCCTTCCTGCCCCTCCTCCACCCCAAGTGACCACTTGGTCGGCTGCCACTAGGGTCAGAGCTCGATGTGGTTCCCATCCCCTCCTCCATAGGAGGAGGAAGTCTTGAGAGCAGGGAACTGGCTTGGTCAAGACCAGGTCAAATGTACTCACCACAGGCCTTGTACCCACAAAGCCCCTTTTCTTAACCTGGTAATACTTGGCTCTCCACCCACAGGAAGGCAGAGAGGGAACACCTGAGGCTCAGGCCCAACTTCCCACACTGCCCCTTAGCTGCCAAGGAGGAGGATGGGTCTAGAAAACTCAAATTGAATTCCCAAAAAGCTCTCCATTGCCCCCAATTGACCCTCCTTACGGGTCTACCTGGACCTCTGCAGCCCACACAGCATTTGTGCAAATGGGGAAAGAGGGACCAGTTAGGTGATGGCACCCCTGCAGCTGCACAGCTTGGCAAGGAGGGCACATGCTGATCACCTCTGCTTCACCCAATCCTGGGGGGTCTTGATACCTTCTTATTTTTAAATTTTTTGTAGAAATGAGTTCTTGCTTTGTTGCCCAGGCTGGTCTTGAATGCCTGGCTCAAGTGATCCTCTCGCCTCTGCCTCCCAAAGTGCTGGGATTACAATACCTCCTTCTTGTCCCTTCAACCCTTCCCCACCTTTGAGCAAGAAAAAGAAAACCAGGGCCAGGTGCAGTGGCTCATGCTTGTAATCCCAGCACTTTGGGAGGCTGAGGTGGGCAGATCACTGAAGGTTAGGAGTTTGAGAGCAGCCTGGCCAACATGGTGAAACCCTGTCTCTATTAAAAACACAAAAATTAGCTGGGCGTGGTGGCAGGCACTTGTAATCCCAGCTACTCGGGAGGCTGAGGCAGGAGAATTGCTTGAACCAGGGAGGTGGAGGTTGTAGTGAGCTGAGATTGTGCCACTGCACTCCAGTCTGGGCAACGGAGCGAGACCCTGTTACACACACATACACACACACACACACACACACACACACACACACACACACACACAGCAGCAGCAGCAGCAGCAGCAGCAGCAGGCAGTAATTAGGTCTCCCATCCTGGCCATTCAATTCTTCATCTGGTGCTGTGATCTGACTCCAAGATATCTCTAGAATAGAATCCATACATTGCCAGCACTGTGCCCGCCCATCCCTCTTGCCTAGTGATAACACACTAGTCTCTCTGCTTCTGTTTTTGCCCTCCTTCAATCTGTTTTCCATGCCAGCCACGAGGACTTTTTTTTTTTTTTTTTTGAGATGGAGTATCACTCTATCACTGAGGTTGGAGTACAGTGGCACAATCTCGGCTCACTGCAAGCTATGCCTCCTGGGTTCAAGCAATTCTCCTGCCTCAGCTTCCCAAGTAGCCAGGATTACAGGCACACGCCACCATGCCTGGCTAATTTTTGTATTTTTAGTAGAGACAGAGTTTCACCACGTTGGCCAGGCTGGTCTCGAACTCCAGACCTCAGGTGATCCGCCTGCCTCGGCCTCCCAAATTGTTAGGATTACCGATGTGAGCCACTGCACCCAGCCAAGGACATTTTTTAAAGAAGAAAGTTGAAAGCTGTTACTTCCCTGTCTAAATCCTTCCAAAGGCTCTCGAATCCACTTAGAATAGAATGCAAAGAAATCCTCAGAGGCCCTGCATCCTCCCAGCTTCCTGTGCCTGCTTTCTGTCCTGCTGACTCTGCAGACGCAAGGGCCTCCTTTCAAATCTTGGATGAGTCAAGTTCTGAACCGCCTCACACTGCCCTTCCTATTTCCTGGGACTGCCCACCCCTCCCTCCTGGTGGGGCTGCCTTCTTTGCACCCTTCTGGCCCTGCTTAAATGTCACCCCTCAAAGAGGCCTCCTTGGGCCACCCAAGCCAGAAAAGGTGTCACCTTTTACGCCTTCTCATCGCACCCTGTTCTTCCCCTTCCGGGCACTTATGATAACTGATGCCACCCAGCCTTTGCTGCAGTGTGTTCGTGGCTCTCTCTCAGGCTGTCCCTCCACAAGGGAGGGTCTATATGTGCTTGTGCTGCCTGCATAGTGGTTGGTCCCTCATGGGCCTTAATCACAATTTGTTATCTCAACAAACCAATCACTTTACAATGAAATAAAGAGGAAGAGGCCAGGCCTGGTGGTTCACGCCTGTAATCCCAGCACTTTGGGAGGTCAAAGCGGGTGGATCACCTGAGGTCAGGAGTTCGAGACCAGCCTGGCCAACATGGTAAAACCCTGTCTCTACTAAAAATACAAAAATTAGCCGGGGATGGTGGTGGGTGCCTGTAACCCCAGCTACTCGGGAGGCTGAGGCAGGAGAATAGCTTGAATCCGGGAAGTGGAGGAAGCAGCGTGAAGAAATTGTGCCATTACACTCCAGCCTGGGCAACAAGAGCAAGACTGTCTTAAAAAAAAAAAAAAAAAAAAAAAAAAGAGGAAGAGAGTTTCAGGCCTGCCGCGTTCCCCACCCCTCTCAGGTCCAGTCTAGACTTGGAACTGAGTTGTGCAGATTGGGCAGTACACAACCCCCGGGGGCCATTCTGTTGGCAGGCTATGGGAATGTGCCCCAGTGGTGCGGCACACAGCCCAGCGGCTCTACGGGGCATCCCTGTAAGGAAAGTTCTGTGTATACACCTGCTGACACACAGCCCAGGCTCAAAAAGAGAACACAAGGAGAAGTCCAAGACTCCTCCCAGATCATGGAGCAAGGAGTGATTTCAGGACCCCACTGCCATGTGGTCTGGCTAGTGGCTGGTGCGGCCTGGAAAACTGCACGCATTCAGCCTGCACAGTCAGGAAAACTGCCCCAGGCCTGCCTGGCTAGGTGGATGCAGCCTGGGGTTAGCCTCAGAGGAAGGGAGACAGATGGCAATGATCCCAGGGAGCTTCCCAGCTGGGCAGGAAGGTTCTGAGACTGCTTCCTTTGAGCATGCAGGAGCCACTGTTTCCTTTGAGCGTGCAGGAGTGTGCAGTGACCCCCAGGGACTGTGTACTGCCCAATCTGGGTTAGCAAAGGAGGAGGAAGGTTAGGAGATGCATTTTAAATTTTTTTTTAGACGGAGTCTTGCTCTGCCACCCAGGCTGAAGAGCAGTGGCTTGATCCTGGCTCACTGCAACCTCTGCCTCCTGGGTTCAAGCGATTCTTCTGCCTCAGCCTCCCCAGTAGCTTGGATTACAGGCATGCGCCACCACGCCCAGCTAATTTTTGTATTTTAGTAGAGATGGGGTTTTACCATGTTGGCTAGGCTGGTCTCGAACTCCTGGCCTCAAGTGATCTGCCTGCCTTGGCCTCCCAAAGTACTAGGATTACAAGTGTGAGCCACCATGCCTGGCCAGGAGATGCATGTTTTTATGGTGCCCAAAACAAATGAGATTGATGTTCTAGCATTTGCTATGAAGCAGCCCACTCTGCATCCATTTCCCCAGCACAGAACCAGAGACAGGGACTTCCAGGCCAGCCTGCCCTTGAGAGAACCACAAACACAAAAACAAAACCCAAGGTGTAAAATCAGTACCACTGCCCACACGGACAGGGATCTCGTGCTTTCAAAAGCCTTTACCTAAGTGTCCCTCTAAATGGCAAAGCACTCGATATCTTGAAACATGCGTTTGATTTACACACATTCAGTGTGTACAAGCAACTTTAGGAACACACTGGGTTTGGCAAGGGGTCTACCTCTGGAAGGGACAAATTGCTCAATACTTCCTAATTCCTTGGCACTTAGTAAGTGCTCAATAAATCTTATCTATTATTAGTAGTATCATAACTAATAATTGTTGAAAATTGGCCAGGTGTGGTGGCTTCCACCTGTAATCCCAGCACTTTGGGAGACAAAAGTGGGCAGATTGCTTGAGCCCAGGAATTTGAGACCAGCCAGGGCAACATGGCAAAACCCTGTCTCTATTTTTCTTTAATTAATTTTTAAAATTTTTGAGGCAGAGTGTGGTGGCTCACGCCTGTAACCCCAGCACTTTGGGAGGCTGAGGGGGGTGGATCATTTGAGGTCAGAAGTTCAAGTTCACGCTGGCCAACATGGTGAAACCCCATCTCTACTAAAAATACAAAAAAAAAAAAAAAAATTAGCCGGCTGTGGTGGCACACACCTGTAATCTCAGCTACTTAGGAGGCTGAAGCAGGAGAATCGCTTGAACCTGGAGGTAGAGGTTGCAGTGAGCCAAGATCGTGCAACTGCACTCCAGCCTGGGCACAGAGTAAGACTCCATCTCAACAAAGAAAAAAATATATATATAAAATAAAAAATATATAAATAATATAAATACAAAAATATTATAGATAAAATATATAAAAATAAAAATGTAAATATATAAAATATATTATAAAAATATATATTATATATACACAAAGAAAACATATATATTATATATATTATATGTATA
>NW_026652294.1:47689430-47784363 GCF_009828535.3 Hylobates moloch | reverse complement strand
TAAATATATATATTTTTTGAGATGGAGTCTCGCTCTGTCACCCAGGCTGGAATGCAGTGGCGCAATCTCAGCTCACTGCAACCTTTGCTTTCCGGGTTCAAGTGATTCTCCTGCCTCAGCCTCCTGAGTAGCTGAGATTACAGGTGCGCACCACCAGAGCTGGCTAATTTTTGTATTTTTAGCAGAGAAGGGGTTTTACCATGTTGGTCAGGCTTGTCTCGAACTCCTGACCTCAGGTGATCCACCCGCCTTGGCCTCCCAAAGTGCTAGGATTACAGGCGTGAGCCACCGTGCCTGGCCTTTTCTTTTTTTCTTTTAAATTATTGAGATTTTACAGCTCAGAGCCAGCGCCAGGGCCAGGGCCTTTGCTCCTTCCAGTCTTAGCAGGCCGGTAGGTCTGCTAATCACTTCCTTTGGAGTGACTGAGGGTGCACAGACTCTTCTCACTGAACACAGCACCCCCCCACCCCTGGGGTTTACACCCAAGCCAAAGGCAATGCCTGGCGACTCACTCGAGTGGCACCTACCTTTGTGAGACTCAGCTGAGGACACCTGCACTTCCGTGTACTGCACGTCTGAGTTCAGAGGCTCTGCTCAAAGAAACCAAAGCAGCTTGTTGTTTAGGTGGAATCTCTTGTGGGCACCTCAGATCATAGAAGTAGACTTTCTTTTCTTTTCTTTTTTTTTTTTTTGAGACAGAGTCTCACTCTGTCGCCCAGGCTGGAGTGCAGTGGTGCGATCTCAGCTAACTGCAACCTCCACCTCCCGGGTTCAAGTGATTCTTCTGCCTCAGCCTCCTGAGTAGCTGGGATTACAGGTGTGCACTACCATGCCCGGCTAATTTTTGTATTTTTAGTAGAGACAGGGTTAATTTTTGTATTTTTAGTAGAGACAGGGTTTCACCATATTGGCCAGGCTCGTTTTGAACTCCTGACCTCAAGTGATCCGCCCACCTCAGCCTCCCAAAGTGCTGGGATTACAGGCATAAACCACTGCGCCTGGCTAGATTTTCATTCAGGTTATTAAAGTATTCTGTATTTTGAGGGGGCAGCCAGACACAGGCTTAATTCCATTTGGGATGAGGAAGGGAGTACAAACCCCGCACTGGTCCAGGAGGCAGATACAGGGCCTTGGGGCCCATGGTTTCCTCCCTGACTTCTCTGTTACCAGGATGTGGAGGGACCCTCTGGTCTAGGTTCCTGTTTCTACTGTGGGGGGACTTGGAACAGGTCAGTAGAGACAGAAAACAGCCCAGTATCAGCCCCAGCAGTTCTCCCAATTCAGTCTCACTCAAGATGCTGGAAGCCTTCTCCACAGCCAGAGGCAAACAAAGCCACCTCCAAGACCGAGAGGATTTCGGGAAATGGGGAACAGGGGTCACTAGCCTAAAAATAATTGGAGAGTATGAGGCATACATGTGAATGAAATCACTCAGGGTACTAAGGTGAAAGCTAGAAAAGTAGTTTGTCTTCAAGTCAAAAATAACATTACTGTTTTGTTTTTAAAGCCTTAAAGAATAGGGATTCTCATCAGCTACTAAAACAATGATTCTGCAGTCAAAGATACATTTCAGGCTGGGTGTGGTGGCTCATGCCTGTAATCCCAGCACTTCAGGAGGCTGAGGCGGGCAGATCACCTGAGGTCAGGGGTTCGAGATCAGCCTGGCCAACATGGTGAAAATCCACCAATACTAAAAATACAAAAATTAGCTGGGCATGGTGGCACACACTTGTAATTCCAGCTACTTGGGAGGCTGAGACACGAGAATGGCTTGAACCCGGGAGGCGGAGGCTGCAGTGAGCCAAGATTGTGCCACTGTACTCCAGCTTGGGCAACAGAGTAAGACTTTGTATCCAAAAAAAAAAAAAAAAAAAAAGAGCCAGGCGCAGTGGCTCACGCCTGTAATTCCAGCATTTTGGGAGGCCGAGGCGGGCAGATAACAAGGTCAGGAGTTCGAGACCAGCCTGGCCAACACAGCGAAACCCTGTCTCTACTAAGAATACAAAAATTAGCCGGGTGTGGTGGCAGGCGCCTGTAGTCCCAGTTACTTGGGAGGCTAAGACAGGAGAATCGCTTGAACCCGGGAGGTGGAGGTTGCAGTGAGCCGAGATCACATCACTGCACTCCAGCCTGGGTGACAGAGCGAGACTCTTGTCTCAAGAAAAACACAAAAAAAAGAAAGAAAGGAAGAGACCTTAACAGAATCCTTTCTCTTTGTTAGGAGCCTTAACTCCCATGGCAGCAGCCCAGAGAGAAAGGAATTTTGAAAAATGATTTACTCCAATCCCTCAGTGCTTCAGGCAGAAGAGAGTAATTTATTGTCCATTGTCTTTAAAAATCACCACCTCAATACTCAAGAAAAAAGAGGTCCCACTGCCTTACCCAGTAGCCCATGATGAGTCAGGAAGTTGTTTTTTGGGTATAACCCAGTTCTTCCCTACTTTGATGTAGGTGACTTTCCCACTGAGGACACTAGACAGCATCTCTGGTGAAAGCAGCTAGCTACCTTCATTGACACATCGGCTGTGTACAGGGTCATTAAGAGAGGTGGGAAATTATCCACAGTCTTTCAAGTTTTAGTTTTCTTTTCCTATGAGTCTTTTTTTTAATGTAAAAGTTGGTTCTAATAAAAACATGTAATTAGATAATTACCTTTATTATCATTTATTGGTTTCATTGCATGGTTTCCGACATCGTCATTGTGACCTGGTTGAAAAATAACAATTAGGGTGAGTGACATGGGAAATTTTAGTTTTCTAAAACCTTTTAAAAATTCAGTACCCCTAACAAAGTCAAGCCTGATTTATTCAGTGTAGTGACAACTAGCATTGTCTCTGGGTCCTGGGTCCCCTCGTTGGTCCTCCTGTGGGCTCCATTTGACCTGCTGTGTAGTCTTTTTCTTTATTCTTTCTTTTTTTTTTTTTTTGAGACAATGTCTTGCTCTGTCACCCAGGCTGGACTGCAGTGGTGCAATCCCGGCTCACTGCAGCCTCCTCCTCCCAGATTCCAGCGATTCTCCTAGTCTTGCTTTGTTGCACAGGCTGGTCTCCAACTCCTGGCCTCAAGTGATCCTCCCACCTCAGCCTCCCAAAGAGCTGGGATTATAGGCATGAACTACCATGCCTGGCCTAAATATAGTTTCTTTCTTTCTTTCTTTTTTGAGATAGAGTTTCGCTCTTGTCGCTCAGGCTGGAGTGCAATGTTGCGATCTCAGGTCACTGCAACCTCCACCTCCCAGGTTCAAGGGATTCTCCTGCCTCAGCCTGCTGAGTAGCTGGGATTATAAGCATGTACCATCATGCCCAGCTAATTTTTTGTATTTTTAGTAGAAACAGGGTTACACCATGTTGGCCAGGGGGGTTTTGAACTGCTGACCTCAAGTGATGCACCTGCCTCGGCCTCCCAAAGTGTTGAGATTACAGGCATGAGCCACCGCGCCCAGCCTAGAATACAGTTTCTTAAACAATATATTTGCTCTTTTCTATTTACTGACACATTACTTTTATTACTACAGATATTTTATTTTCCTTTTTTAAAGTTTATGATTCAGTACTATATGAATTACTCAATTCTTAAAACATATTTCTCAAGCAAAATATGTCTCTGTAAAAAGTATGTCCTAAAAATTTCTTATTTTGTGAGACACTTACAGAATTAGAAAAGAACATGAGCATTCTATGACCAAACCTGCTGATAAAGCAAGAAAGGTGGCTGGGCTCAGGGGCTCACACCTGTAACCCCAGCACTTTGGGAGGCCAAGGCAGAAGGATTTCTTAAGCCCAAGAGTCTGAAACCAGCATTGGTAGAGTGCCATCTCTACAAAAAATAAAAATTAGCTGGGCATGGTGGCACATGCCTGTGATCCCAGCTACTCAGGAGGCTGAGATGGGAGGATCACCTGAGCCTGGAAGGTAGAGGCTGCAGTGAGCTGAGATTGCATCACTGCACTCCAGCCTGGGAAGACCCTGTCTAAAAAAAAAAAGAAAGAAAGAAAAGAGGAAGAGTGTTCCAAATTTGGTCTGGGACAGGACTTTTTGTGATGTAATTATAGCCCCCTCTGTCAAGTAAGTAGCATCCCTGCTGAAATGCTTGAGCAATTTTCTTACTAACCTGGGATTAAGAACTCCTAGGACTGGCTACTCATTCAGCTGAACTGACCCTAAAGCTACCGATGAGCCTTATGAATAGATATTTCTTAATTGGAACACTTTCTTTATGCCTCTACTGAGAGAATATTGAAATTGCTTTCCCTTTGTGGCAAATTTGAAGTACAACTGTCTTATGCTTGTAATAATTCCATCTGAGAAGATGTTTTACCAATGTTTTCATTTGATATCTGGTCTCTGTCTTGAAAATGGAGAATTATAATATTACGTTGGAGCAATGTTCAAAGTCTTTGAAGGTAACAGGGCATTATGATTATTCTCTATCTTTCTTCTAAGAGGAGTCTGGAAGGTGGCGAAGTTAGAATAAAATGTGTTACCTTTCCTTTTACGTTTCTGTATATTACATGGCCCAGTGGCTGATGAGATGAAGCACCCTGTTGAAGCCAGGGTTTCTCTTCCAACTGTAATCCCACCACTTACATATTCTGCTTCTGAGAGGGCTAAGGAAGTATGCAGCAAGTTGGGGAAAATTAGCAATGGCAGGAGACCGTGACTTTACCATAATGACTGTTAGCTTCCATACTGGGATCTGACATTTTCTCATTGTTGGAGTTCAGAAGTGGTACTGCTGGCCTTAAAATGAAATATAAAAAGGGAAAACAATATATAGATATATTTGTTGTTGTTGTTGTTCTAACCCCAAACCACCAAAGTAATCAAGGAAAGATCATGAGAAAACCAGGAAGAGTTTTCCAAGGTAAGGAAAACTTTACTCTCTCATTTGGAAAACTAATATTTTTTGGCAGCTCCAAGGATTATGTGAAAAAACTGTTTTTTTGTTTTTGTTTTTGTTTTTAAGACAGAGTCTTGCTCTTTCACCCAGGCTGGAGTGCAGCGGTGCAATCTCCGGTCACTGCAGCCTCCACCTCCTGGGTTCAAGCGATTCTTGTGCCTCAGCCTCCCGAGTAGCTGGGATTACAGGCATGCACCACTACGCCCGGCTAATTTTTGTATTTTTAGTAGAGATGGGGTTTCGCTGGCTAGGCTGGTCTTAAACTCCTGACCTCAGGTGATCTGCCTGCCTCAGCCTCCCAAAGTGCTGGGATTACGGGTGCGAGCCACCATGCTTGGCGTTGATAAAACTTTTTCCTATTAAAATAAACATCAGGACCAAAGTGCACATGAATACCAGGAGTCCTTCACAGGCTACTACCAAGCCCCTGAATTCCTTATCCTGAGCTACTGTTTCTCTCTGGAACAGAGCAATCATTTCTATACTTTTGGATTTGGGATTTCAAGAACAGTAAAGTTAGTAAAACTATTTTTTAAAGACCAACTCTATTTTGCCAAATTTAAAAAATTTTATCTACTACAATTATAATTTCATAAGGAAAGGGAGATTTCACAAATAATCATGTTGGAAGGACATATCTCAGAATAAAAGCCATTCCTTCCCATGAAAGGACAATTGGCATTCTTCCACTGAGATACACACACACACACACACACACAACTCACACCCAAGGAAGGCCTATGTTTTTCTGAGTTTGCCAAGAGCCACTGAAAACTTCCTAATGACCAGAATCTCCCTCCACAGAATGTCTACCGTGCTCACAGAGCAGCCGCCCCCTTCTTACAAATACACTCACCTGGACATTTCCACTGGCATCTGCTTGGCTTTAAAACAGAGAAAGAAAAACCAAAGTCAGTATACGGTACCCACATCCATACTACTATAATGGCCAAAACGCCAATTACTTTTGCACTAACCTAATAGATAGAAAACACTTTCCTTTTCTCTTTGTTTTACTCCTAGTAAGCTGTGAAGGAACACTCTTTTCAGCTACATTTGAATTCCCAGAAGATTGAATACCCAGAAAAAGAGAGAAAAGGAAGCCAAATATATTCACTCTTTTACAAAAGACAGAAAAGAAAGAGGTATTCTCTTGGTCTTATACCAAGATATTTCCTCAGAAACATGATATCTCGACTATTTTAGCCGGAAGTGATTTTTGTTAGTGAAATATGATGGAAAAAGAGACAATGATACAGGAACCAGATTAGCCAGATAAGCAGGCAGCTCTCTTCCTCTCTCTCTCTCTCTTTTTTTTTTTGAGACAAAGTCTTGCTCTGTTGCCCCGGCTGGAGTGCAGTGGTGTGATCTGGGCTCACTGCAACCTCTGCCTCCCAGGTTCAAGTGATTCTCCTGCCTCAGCCTCCCGAGTAGGTGCAATTACAGGCACCCATCACCACGTCTGGCCAATTTTTTGTATTTTTAGTAAAGGTGAGGGGTTTCACCATGTTGTCCCGGCTAGTCTTGAACTCCTGACCTCAAGTGGTCCACCTGCCTTGGCCCCCCAAAGTACTGGAATTACAGGTGTGAGCCACCGTGCCTGACCACTCTCTTTGATTCCAGATAATTACAAAAAGTAAAGGCCAAATCAATCCCTGCGCTTGTAACTCGAAGCTGGCCTGAGATCAACGCCAGGGTGTGCTCTATCTTCCTTGACGGGTGGCAGCTTTCCTGACAAAAACCAGGGCCCCTCCTCACCCCATCTGCCCCTCCCATCCTGGGCAGCAGCACCAGAGGCTCCAAAAGAACCTACCTTATCCCACAAAAAAATTTTTGCAGGATTTACTGATGCTCTGCCCTTTCCCTTGAGTCTTGGACAGCTGACTCTGATTCCTGGTTATCAGCAGGTGGTCCTGGCTGCTCAGCCGGGCTTACTTAGCTAACCCCAAGCATAGGGTAGAAGTCACAGCACAACCGCCAGGTTAATTACAAAGCATTCAATGTGTGTGTGCAACATGTGGGTGTTATGCGCATGTATATGTGTCTCCAAGACGCTTGCACCCCACTTTACGCGCATTAGAGGACTAGGTATGGATAAACCTACAGAAATGGCTTCTTCTAACCACACAAAGATGCAATTTCCCCCCAAATTTATCTTTTCTGGTTTGCCCAATGAGGAAAGTAATAGCTTTCATTTTTGCCTAGCTGAATCCAGGGGTCAGAAAAGCACCACGCATCCCTGGCTGGTTTCCTGGCAAGGACGACCAGTCAGTATGGAAGGAAAGAACTATGCTCACCCTTGGCTTTCCTCAGAAAATAACATTTGGCCCCAATGATCAAGAGAGCAATGATCACTCCGATGACAACCACTGCAATAAGTCCTTTCTTCCATGGGGCAAGAACGACTGAAAACAAAACAAAACAAATTTTTTTTTTTTGTATATAGGCTCTTCCTCTGCCAGGAAGAAATAATATCAGGCTTAAGCAACAAAAGTCAGACTGATTCTCACAGCTCTTGTAACTGGCAGCTTGCCTTAGCATCCATCTACCTCTGAGGGGTTCTGCACTCAGAGCTGGTGCAGAAATGATTGTTTCTGCTACAAATAGAGGTCAGCTGTGGTCCTCAAGGAGGGAACAAACCAGCTTTGCTGGGGTAGACTCTTTTTTTTTTCTTTTTTGAAACAGGGTCTCACTCTGTCACCCAGGCTAGGGGCTGATGACAGCTCACTGCAGCCTCAACTTCCTGGGCTTGAGTAATCCTCCCATCTCAGCTTCCCGAGTAGCTGGGACTACAGGAGCACACCACCACACTCGGCTATTTTTTGTTGGTTTGATTTTTGAGGCAGAGTCTTGCTCTGTCACCCAGGCTGGAGTGCAGTGGGGCAATCTCTGCTTACTGCAACCTCTACCTCCTGGGTTCAACTGATTCTCATGTCTCAGCCTCCCGAGTAGCTGGGATTACAGGTATGAGCCACTGCGTCCAGCCTATTTTTGTACTTTTTGTAGAGACGGGGTTTCACCATGTTGCCCAGGCTGGTCTCCAACTCCAGGGCTCAAGTGGAGTAGACTCCTTTTTGGCATGTGTGTTCAGCCCTCTTCCTTTCCAGGAAACCACCCCCACCCACAAAAGTGAGCTCTCCAATCATGTCTGTTCTGCATGACCCAATCCCCTTGGCCACCGGTGGTCTGTGGGTGGATGTTTGACCCAAGATGACTCAATGGTGAGTCTGCCAAGAATTTATAATTGGAACAATGTGACATTCTCCCAATTCCTTATAATAATCAATTCCTCTTTTTTACTTAATTCGAGTGGGTTTCTGTCACTTGCAACCAAGAGCCTGGAGGACATTAGTCTCCTAGCCTTTAGTCACATGAGCTAAACTCCCCCCAACTCCCTCTTACAAGGGGTGTGTTTTCTGGTCTTGCCCTTGGGAGCCCACAGCACAGCTTGCTGTGGAGACCCTGACTCACCTCTGACTGTCAGTATTTTGCTTCTGGGGACACTGGAGGCGTGGTTGGCTCTGTTGAAGGCTATGCAGTAATACTCTCCCTCCTGTTCCTTGCTAGCCTTCGGCTTGGTCCAAAATGCCTGGGTGGCATTCGAGGTCATTTGATAGAAGGGTTTGCCCTCCTTTTCTCTGTAAAACTTATAGGTGATGGGACCAGATCCTTCATTCACCGCGCATTGCAGCACAATGTCCTCTCCGGACTCCACCACCTTACTTGACAGGATAGAAATCTGGACCTCATCCACTGGGGCTGAAAAGCAGGAAAAGGATTCACACTGAGCAAAGAAAGGCAGAGGAAGAGGAACATGAGACAGCCACTGCTCAACTTTTTTTTTTTTCTCTGAGACAGAGTCCCACTCTTGTCACCCAGGCTGGAGTGCAGTGGTATAATCTTGGCTTACTGCAACCTCTGCCTCCTGGGTTCAAGCAAATCTCCTGCCTCAGCCTCCTGAGTAGCTGGAATGACAGGTGCGCCCACCAGGCCCAGCTAACTTTTCGGATTTTTGTTGTTGTTGTTGTTGTTTTAGAGATGGGGTTTTGCCCTGTTGGCCAGGCTGGTCTTGAATTCCTGACCTCAAGTGATTTGCCCATCTCGGCCTTCCAAAATGCTGGGATTACAGGCATAAGCCACCATGCCAGGCCACAAACAATCTTGACCCACTGCCTTCTCTAGCTATCGGCCATTTTTTCTCCTTTTTCCTTTATGCTTTGACATCCTTATTTCCCACTTTCTTGTTACCCCTGAAATCTGACTGCACTCTTGTGTAGTCACAATCTTGTGACATTGCACTCTATCTCAAGTTCACTTGATTCCCCAACCAACGTCCCTGAGTCCCCTGCTGATTAAATTCAGTGGTGGATGCTCTTCCTCCAGGCTCCCAGCCTTGGGCTCTCCACACTTCACTGTTACCCAGGTCTTACTTACTCAGCTTTTTCTGGGCTTCTGGGCTTCCTCGTGACTCTGATTCTCTTCCTTTCTTACCTGGCACCCCTTTCTTATTCACTGATTATTCTTTGTTTTGCCCGGAAGTATGAACATTTTGCAAAATTCAATCCTCAGTTTTCCATCCCCATTCTCCTCCTGGGTGATTTCACCTACACGCTGAGCTTCTGTCTCTGAGCCACTGACACCTAAACCTATGGCTCCAGTCCAGGTTACTTTCCTGAACTCCAAGTCTCCCTTTTCACCTGGGCATTTCCACCTGGAAGCCCAGGCAGCCTCACTCCCTGCAGGTCCAAGCAGAACTTGGCTACCTCCTGTATCCGCTTTTCCTAGCTCCATCCTCAACTACCAAAATTCGGATCCTAAATTGTCTTCCCAAGTAGACTTTCCTTCTAGTGTGAGAGCAGATGGTCAGCAGATGGTATTGTGACTTATGAGTCACTCTGCTATGAGTGCAGGCTGTGGTAAGACAATGGAAGAAGCCAAGCTCCGGGCCTGGGACACCAGTGGGCTCAAATCCCAGTCCCACCACCCACCAGCTATCTGCCCTAAGCCTCAGCTGCGTCATGATAAAATAACGACAATGCTGTTACTGGTCTTCTGTGGTTATTGTGAGTTTCCATTGGAGCAATTTACTATAGTACTTCACACAGGGCTGGACACATGGTCAGTAAATGTGAGCCACTGATATTGACCCAGTTTAAAACAACAGCTTCACATGGGCTTCCGCATTAGCCTCTAACGAACCATGAGGTCTGAAGTCCCCATGCCTGCTCCCTGACCCAGCCACCAGGTGGATCGTTCCGAGAACTCATTTGCATCCTGTCCTTCCTTCCGTCTTCTGGCTTTTCACTGCATGCAGGACAATTCCCTACTCCTGAGACTGGCACCTGACACCTTTCACATTTAGGCTCAGCCACTTTTTCAGCTCATATCCAGTGATTCTCCATTCCCAACCTCCAGCCTTTGTTTCCAGCCATCTGATTTGGCCACAGTCTTTTTTGTTGTTGCTGTTTTTTGAGATAGAGTCTCACTCTGTCACCCAGGCTGGAGTGCAGTGGCACGATCTTGGCTCACTGCAACCTCCGCCTCTTGGATTCAAGCGATTCTCCTGCCTCAGCCACCTGAGTAGCTGGGACTACAGACACCCACCACCACGCTGGGCTAATTTTTGTATTTTTAGTAGAGGCGGGGTTTCACCATGTTGGCCAAGCTAGTCTCAAACTCCTGGGCTCAAGTGATCCACCTGACTCGGCCTCCCAAAGTGCTGGGATTATAGGCATGAGCCACCGCACCTGGCCACGCACAGTCTTTTGAAGTGCCCCGTGGAACCTTTTGGCTCATGTGTTTGCTGGAAATGTTCAGCCATCTTCAGCCTTCTCTGCCCACCCATTCTCAAGCCCTGGCACCTAGCCCAGCTCTTTCACTATGTTTACCCACTTAAGCTAGATGACGTCTGACACACCCTGAATTACTATCACCATCACTATAAGGATATAGTTCATGTGACAACCAAACATGACCGCTAACATTTTTTCTATGCTTATTTGTATTATGATTTAGATGTTTCTCCATCATTTAATTAGGAGAGCTTGTGCTTCTTATTACAGCATTGAAACAAAGAATATGTCTTCTTTTTTGTATGCCTCACACCTTTAGGTGCTTAGTCTATGTTAATGTTAATTTTCTTTTTTTTAAGATGTAGTCTTGCTCTGTTGCCCAGGCTGGAGTGCAGTGGAATGATATTGGCTCACTGCAGCCTCTGCCTCCCAGGTTCAAATGATTGTTGTGCCTCAGCCTCCCGAGTAGCTGGGATTAAAGGTGCCCACCACCACACCCAGCTAATTTTTTGTATTTTTAGTAGAGACAGGATTTCATCATGTTGGCCAGGCTGGTCTCGAATTCCTGATCTCAGGTGATCCGCCCACCTCAGCTTCCCAAAGCACTAGGATTACAGGTGTGAGCTACCTCACCTGGACTATGTTAATGTTAATTGAAAAGGTATGGCTACTATTAGACTATACATGAATAGAAGCAGGATTCCCTCTCTCCTATTCACATCCACCAGCAGCACATGTAGATAGGCAGTTACTAAACAAGAAGGACAAAGAGGAGGAAGCCTTATTAAACTTTTTACAACAGGATGCAAAATATCTAAGACATGCAAGCAATGGCACTCCTGAGGCCTTCTGAGAGGCATGAGATAGAGGCTTAAGGGAAACTGTCCACCCCCAAGACAATAGTATATTTCTCTTGAGTATAATGAGAATCCAAGGCAACTGTTAGTAATTCCCATGAGACCACAGCCTGTAACTCTCACTGCTGCGGATTTCACACAAGACAGGTTGCCCAGCTAGGAGTCACAACAGCAGAGTCCTGATCTACAATTCTCAGAACAGTGTATCTGAAAAGGAGAAAGTGCTAACGGAGTCCACATGCATAACTTCAGTGCTTCCTGCAGTCAGGACATTTTCATGCTTATCATATTTTAGCAGTTTGTTGAAAGGTTCTGGAAAGAGATTACATTGTCCTCATCAATAGCCCCCAGATATTTTCCAGCCTCCTTTACTGAACCTTGGCCCTGCTTTGGTGCATACCTAGTGTATGGACTTTGCATAAGCACCCACTACTTCTCTCTCTCTTTTTTTTTTCAGATGGAGTTTCGCTCTTGTTGCCCAGGCTGGAGTGCAATGGCGCATCTTGGCTCAGTGCAACCTCTGCTTCCTGGGTTCAAGAGATTCTCCTGCCTCAGCCTCCCGAGTGGCTGGGATTACATGCGCACGCCACCAAACCCAGCTAATTTTTGTATTTCTAGTAGAGATGGAGTTTCACCATGTTGGCCAGGCTGGTCTTGAACTCCTGGCCTCAATGATTCACCGGCCTTGGCCTCCTAAAGTGCTGGGATTACAGGAGTGAACCACTGCACCTGGCCCCCTACTTCTCTTATTGTCCCCACAGTCCTTGGGCATGAACGAATGCCCCAAGCCCACATGATTTCTTCTCATAGCACAGCAACTTACCTATCACTTTCACCCTCAGAATCTCACTTAAAATTTCGGCGTGGGAATGGCAATTATCCGCAACACACTGGTATTCAACGTCTTCAGTGGGGTGGTCTTTGAATACCGCAGGATCACTTGAGTTCTTGGTACTACTCTCCAAAACTTTACTTGTTTTTAAAAGGCGATAAGAAATAGGCGAAGTTCCACTGATTGATTGGCAACTGACTTCAATGGTCTGTCCTTTTATGACCTCAAACTGGGCATCATAAGAAATCCTGGGCTGGGAGAGCATTTCTAGAACAGAGGGAGAAACAAGCCAAAAGGCACTGAAGGTAAAAGCAAAGCATCCAGCCCAAGAGGTTCCTTCTCCAAAGCCTGAGCTTTGCTTTCTATCCCTGCTGTAATTTCAAATGCCTGCCTGCCTTATTTACCTTTATAGGACACCTATGAGACTGACAGGCTGTGTGTGTGTTGGGGGGGGCGGGGTGGTGAGAAGGGAAAGGGAAAGAGAAGTACAATAAGCAAAACAGAGAATGACAGAAATTCAAGGAAAACATTACATCCCCAGAAATACATGTTTATATTTTACCATATCTCACACGCACATGCACACATAATATACTCTTCTTGTGTTGAGCAAAGACACAGAAAGCATAGAAAAAGTACAAGTAGCCAACAAAATGTGTGTGTGTGTGTGGTGTGTGTGTGTGTATTTGAGACAGGGTCTCACTCTGTTACCCAGGCTGGAGTGCAATGGTGCAATCGCTGCTCACTACAATCTCCCAGAATCAAGCAATCCTCCTACCTCAGCCTCCCGAGTAGTTGGGACTATAGGTGCACACCACACCTGGCTAATTCTCTATTTTTTGTAGAGACAGGGTCTCACTATGTGCCCAGACTGGTCTTGAACTCCTGGACTCAAGTGATCCTCCCACATCAGCTGCCCAAAGTGCTGGGATGCTGGGATTATAAGTATGAGCCACCACACCTGACCGAGGAGATGTGTGTGTGTGTGTGTGTGTGTGTGTGTGTGTGTGTGTGTGTGTGTGTGTGTGTGTGTGTTGTGTGTGTGTGTGTGTGTGTGTGTGTGTGTGTGTGTGTGTGTGTGTTTTGAGACCGTCACCCAGGCTGGAGTGCAATGGCACAATCTCAGCTCACCGCAACCTCCACCTCCTGGGTCCAAGGGATTCTCCTGCCTCAGCCTCCCGAGTAGCTGGGATTACAGGCATGTGCCACCACACCCGGCTAACTTTTGTATTTTTAGTAGAGAGGAGGTTTCACCATGTTGGCCAGGCTGATCTCAAACTCCTGACCTCAGGTGATCCACCCACCTTGGCCTCCCAAAGTGTTGGGATTACAGGTGTGAGCCACCAGGTCCAGCCAATATATATGTTTTTAAATTATTCTCAGCCAGTCACGGTGGCTCATGCCTGTAATCCCAGCACTCTGGGAGGCCGAGGTGGGCAGATCACCTGAGGTCGGGACTTCAAGACCAGCCTGACCAACGTAGAGAAACCCCATCTCTACTGAAAATACAAAATTAGCTGGGCATGGTGGCGCATGCCTGTAATCCTAGCTACTCAGGAGGCTGAGGCAGGAGAATCGCTTGAACCTGAGAGGCGGAGGTTGTGGTGAGCCGAGATCATGTCATTGCCCTCCAGCCTGGGCAACAAGAGCAACACTCCGTCTCAAAAAAAAAAAAAAAAAAAAGAAAAAGAAAAAGAAAAAAGAAAAATAAATCTTCTTAGTGCTGTAGCCTCTTAACAGATAAGAATTATATTAGGTCATTATTTAGGCATTAGGTTATTTTAACCTTATACAATGAGATTTCCTCCTCCCAAGAACAAAAAATAAAATAAAACGTAATAACACACATTTGTCTCTTGCATTCCTGACTTTTGAGTTAGGTGGTTAGAGCATTAAAAATAGGCTAAAATCCTGGTTCAGTTGAAGCTATAATAAAATCTTAGCTGGATAAAACATAGCCACAGGTTAAATGAAAGGATTGTGACCGAATAATATAGTGACAGTGACAACTTGACTGGAGTTCTATAATCATCCAGAATCTCGCCACCCAAAGTGTGGTCCAGAGACCAACAGCATCCACATCACCAAAATGGTAGTTAGAGATGCAGAACCGGGCCCCATCTGGGCCTAAAATACTGAATCATAACCTGTATTTTAACCAGGTCTTGCATGCACATTCAGGCCTAAGAAGCCCAGCTCCTGGTGGTCAAATACCTACATTCTGTCCACTGGAAGTCTTACTCTTTTGGGTTAGCCAGGATACAGATTTAAAAAATGGAATTTTGATATTCTTGGCCGGGTGTGGTGGCTCACGCCTGTAATCCCAGGACTTTGGGAGGCTGAGGCAGGCAGATCACGAGGTCAGGAGGTCGAGACCATCCTGGCTAACACGATGAAACCCCGTCTCTACTAAAAATACAAAAAAATATTAACCAGGCGTGGTTGCGGGTGCCTGTAGTCCCAGCTACTTGGGAGGCTGAGGCAGGAGAATGGCGTGAACCCAGGAGGCAGAGCTTGCAGTGAGCCCAGATCGTGCCACTGCACTCCAGCCTGGGTGACAGAGCGAGACTGCATCTCAAAAAATAAATAAATAAATAAATAAATAAATACAATAAAAATAAAAATACAAAAATTAGGCAGACATGGTGGCGGGCACCTGTAATCCAAGCTACCTGGGAGGCTGAGGCAGGAGATCGCTTGAACCTAGGACGCAGAGGTTGCAGTGAGCTATCGTGCCAATGCACTCCAGCCTGGGCGACAGAGTGAGACTCTGTCTCAAAAAAAAAAAAAAAAAAAAAAAGGTTTAACATGGACTGAGTAGTGTTTCCTTCCTGACCTCTTGGGTGGGTACTTGCTCCAGGAGGCAGAATCTTGCTAGAATCTTAGCAAGTCAGAGGCCACATCATCATCAGTGAATCAGTGTTCTGAGCAGGAATACCTCCTTGTTTCTTTGGCCTTTTGATTTCATCCTTCTCTCCCTCTAGTTCTTACCCTGCCTGAGTCTGCTCAGACCGGACAGGGCGGCAGCTGCAGATAAATTTCCTTTCTCCCATTCAACCCCGGATGTCCTCTGAGTCAGCAACGATATACTTACCACATACAACTATCTGGACTGTGTTGCTTTTCTTGACCACTTTGTCAATACCTGCAGTGCAGATATATGTCCCACTGTCCCACTTTGAGGCTATCTTGGTGAAATCTTGAGTCTGTGACACAATGGTATCTTCCTTCTGGATGGTGAAGTTGGCTGGAGGTGCTCCTGGGATGGAGCAGGACAGGTTCAGTCTTTCACCTTGGTCCAGACGTGTGAAGGAAGGTTCCAGTTCGGGCTTGGAAAATAGTTCTGAAAAACAGTGAGTGGGAATGGAGTGGGATGTGTCTGGCCACCACCCTAAAGCCCCTTCCTGGAGAGGCCCTTGGCTCAGGTGCTGTTGGCAGAACCAACTTCCAACTTCCAGCAAAAAGTTTTCCTTTGCTTCTCATATACCTAACGATCACCCCAGTAAGGAGCTAGGGTTCATTCTTTGCCTAGGATTCCAATGGCAGGTTTTCCTTTCTTGTTAATCCAATTTATTTCAATGATGAGGATTAGAAAAGTTTTGCAACTTGTGGCTGGGTGTGGTGGCTCACGCCTGTAATCCCAGCACTTTGGGAGGCAGAGGTGGGTGGATCACCCAAGGTCAGGAGACCAGCCTGGGCAACATGGTGAAACCCCATCTCTACTAAAAATATAAAATTAGCCAGCATGGTGGTGGGCGCCTGTAATCCCAGATACTCGGGAGGCTCAGGCAAGAGAATCCCTTGAACCCAGGAGACAGAGCTTGCAGTGAGCCGAGATCGCTCCACTGCACTCCAGCCTGGGCAACAAGAGTGAAACTCCATTTCAAAAAAAGAAACAAAAGAAAAGTTTTGCAGCTTTTAATGCAGCAAATAATGATTCATGCATTCACTCATGTATTTGTTCACTCACTCATTTCACCCCACAAGTATTTATTGCAGGTTCTCTCTGTGGCGGGCCCCTTGCTAGGCACTGAGAGATAGCAGTGAATAAGAAACAGTCTCTGACTTCAAAGCACTTACATTTAGTGGTTGATTCAGATGCATTGTTTGTCACAGAGCCCATAGAGAAAACACTGAACTGGCAGGGTGCGGTGGCTCCCACCTGTAATCCCAGCATTTTGGGAAGCCGACGTGGGCGGATCACAAGGTCAGGAGTTCAAGACGAGCCTGGCCCACATGGCAAAACCCCGTCTCCACTAAAAATACAAAAATCATCTAGGTGTGGTGGTGCGCGCCTATAATCCCAGCTACTCAGGAGGCTGAGGCAGGAGAATCGCTTGAACCCGGGAGGCGGAGGTTGCAGTGAGACGAGATTGTGCCACTTCACTCCATCTTGGGCAACAAAAGCAAAACTCCATCTCAAAAAAAAAAAAAAAGAAAAAGAAAAAAGAAAAAAGACACTGAATCTAGTCTTGGGGAATCATGAAAAGGCCTCTTGGAGAAAGTTATCCAGGGAAAGTGTCTGAGACAGAATGTCTCAGTCCATCTGGGCTTCTACCACAAAATGCTGTAGACTGGTCTATTTATGTCTATGAATTCTTCATAGGCAAAATGGGGTCTTAGGTAGCTCTTTATCCCCAGTAAGTTGCCCAGCATACAGAAAATGCTCAATATGTGTTGAACTGGTACTTTTCTTTAATGAGATAATATAAATTGTATCAGTAAAAAAATACCATGAGCCATCAAAATATAAGTCATGAGCAATAATTAAGTAAATTGCTAGCACACATTATAGACCAGCAGGACCCCACATATATGCCAATATACCAGTTGGGTGGTTGGTAGCCTACCTATGGTGCTGGAGACTGTTGTTGACACTGCACACTCAATGCTTGACACATAGGAGGCTTTTAGTAAATAAGTGAACAAATGAATGAATGAACGTATGAATGCAGACACACGAGAACACCTTCACCGTGCAACCAAGAAGTGCCGACTGTCTCTGTCCCCTGAAACATTGTCATCCAACACTCATTCCTTCATCCAACAAATATGTATTGAATTCCTACTGTGTGCCAGGCACTGTTCTAGGTGTTAAGGATATAGCACTGAACAAAATAATGTTCCTGTTCTCAGCGGGTTGCATTCTAGTGGCTGCATACACATAATAAAAAAGAAAGGTAGAGTATATTTTGGTGCTAAGTACTTTAGAGGGAAATAAAGCCAGGTAAGGAGGGTTAGGAGTCTGAGGGAACTTTCAAGTTCATGGATTTGAAAGCCAAACAGGCCTGAGGGTGACTCTTGTTCTACCCCCTTGGTAACCCTGTAATCCTTGGTTGAGTTACTAACCTCACAGCCTCAGTTTCCACGTCCATAAAGTGGGCATTCTTATGCCTATCTCCTAGAATTGTTATGAGCATGAAATGAAAATATATATAAACCTGGGCCAGCCCAGTGGCTCATGCCTATAATCCCAGCACTTTGGGAGGCCGAGGCAGGCAGATCACTTGAGGTCAGGAGTTTGAGACCAGCCTGGACAGCATGGTGAAGCCCCATCCCTACTAAAAATATAAAAACTTAGCAGGGCATGGTGGTGCACACCTGTAATCCCAGCTACTCGGGAGGCTGAGGCAGGAGAATTACTTGAACCTGGGAGGCAGAGGTTGCAGTGAGCCAAGATCGTGCCACTGCACTCCAGCCTGGGCAACAGAGTGAGACTTTGTCTCAAAAAAGAAAAAAAAAAAGAAAAGAAAATGTATATAAACCCATCATACAATGTTCAACAAAGGGTAGTTATGGGGTTTTATCATATTGGCCAGGCGGTCTCGAGAGACAGAGCTCCACTCTGTGGCCCAGGCTGGAGTTCAGTGGTGTGATCTCAGCTCACCGCAGCCTCTGCCTCCCGGGTTCAAGAGATTCTTGGGCCTCAGCCTCCCAAGTAGGTGAGATCACAGGCATGCTGCCATGCCCAGCTAATTTTTGTATTTTTAGTAGAGATGGGGTTTTATCATATTGGCCAGGCTGGTCTCGAACTCCTGGCCTCAAGTGATCTGCCCACCTTGGCCTCCCAAGTCCTGGGATTACAGATGTGAGCCACCATGCCCAGCCATGTTATCATTATTTTTGAGTTTACTAATGCTTTCTCGTTTGTGGCCCTGTCATAGGACCCATGTCTAGGATCTAGCATAGTGTTGGTCACAGGGGATGGAGAAATATAACAGAGTAATGAAAACATTAACCAGTGTTCACAGTCAGTCTGTACAAGTCTCTCAGCTCATGCTTACAGTATAGTTATCTCATTAATCATTATAGTAGTCCTAAAAGGTGAGTGCTGTCATTATCGCCATCTCACAGAGCTGCAGCATGTTCAATAACTCACCCAAGGTCACAGAAGCAGTGAGCAGCAGGGTTGAGTTTTGGTGCCGGAGCCTGTACCCTCAACAAGCACCGTGGACTGTTAACTCGCTCTGCATTGGCTTCTTCTCATGAGCACCAAAGCCCCACCTGAGCACATTCATTCAGATAAGCAGGGGCAGGAAATCAGCTCTCTTTGGCCATGCTGGATTGCAGCATGGTGGCCTCTTGAGCCCGCCATATGCCAGCACCCTTCCACAGCAGCAGCCCTACCTGTTATGTTGACGACGATGCTGCTGACCTTGGATATGCGGCTGGACTCCACTTTGCATGTGTAGTTGCCATTGTGCTCCACCATGGCCATGACTGAGTACACAGCCTCGTTGCCGTGTCTTCTGTGGGCCACAATCGCCTTGTCCTTCTGAATTATGATTTCTGGAAACTCCTGGGCCAGGTGAGTCACTTGAATGGTGCACTTAATGTGGAGCTGAGCTCCTTCCATGATCATTCCGGTGGGGCTGATGTGGAACTTGGGTGTAGAGAAGGATTCTGCAAGAGAGGAAGACAACCCGGTTGGACTCAGGTGCAAACCTGGGCAAGTGGAACCTCTTCTGCTCTTTTTGCTGCTTCCCCTTTTCAAACTTCTATTGTTCCTAACTAACTTTAAAAATTCAACCTTTCCTCTCTAGAACTTTTGCCTTGGCTGCTTTCATACTCCCTGCCTTCTCACTCACTCTTGCATCTTCAGGCTTCTTCACTGCAATTCTCTGGGTTTCTGAAGCTTCCCAAAGGCCAAACACCTTCTCTAGATCTCGCCTGCGGAATCTTCTTCAGATGACTTCAGAAATAACCACAGTATTTAGAAATGATCTTCCTCCTGCCCACTACGAATTTTCTAGTCTCTTCTCAGCACTTCTTGGAAGCTTGGCATTTCAGCATGAAGATACTATAGCCTTCAAAAGTTCAGCTCTGTGAAACGTGCTGCTTCATGGAAATGCATATTTAAATAATCGCGTGCCTCCAAAACGGTGGCTTCTAGTCTTTTCTATTTCATTTTTTAAAATGCTGGCCATCACTCACTAAACTGATTTCATGACTCATGCAGTTTGAAAAACAATTTTGCCTGAGAGTGGGGCCTTACACCTGTAATCCTAACACTTAAGAAGCCCAGGAGTTCTAGAACAGCCTCTGGGCAACATAGTGAGACCCTATCTCTATTAAAAAAGAAAAATAGTTTTAATCAAGTATAGATCAGATACCAACCAGGGCATAGGATCTTCAGGGAAGTAGGGATAGGTCCTAGGCTTTTGTTTCCACTTACAAAAACAAGCCCAGGGCATAACTGGAATATATACACAGATTCCAACTGTGTAAAATATAGATTAGGGATATTTTAAAAATGCTAATAGTGAATTTAGAGTAATCAAATACTTTAATATTCATTAGTGATTTTTAACATTATGAAGTCAATTCATAATAAGAAGTTATCATAAAATAATAGCCTGCCTTTTCAAGTAAAAGTAAAAAGGGGGAAGGCATCCTTTACATGCTTTAGGACTCTCAAATTTTAGGTCTTCTGGGGAACCTTAATAATAGCTGAAGGGTGTTTTTCTTTCACCCAAATCAACTCCAGATGCACCAGATATTTAAATGCAGGGGAAAAAAAAATGAAACCACAGCACCGGAATAGAAAACATAGGTGTGTTTTTTTCCTTTAATAATCTTGACATGCGGAAGACCTTTAAGTATGAATCACAACACTGAGACGCCATAAAGAAACAAAACAGGTAAATTTGACTAAATGAAGATTAAAAACTTCAGCATGGAAAACTTATCATAAAACTCAAAGAAAAATGACAAACTAGAGAAAATACTTGCATAATATCACTGACAAATAGCTAATTAATTTATAAAAGGCTCAGCTGGGGGCGGTGGCTCACGCCTGCAACTCCAGCACTTTGGGAGGCTGAGGCAGGAGAACTGCCTGAGCTAAGGAGTTTAAGACCAGCCTGGGAAACATGGTGAGACCCTCCATCTCAAAAAACATATTATAAAATATTTTTTAAAATAAAATAAAGAGGTCAGGCGCGGTGGTCCACACCTGTAATCCCAGCACTTTGAGAGGCCGAGGTGGGTGGATCACGAGGTCAGGAGTTTAAGACCAGCCTGGCCAAGATGGTGAAACCCCGTCTCTACTAAAAATACAAAAATCAGCTGGGCAAGGTGGCAGCCCCCTGTAATGCCAGATACTCGGGAGGCTGAGGCAGGAGAATCACTTGAACCTGGAGGGCAGAGGTTGCAGTGAGCCAAGATGGTGCCACTGCACTCCAGCCTGGGCGACAGAGTGAGACTCCGTCTCAAAAATAAATAAATAAATAAAAATAAAATAAAGGGCTTGAACAAATCCAACCAGGAACAATAAAAATGACTTTAGTCAAATTTACCTATCTTGTTTCTTTATGGCACCAGAGTTTTGTGATTCACAATAAAAATGACAAGGTGTATATGAATAGGCGGTTTATGGGAAAAAAATGTAATAGATGAATAAACAAACTCAACCTCACTAAAAACTAAAGAAATACAAATCACCACAACAATGATATATATCACTATACCTCAACTAGATTGTCAAAAATAATAAAACATTGAAATACTCTGTTAGGACCAGGCACAGTGGCTCACGCCTGCAATCCTAGCACTTTGGGAGGCCGAGATGGGAGGATCACTTGAGGCCAGGAGTTCGAGAACAGCCTGGTCAATATAGCAAGACCCTAATCTCTATTTTAAAAAGAAAGAAAGAAAGAAAGACTCTGTTGGTAAGGATGTGGGAAAATAAACACTAGCATCACTTCTGATGAAAATGTTCAACCATCTTGAAGAGCACTTTGGCAATATCTAGCACTTCGGCAATATCTAGCACTTCGGCAATATCGAGCCAGGCACAGTCGGCCAAACCTTTTATAAATTAAAGGAATTAGCTCTTTGTCAAAAGTACTATGCAAATATTTTCTCCAGTTTGTCATTTGTCTTTTTATTTTACGATAAGTTTTTCATGCTGAAGTTTTTATTGTTGTTTTGAGATGGAGTCTCACTCAGTCACCCAGGCTGGAATACAGTGACACGGTGGCTCACTGCAACCTCCACCTCCCAGGTTCAAGTGATCCTCCTGCCTCAGCCTCCAGAGTAGCTGGGACTACAGGTGCCCACCACCACGCTTGGCTAATTTTTGTATTTTTAGTAGAGATGGGGTTTCACCATGTTGGCCAGGCTGGTCTCAAACTCCTGACTTCAGGTGATCCGTGTGCCCCGGCCTCCCAAAGTGCTGGGATTACAGATGTGAGCCACCACGCCTAGCCTCATGGTGAAGTTTTTAACTGAAAATGCACAGGCCGGGTGTGGTGGCTCATGCCTGTAATCCCAGCACTTTGGGAGGCTGAGGCAGGCGGATGACCTGAGGTCGGGAGTCAAGACCAGCCTGACCAACATGGAGAAACCCCATCTCTACTAAAAATACAAAATTAGCCGGGCATGGTGGCACATGCCTGTAATTCCAGCTACTTGGGAGGCTGAGGCAGGAGAATTGCTTGAACCCGGGAGGCGGAGGTTGCGGTGAGCTGAGATCGTGCCACTGCACTCGAGCCTGGGCAACAAGAGCGAAACTCTGTCTCAAAAAAATAAATAAATAAATAAAAAAGAAAATGCACAAAACATCTGATTCAACAATTTGACTGCTAAGAATTAACCACATAAATAATAATAGTAAAATAGTTGCCAAAGTACACAAGTTACAAGTACAAATATCTATACTGCAGGATTGTTGTAATAGCAAAAACTGAGAAAAATACCTAAATATCCATCAACAGAAGATGAGGTAAATCACTCGAATCCAGGAATTTGGGGTTGCAGAGATGGCCCATCCCTACAGTCGAGTTCTGAGTTCTAAAATGAGATAGATCTATATTTCTTCATATGGACAAAAGTCCATAAGATTTTGTCTAGTTTTTAAAAAGCTGTAAAATAGTGTGATAGGTCCCCATCTTTTGTAAAAACAAAAGATTTTTTTTGTTTTTTCTGTGTGTGTGTGTGTGTGTGTGTGTGTGTGTGTGTGTGTGTGGCTGGGTATGTGTATGATATGTAAATATATGTAGAAAAAGTCTAGAGGATCATGCATGATTTTCTCTAAGTAGAGGCATTATGAATGATTGTCACTTTATATACATACTTTATATCCTGCTCTTGTGTCTGAAAATTCTACCCAGAGCGCACATGATTTTATAATCAGATAATAGAACATACAGACACACATACACACAATGGGCAGGATAAAGTGGGATGCCAAGAGAAGGGGACCATTTATGACAAACTAAGTTTCCTACTTTGGAAATATTTGCAAATATCTACATGGGTGTGCCTTCCCCTGACTTCTTCCGGCTTGGCAAATGAGACGGGGTCCCGGGAGTGGCTGACTACCTGTCCTAGAGCCCTGTATGTCCTGGACACTCCCCAGCTTCCCTCTGCTGTTGCCTCCTTCTCTCCTGGGAGCATTTCCCAGGCCACCTCATTTGTTTGCTGTTTGTCCAACGCAAATCTACGTTGAACAACAGGAGGCCAAGGCTGAGGACCTGGCCCCTCTTTCCTCCCGATCCCCTCCAAAACCAACTTCCTGGTGTCTGACCCTTGATGGCTTAAAGCAGTGGCTTCCAAACTACAGATCACATGATGCATCAGTGTAGTGCATCATGGCCAGTGTTTAAAGACTGAAATAGGCTGGGCACGGTGGCTCACGCCTGTAATCCTAGCACTTTAGGAGGCCGAGGTGGGTGGATCATCTGAGGTTAGGAGTTTGAGACCAGCCTGGCCAACATGGTAAAACCCTGTCTGTACTAAAAATACAAATTTAGCCAGGCACGGTGGCATGCCCCTGTAATCCCAGCTACCCAGGAGGCTGAGGCAGGAGAATCGCTTGAACCTGGGAGGCGGAGGTTGCAGTGAGCTGAAATCATGCCACTGCACTCCAGCTCAGGCAACAGAGCAAGACCCTGTCTCAAAAACACACACAAGGTTGGGTGTGGTGGCTCATGCCTGTAATCCCAGCAGTTTGGGAGGCCAAGGTGGGTGGACCGCCTGACGTCAGAAGTTTGAGACCAGCCTGGCCAACATGGCGAAACCCCATCTCTACTAAAAATACAAAAATTAGTCAGGCGTGGTGGTGCATGCCTGTAATCCCAGCTACTCCGGTGGCTGAGGCATAAGAATCGCTTGAACCCGGGAGGCAGAGGCTGCACTGAGCTGAGATCACACCACTGCACTCTAGCCTGAGCGACAGAGCGAGACTCTGTCTCAAAAAAAAAAAAAAAAGACAAAAAACCAAGCCAAACAAACAAAAATCATCATGTATATTAAGAGTAAAGTGTTAAAAAAAAAAAAAAAAAGAGTAAAGTGTTGTTGGTGAAACTCTTGTTTGAAAAATTGTATGCAATTTAGCTGTATCACAGTCAAAAAAGCTTGAAAAATACTGGCTTAAAATGATTAAGAACAGGTCTTAAGTCCTGAGAACAGCAGCCCCTTCCCAGTTCTGGGTCCTTTCTCCCCATACCAAACCAGAAACCACAAAGAACGATGAGAAAGGGAGCAGGACGCTGACCCGTCACGGTGACCAGTTCACTCCTGGTAGATTCTGAGGTCTGCACATGGATCCCAGAAACGATCCTAGCTTGACATCGGAAGGATAAAACGTGGTCCTGTTCCTCAACGGGGAATTCCAGCATCACAAAATTCTGGTCCCGAGAAGTCTTCTCTCTTTTTTGCTTGGCCGTTTTTTTATTTAGTTCAAGTTTTTCAATTGTGAAGTGTATTGGGGCCTTTTCCTCTGGGACAGAACAGTTGACTCTCACGACCCCGCCTTGGATGGCCTCTTTCTTGTCCAGTGTCACCCTGGGACTGGGCACTCCTATGGGGAAAGAGAAAGTCTGTCAGTATCAGACTGATTGAGAGATACAAGCCTCCCTCCACTAAGTGACTGTAGTTGACCCATGAGAGGGCTCTTTTTTGTTCTCTGAATACCCAGTGCGACCTACCAGGTAATAACTGAACAGGTATGTGCCCAGCACAGTACTAGGTACTTTGAAAAATGTAAAATCTGGAGGCCGAGGTGGGTGGATCTCTTGAGCCCAGGAGTTTGAGACCAGCCTGAGCAACACGGTGAAATGCTATCTCTACAAAAAAAAATTAAAAATTAGCCAGGGGTAGTTAGTGGTGCACACTGGTAGTCCCAGCTACTTGGGAGGCTGAGGTGGGAGAATCGCTTGAGCCCAGGAGGTTGAGGCGGCAGTGAGCAGTGATCCCACCACTGCACTCCAGCCTGGGCAACAGAGACCCTGTCTCAAAAAAGAGAAGAAAAGAAAGGAAAAAATATAAAATATGCTCAATGGGAGCTAAGCTATGAGGAAACAAAGGCATCAGAATGATACAATGGACTTTGGGGACTCAGGGGAAAGAGTGGGAGGGGGCGAGGGATAAAAGACTACACAATGGGTACGGTGTACACTGCTCGGGTGATAGGTGCACCAAAAGCACAGAAATCACCACTAATGCCATGCAAAGTGACTCACACCTGTAATCCCAACACTTTGGGAGGCTGAGGCAGGTGGATCACCTGAGGTCAGGAGTTTGAGACCAGCCTGGCCAACATGGCAAATCCCCGTCTCTACTAAAAATACAAAAAAGTAGCCGGGCGTAGTGGCAGGTGCCTGTAATCCCAGCTACTTGGGAGGCTGAGGCAGGAGAATTGCTTGAACTCCGAAGGCAGAGGTTGCAGTGAGCTGAGATCGCGCCACTGCACTCCAGCCTGGGCAACAGAGTGAGACTCTTGTCTCAAAAAAAATAATAATAAAATAAATAAATCAAAAAATAAATAAATTTAAAAAATAAAATATGGTCAAGATGTACTTGGTGTTTTCAATGGTTTATAATCCTATTGGGAAGATGACACAATCAGATTCCCAACAGATGATGCTTAGAGGGGAAAGGTAGCCAGCATTTGTCAGTGTCACTGTGATTGTTGTTACCTTTTATTGAATGCAGCCACAGGCTAGGACTGACTTTAATTTATTCCATGAACATTGACTGAATGCCTACGATGAGCCAGATTCATTGTTCAAGATATAAGAATAAACCAAACACCATCTGTGTCTTTACAATTTCACTATCCAGAAGAGCAGATAGATGTGTAAGAAAGGATGGCAATACTGAGTGAAATAGGATATTTGTGGACCGGGCATGGTGGTTCACAGCTGTAATCCCAACACTCTGGGAGGCCAAGGTGGGTAAATCACTTGAAGTTAGGAGTTCGAGACCAGCCTGGCCAACATGGTAAAACCCCGTCTTTACTAAAAATACAAGAAATCAGCCAGGCACAGTGCGCGTGCCTGTAATCCCAGCTTCTTGGGAAGCTGAGACAGGAGAATCGCTTGAACCCAGGAGACAGAGGTTGCAGTGAGCCAAGGTGGCGCCGTTGCACTTTAGCCTGGGCGACAGAGGAAGACTCTGTCTCAAAATAAATAAATAAATTTCCATTTATTAGGAACTCACTAGGTGCTGGAAATTTTGCTAAGCACTCTCCCCACATGACACCTTTTAACCCTCTCAATAATTGCCTGAACTGGGTATCGTTGTTATCTTCCTTTTACTGGTGAGGATTTTGAAGTTTAGAGCTGTTAAGGGACTTGCCCAGATTGAAACCCAGGCAGAGTGACTGCAGAACACAGTGTCTTAACACACTGCTGTGGCCTTTATACACACAAATACCACTGAATGTAGAGAGAGCATCAGAGCTGTACTGAATGGCACCCTGGGGTAGATCAATTTTGTTCTGGAAAGAGAAGACATCATTGAGTTGAGTCTTGAAGAAGAAATTTTAATTTATGAGATGAGATGAAGAAGCATTTTGGGAGGCCAAGGCAGGTGGATCACTTGAGGTCAGGAGTTTGAGACCAGCCTGACCAACACAGTGAAACCCCATCTCTACTAAAAATACAAAATTAGCCAGGCGTGGTGGCACACACCTGTAATTCCAACTACTTGGGAGGCTGAGGCAGAAGAATCACTTGAACCTGGGAGGCAGAGGTTGCAGTGAGCCAAGATCACACCACTGCACTCCAGACTGGGTGACAGAGTGAGACTCCATCAGAGGAAAGAAGGAAGGAAGGAAGGAAGGAAGGAAGGAAGGAAGGAAGGAAGGAAGAAGGAAGGAAGGAAGGAAGGAAGAAGGAAGGAAGGAAGGGAGGGAGGGAGGCCTGGCCTATTGGGAATATGTCTAGTGCTTACGTTTTCAGGTAAGGAAAATGCCAGGCAGATGAATGAGAGGGTGATGGGTGGAGAGTTAAGTCCAGTGTCACTATTCATTCACAGCTGTTATTCATGCCACTGTGAGTTATGCTCCATCTGCTTGCCTGTGCTCAGTTCCAAGGACTCACCTTCCACCAACAGCTGGTACTCTGATGTGGTTTTCTCTTTGTTGCTCACAATCACAGTACATTTGTATGTCCCTGAGTCATAGATCCGGACCTCAGGAATAAAATAACTCTCTGTGTTCTTCATGGAGGAGATGTTGTAAAACAGCACGTCATCCTTATAGAACAGCATCTGGTGCTGAGGCTTGACGTGAGAGGTGGTGCTGACATCCGCGAAGCACTGCAGGGTCAGGTTCTTCCCATTTTGCACCGTCCAGTCCGGCAGGCTCTTCATGTCGACACTGTTGATCGTGAAAGCTAAATGCAAAGGGAAGGAAGGCAGACATACCTGTTATCTCAGAAACAACATCATCCCGATGACCTTCACCACATCAGATGTGGTCTTATCCTATCCTATGCAGTACTGAGTCCAGGGGTCCTACATGCCTACAGGGCCAGGCTGATAGTAACTGTGCATAGTGGCTCAAGCAGGAGGCAGTTGGTACTAAGCTGCAACTTTTCCCACCAAGGCAACGGAACAGAGTATGACAAAGATGTAGAGCTAGGCATGGTGGCTCATGCTTATAATCCCAGCACGTTGGGAGACCAAGGTGGGTGGATCACCTGAGGTCAGCAGTTAGAGACCAGCCTGGCCAACATGGTGAAACCCCCTCTCTACTAAAAATACAAAAATTAGCCAGGTGTGGTGGTGCAGGCCTGTAATCCCAGCTACTTGAGAGGCTGAGGCACGAGAATCACTTGAACCTGGGAGGCGAGGGTTGCAGTGAGGTGAGATCACACCACTGCACTCCAGCCTGGGCGACAGAGTGAGACTCTGTCTCAAAAGAAAGAAAGTAAAGAAAAGATGTAGGCATCCTGTAAGCTGCCACATCTTGGCCCCTGGAGGGAGTATAGGATTCAAGCAATCAAGTGTTCAAGTCCTGGCTCATCATTTACTGTGTGAACCTGGGCAGCTAACCTCTCTGAGCTCAGTGTCCTTACGTGTAGGATGGGGTAATCACATCTCATTAGGTCTTTGCAGGAAATGTACAGGAGAACAGCCAGAACGTCTCCTGTACAGTGCCCGATATACATTAAGTGCTTAATAAATGACCGCTACCTCCATTCCGAAACCAGATGGTCGTGCCCAGGCCCTCCTTCTCCACCCAGGCCTTACCGAATTAGCACAGTCCCAGCTGGCATTTTCTATCCGATGGGCTCTGAGGTTTCACCAGATGGTGAGGACTTGAAACCAGTTTTTAGCCTGCTGCTTGCATTTTCAGCCTCACCTGCTACCAAGAAGCAAAGACTACAGATTCCCCTCTGCCAACGACAGGAATCTGCAGTCAAGACCCAAAACAGCCACAGCGCTCAACCAGCTATCCAATCTCTGCTAGGAACTAGGCTCTGGATCAACTGGCCAATTGTGTCATTTCTGGCTGAAGTCCCCAGAACAGAATTGGCTTATATCCAGTAACCATAGGCTGTCAATAGAATTCAGCTAACTACAGATCACATATTGAGACTCATTCACAGCAGCAGGCTGATGGAAGGGTAGATTGCTTAAAACTGGGTGCTCTCTAGCTATTGCCATGTTTTTGTCAGTTGGTTGGTTGTGGGCCACTGCCCTGAAAATTTTCCAGGCTAGAAGATCCTGAACCATGCCCATGGGTCAGGACTTGTGTCCAAACTTCAGAGCAGACCAGGGTGGCCTGCTTTTTGGAGATCATCTTGGCAATGCCTGTAGGTGCTTCTGCAGCCCACCTGTGGTCCTAGCTATACCCCTTGACATATCTCAAAGCACTCACTACCTTCCCTGTGGTTCTCTTTTCCAAGCACATGAATCTGGGTTTAATCAGCACCACAAAATATTCACTCTCCAAATTCCTGTCAGAAAACAACTTCAAACATCTCATGTTCTATACATGGCTTAAAAAATATGGATGAAGCTAGGTGCAGTGGTTCATGCCTGTAATCCCAGAATTTTGGGAGGCTGAGGCAGGAGGATCGCTTGAGCCCAGAAGTTTGAGACCAGCCTGGGCAACATGGCAAAACCATGACTCTACAAAAATACAAAAAAATCAGCCGGGCATGGTGGCATGTGTCTGTAGTCCCAGCTACTCAGGAAGCTGAGGTGGGAGGATCACCTGAGCCTGGGAGGTAGAGGCTGAAGTGAGCCATGATCATGCCAGTGCACTCCAGCCTAGGTGACAGAGTGAGATCCTGTCTCAGAAAAAAAGAAAAGAGGCCAGGCGCAGTGGCTCACGGCTGTAATCCGAGCACTTTGAGAGGCCAAGGTGGGTGAATCACCTGAGGTCAGGAGTTTGAGACCAGCCTGACCAACATGGTGAAACCCTGTCTCTACTAAAAATACAAAATTAGCTGGGTGTGGTGGCATGCCTGTAATCCCAGCTACTTCGGCTGAGGCAGGAGAGTCGCTTGAGCCCGGGAGGCAGAGGTTGCAGTGAGCTGAGATCACGCCATTGCACTCCAGCCTGGGCAACAAGAGGGAAACTCCATCTAAAAAAAATTAAATAAATAAATAAAGAAAGAAAAAGTAATTGATCAATAGGGGATTTGGAAAAAAATGTACTGAAAGCCCATGACCATAAAACCAGGTGTTTTTCCCAAATCCCTACACGTCCCCCCAAAAATTTCTACCATGCCCATTCTCAAGGAAGCTACCTATCCAGCATTTGGACCTGGGATTGAAAGTAACTATGTCTGGTATGCTTTCTTAGCCCCCCATGTATCTCCATGAAGTATGAATAATGCGATCATGGAATTTTTTAAAATTTTTGAGTGAATGGAGCAGTCAAATGTTTAAAACTCTCAAAGACAGATGACATGATATGTAAAAACCTCAAAGAGTCTACAGACAAATTATTTGAAATAAATGTGAGTTTAGAAAGGTGGCTGGATAAGGCCAGGAATGGCAGCTCACACCTGTAATCCCAGCACTTTGGGAGGCCAGGAGTTCGAGATCAGCCTGGCTGACACGGTGAAACCCCGTCTCTACCAAAAATACAAAAATTAGCCAGGCATGGTGGCATGCACCTGTAATGCCAGCTACTTGGGAGGCTGAGGCAGGAGAATCACTTGAACCTGGGAGGCCGAGGTTGCAGTAAGCTGAGATCACAACACTGTACTGGGTGACAGAATAAGACTGTCTGCAAAAACACAAACAAACAAACGAAAAAGAAAGGTGGCTGGATATAAGATTAATATTTTACAAGTCAGCATAGTGGTCATCTCCAGAGGGAGGGGCTATGTGGTAGGGAGAAGCACAGATGCAAGCTATTAAGAAATGGTCTTTTGGGATGTTGGTCTGGGATGTTGATGAGATATTGTCCCTAATTTCACAAAGTGTTCCAACAGCACCAGGAAACACTGTGTTTATGCTGAACAACTGATTCATTTCTATCTTGTGGATTCTGAGAATGTTCTAATGGACCTTGTTCCTCCTTTTGCTTTGATTGCTAACATACAGCCAAAATTTCACCTCTGCTTCTAGCAATCTTTGGGATGTGTTTTGTGCTAAATGGGCCATAGCTTTATTTCCCTGCCTTTATTTTTCTTTCATCCTGATTTCCTCATTAATTGTATCTTGTTGAACAACAATACATAATTTTTATAAGTGGTCCCAAGTCATTTTTTTGGAACAAGAAAATAGTTAGCTAGCTGGCCAGAGATACTGGCAGAACCTGTCCTTTCCCTCTCTTTTAACAAAGTTAGGCCTTTGTTGGGTAATTTAAAATTTAATCTTCAATTTTAAAATGAGTACCACAATTTGTGCCTGCTGCTATATTCTGAGCAATTAATTTAACAACAACAACAAAAATGGTGTCTGACCAGTCCATGAGATGAAACAAGATGATGGTTTAAATTGAAGTCATTTCCCACAGCGTTACTCTTTGGAACTCCCTTTTTTGTCTTTATGTGCAACTTACAAGCTCCTGATTTAAGGAGCCTGCTGGATGAGCTCTCGACACAAGATTTTCTTTGGACCAGCCGGGCACGGTGGCTTATGCCTGTAATCTCAGCACTGTGGGAGGCCGAGGCGGGTGGATCACTTGAGGTCAAGAGTTCAAGACCAGCCTGGCCAACATGGTGAAACCTCGTCTCTACTAAAAATACAAAATTAGCTGGGTGTGGTGGTGGGTGCCTGTAATCCCAGCTAGTTGGGAGGTTGAGGCAGGAGAACTGCTTGAACCTGGGAGGCAGAAGTTGCAGTGAGCCAAGGTCATGCCATTGCACTCCAGCCTGGGAAATAAGAACAAAACTCCATCTCAAAAAAATCCTTTTTTTCTTCAGACCATATTGATTTCTCTGCACTCCTCAATTAATATAGTTCCCTCCCAACCACTCTCTTCCCTCTCAGAGACAGTCAGGTCTCCTTCCATTACCTCTTCAGTATTTCCTCCTTCATTTTAAGCTATGCTGCGTATTCCAGTGACTCAACCAGGAGACACTAAAGAGCAGAAATCAAGTGCATGGAGCCAGACCTGGGCCAAATCTCATCTTTGCTACTAACAAAGCTGTGTGACCTTTGGCAAGTCCCTAAATTTCTCTGAGCCTCAGTTTGCTTATCCATACAATAGGCACAAGGAATGTAAGTATAAATGAGAACCTGAGTTTAAGTACTTAAAGTGGAGTTCCTGGCACCTATAAAGTGCTTGAGAAATGTTAGCTAGATTCTTCTAGTTACAGAAATAAAGTCAACTCTTTTTTTATTTTTTAATTTTAATTTTTTAGAGATGGGGTCTTACTATGTTGTCCAGGCTATTAAACTCCTGGCCTCAAGCAATCATCCTGCCTCAGCCTCCCCAGGTGCTGGGATTACAGGCATGAGCTGAAAATCGACTATTCAGAGCTTTAAAGCTGTGTCTCCACTCCATGTTTCTAGGGATTTTTCTTTTTTTTCAAATAAAAACCATATTTAAGCCTGGGCGTGGTGGTTCATGCCTGTAATCCCAGAACTTTGGGAGGCTGAGGTGGGCAGATCACTTGAGGTAGGAGTTCGAGACCAGCCTCCTGGCCAACATGGTGAAACCCCATCTCTATTAAAGATACAAAAACTAGCCAGGCCTGGTGGCAGCCGCCTGTAATCCCATCTACTTGGGAGGCTGAGGCAGGAGAATCATTTGAACTTAGGAGGCGGATATTGCAATGAGCCGAGATTGCGCCACTGCACTCCAGCCTGGGCGACAAAGCTAGACTCCATCTCAAAAAAAAATAAATAAAATAAAAAGCATATGAAACATTTTCAGGTTAATTTAAAGTGACTTCTCCAGCCTCCCAGTTTTGCTCACTCCACTGCGTGCTCTCCACATGAGTCATTCATCTGCTCTCCTGTTTACTGAACGAGCTGCCCATCCCTAGCTGGTTATGCCCTAGACCAGCAGACAGTGCTGGGTACAGAAGGGAGTCAGACATACCAGGTTTAAACCCCTGATCCCACAGTCCTTAGCTGGGTGATTTCGGGAGTTATTTAACCTCTCTGGGCCACCACGTCTCCGCCTACAAAGTAGCAACATGAATACCTGCCTTCTCTGGTATCTTTAACCTAAACAGTGACTGAGCCAAAGTGGCTGAGGGCACAGAAGGGGCCATGTATACACTGCCCAGTGCCTGGCACCTGGTTGACATTCTCTGCCTTCTTCCTTAGCACCATTCATAGCAAACATTTAAGGGGGTTTTTCTGTGCCAAGCACTGTCCCTCATATTGGGGGTTCAGAGAACAGTGAGGCTGGCAGTGTCTGCCCTTGGAGAGCTCAGTCTGCACTCCACAGCTCTTCCTACTCTGGGCCTTCCAGCCTCAGCACAACCCTTGCCTGAGCCTCCTACTGACCAGTCCTAGTTCATTTGATTTTTATAAAAGCCCTCCCTTTTTAAAAAATAATTTTAAAGCAAATTTGGCTAACGCACCAAGCAGTGGTTTTTTCAGTAGGGATGGTACCCACTAGCATGGGGCACTTCCACCATCTTGTTTTTCTAAGCAACTCTAACACACATTATCTGCTCAAATAAACTCAGCCGGGCGTGCTGGCTCACACCTGTAATCCCAGCTCTTTGGGAGGCCTAGGTCGGTGGATCACCTGAGGTCAAGAGTTTGAGACCCACTGGCCAACATGGTGAAACCTCGCCTCTACTAAAAATACAAAAATGAGCGGGGCATGGTAGCAGGCACCTGTCATCCCAGCTACTCAGGAGGCTGAGGCAGGAGAATCACTTGAACCCAGGAGGTAGAGGTTGCAGTGAGCCAAGATCGCGTCATTGCACTCCAGCCTGGGCAATAGGGCAAAAACTCCATCTCAGAAAATAAATAAATTAACAATAAATGAACTCAATGGATGCACTGGCAGGAACACCACATTCCCATGGCTAGCTCGAACAGACAAGGGAGAAGAGAGAGCAGGATGGAAAAAGGAAAAGCATTTTAGAAAATCTATCAAGATATGAGTCTCAGCTCTTCATCTTAACACAAATATCATTGACAAAACAACAAGAACAGTGGCCTAGTTTTTACCGCCACAACCACCATCTCCCTTGCTGTAGCCGCCCTTCAAGATGCCCCCCCAATGATCCTTGCCCTCTGCTCATCACACTTACACGTGGTCGCCTCCCACGTTAACATCAACCAACAAAATACTCCATCAGGTAATAAAAGACAATGCAGCTTTTATCCTGGTCACTCTCTCTCCTGTCTGGGATCCCTCATTCTGGGGAAAGCCAGCAGTCATGGCCTGAGCAGCCCTGTGGAAGGTCCCCAGGATGAGGAACTAAGGCCTCCAGCCCATAGCCACAGGAGTGAGCTTGGAAGCAGATTCCCCAGACTCAGTCAAGCCCTTCAGATAACCGCAACCCTGACCAACAATTTATCTGCAATCTAATGAGACCCGGTGCCAGCACCACCCAACTCAGCCACTGCTGCATTCCTGACCCTCAGAAACTTCAGGATGATAAATCTGTGTTACCTTAAGCCAGTAAGTTTTAGGTAAATTGTTAAGGAGAAATAGGTAACAAATATACCATGCAACCAAACTTCAAAAGTCTCTACCTGATTCTTGTTTTGATAATATGGGAAACATTATCTTCTTTCTAAATAAACCAGCCAAGCACAGCCAAACTGAATTACTGCCTGTAGGTCTCACTATTTACACAGAGTGACTGTTCACAACCTGGGGGACACCGCCCCTGGGAGGTGCATGGGTGGGTGTTAGGAGGCTCATCAACTGCGTCCAATTGTGTGCAAATGTATGCTTTTTCTGGAAAGAGAGCCCACAGATTTCCTTACTGAACTCAAAAAGGTTCAAGATTACTGTGATGAAGGGTGGGGCTGTGGGACAGCCTAAAGAGGTCAGATCTTTCCAACCTGGGGAGATGAAGGTTGACGGAGAAGGATCCAAAGTTGGAAAGTCACCACGCAACAGCCAGTGACCACAGTGCCAAACCCCAACATGCTAAAAACAGTGGGACCTTGACCTCAAGGCCACTCATCAGTGGATGGTGGTGCTCCCTGGAAACATGCGGCACCATAAGTCAGCCAGCCACCTGGCCCTCAACCTGGAAATGACTCAGAGAGAAAGTGGAGGGTGCAGGAGAAGGAGGGGCTGCCCTCATCAGGAAAATTACTGGGAGCCACGAAGCACAGAGTCCCTGATGAACTTCTGTGCTCATCAGAGAGCACACTGAGCCATCTTCTTACCCGAATCTCAAGCATCTCCAAGTTCAGTTCAAGTTCCCATCCATGAGACATGTGTCGAGCACCTGGGCCAGGTGCTGGGCTGACAGAGTAAATAAGAAATCATCCTTGCTGTCCCAAACAGCAAAGGTTGGTGGGGCCACATAGCTGGACTCCAGTGATACCAGTAAGCACCAAGAGGAAGGGCTGCCCAGGAGACATCAAGGAGTCTGAAAGAAGTGACCACTGAACTGAGCCTGCCAGGCCAAGGACAGGCAGTAGAGTGCTCCAGGTAGGAGAACAGCGTGTACCAGGACACAGGGGTGTGAGAAATCAGTGCATTCTGGGCATGGCCCATTACAGAAACCAGAGTGTGGAGCTAGAGAGGCCAGGTGGCTGGGTCTGTGGTGCCAGAATGGAGGGCTGGCCTGCTGTGTTGACAAGCTGGGCCCTGTCCTGAGGGTATCAGGAGGGATGTGACAGCACCCGAGGCCAGTAAACAGCCTGGAAGTGGTTCAGGGGAAAGCTGATGAGGCCTGAGCTAGGCAGGTGCAGTGGGGATGAGGGAAGGATAGGCTGGGGATCTCTTGAGTGGACTCAACAGGACTTGTTTCTGGGGTGTTGAAAATGTTCTAAAATGAATCCCAGCACTTCGGGAGGCCAAGACAGGTGGTTCACTTAAGGTCAGGAGTTTGAGAACAGCCTGGCCAACATGGCAAAACCTCGTCTCTAATGAAAATACAAAAATTAGCCGGGCATGGTGGTGCATGCCTATAATTGCAGCTACTCAGGAGAGGCAGGAGAATTGCTTGAATCTGGGAGGTGAAGGTTGCAGTGACCTGAGATCCAACCACTGCACTCCAGCCTGGGCAACAAGAGTGAGACTCTGCCTCAAAAAAAAAGAAAAGAAAAAAAGAAAAGAAAAAGAAAGAAAATGTTCTAGAACTAGACAATGGTGATGTTTGCACAACACTATGAATGTACTAAATGTCATTAATAATAAATGTTATATTATTTGTATTTTACCACAATTTAAAAAAAGATTTTGTTTGATTGGATATGAGGTTGAAAGAATGGAAGATAAACTTCCTGGATTAGATTCCCAGGCGGATGTGTGTGCCACCAAACTAAAATAGAAAATGCCACACGCAGCTGGGTGTGGTGGCTCATGTCTGTTATCCCAGCGCTTTGGGAGGCCGAGGCAGAAGGATTGCTTAAGTCCAGGAGTTTGAGACCAGCCTGGGCAACAGAATGAGACCCCAGTCTCTACAAAAACAAATAAACAAACAAACAAACAAACAAAAACAGAAAAAGATAAGGAAGGAAGACAAAGTGATGGTGGTGCAGCTGCATGCAAGGGGCCAGTAGGAGGACCGGGAGGAGACATCAAAGGTCTGCCTGTGTTAACTGGAGGCTCAGGGCAGAGGCCAGGGCTGGACTGTGAAGGTGGGAGGAGTGTGGATTTAGGGGAGGAGGGGAATGTGGAGGTGTTGAAAGGGGAGCTGCTCTCCAGGGAGGATAAGACCAGGAGCCTGCAGAGACCAGGACGGGGTTCAGACTCCAGGAAAAGACAAAGTAAGTCCAAAGGCAGCCCTGGGGGAGAAGGAGGAGGGTTTGTTAGAGAGGGAGGAGACAAAGCAGGGTAGAGGATGGAGAAGGTCAAGGAGGGAGGCTTTGGGGCACGATCAAAAGTCAAAGGCAGGAGAGGGGTACAGGGAGCCGAGGGCTGGAAGTGTCCGTTGCATTTGGCATCAAGTGGTCCTTGGTGACCCCTCAGCAAGAGGAGACCCAACAGCCGGAGAAGTGGGGCCTGCGGCCAGGCTGCTGGGAGGTGAGGCGTGTCTGAGAGGTGAGGGGGGTAGGGACAGATTATAAACTAACTTTCAGAGAGGTTCAATTGAGAAAGGAAACTAGAAAGGCCAGATGAGGAGGGCACAAGATAAATGGTGGGGGTGGGTGTCTGCGTGTGATTTTTCTTTTTCCTAAAAAAAGAGTTCCCATTCACTGAGAGAACAGAGCCAGAAGCAGAAATAGAGATTCTAGAAGTGGTGGTAGGGGAGAGGGACATGAATGCACCTAGGAGCGGGGTCCTGGGAGTGAGGGAGGGTCTCAGCCTAGGTGCCTGGCTGGCCCCCATCAGCTGAGAAGCAGGGTGCATGTGTCCTCCGAGGCCGGGAGGGAAGCGGAGAGGATGGGTGGGGAGGCTGATAAGTTCGCAGCCAGGCCCAGGAGGGAAGTTGAGGGAGTTCCCTCCAGATGACTGTTTACTAGGTAAAGATGCAGCAGTGGTCACCTCCTGAGGCCAGGCAGCTGCAGTGGTGTGCGGGCTGGAGGGGAACAAAGAGGCCTGAGATGGAAGGAAGGGAAAGGGCTGAGGCTGTCCCAGGACCGCAGCCGCAGAGCGGGAGATGCAGAGCAAGCCTGCAGGCCACGCACTGCAAATGCTGGCCTTGGGGGGCCTAAGGAATGGAGACCTGGTTCCAGCTGCCGCCCTGCCCACCCCCAGTGTTGACCCTGCTCGCTCAGTGCCTTGTGGCCTCCAGGTCTGTTTCCTTGAGTGTAAAACAAGGCAGAGGCCTGAGGAGGCAGTGGGAGAGTCGCTCCCTGTGCCACGTTCTGCAGTTCCAACGTCTTCCCTGAAGGTACAAAGAACATTCATTCTCTAGGAACCCAAAGGAGGGAGCAATTGACTTCCATGTGGGGTGGAGGGGGAGAGGGGAGAGCACCACAGTTTTGGGAAACAGGATGTTGTGGGTAAGAAAAAGAGGGACCCCAAAGCGTGATTGTCTGCAGGGTAGGGTCTGGCCCAAAGGGTGTAGTCTGGGAGGGTACCAGGGCTGGAGTGGACAAAGGGAGAGTGGGTGGGGCAGGAGCCACAGTTGTAAAGGTGGGCCAGCACCGTGTAGTAAACACCATTGTCATTTATCAATCACCGCGAGGCGGGGGCCAATAAATCACCTCCTTTTATGCAGTCTCAACCTTATACCCACTTCATGCCCACGAAGTTCTCTTATCATCCCCACGTTAGATTGGGAAAATAGCTCAAAGAGCTTAAGTAAAACTGGTCTAAAAGACTTGAGCCAGGCCTATGGCTCCAGACAAATGGTGCAGCTTCAGAGAGTGGAAGTTCCAGTCCCAGTGCCCGCCCAACTGCCTGTCTCACGGACAAATCAGTTATTTCTTTCTTTCTTTTTTTTTCTGAGACAAAGTCCTGCTCCGTTGCCCAGGCTGGAGTGCAGTGGCGCAATCCTGGCTCACCGAACCTCTGTCTCCTGGGTTCAAGCAATTCTCATGCCCCTGCCTCCCGAGTAGCTGGGATTACAGGCATGTGCCACCATGTCCAGCTAATTTTTTGTATTTTTAGTAGAGATGGGGTTTCACTATTTTGGCCAGGCTGGTTTTGATCTCCTGGCTTCAAGTGATTCGACCACCTTGGCCTCCCAAAGTGCTGGGATTACAGGTGTGAGCCAACGTGGCTGGTAAAATCGGTTATTTCTGAGGCTCGGTGACACCATCAGTCCAGCAGGATAATTATGAAGATTATGGATATCCTGCCTCCGTGGGTTGCCATGGGGATCAAATGCCCAAGGAAGCACCGTACAGTTGAGCAGAGAAGCCTGGCAGAGTGGCTTTGCCAGTGGCCAACCAGCCCTCCCCAGCCTGGGGCCACTGCTCCGAGGCTTGACTCACCAGCTAGCCTTGCCCATGGACTTCACCTCCAAAGAGCTGTGCAATTTGCCTGCAACCCAGTCACCTCCATTCTTTGCTTATTGCAGTGACTTCTGACAAGGAAATAGCGTTCTGTGGGCTCTCCCTCTATTCACAGCCCCGGGACACTACTGAGCCCCCTCATTCACGTGGTCCCAGAAGAAGCAGAACAAAACCCTCTCATCTCAAGACAAAGGTTCAAAATTAGCTGTAAAGTGGAAGATAAACCAGGCTTCAAAGATAGGCAGCACCCCCCTTCCCTTTGTGCAAGCACAAAATATTACAGATATACTTGTAGCCTCACAGGTGAATGGAAAATGAGCTCCAGTGTGTGATTTTTATCATTTAGGAGTAAAAAAAGTAGCAACAATTTAAACTAGGATCTGTCTTCATATGTCTAACAAATCAATTATATCTCATTTGCAGATAAAAACAGTTGGGGATAGGTTACAATATTCAAATAAGCCATTATGGTAAAACAACAAAAAACTAATTATGGAATTGTTCACTAAAAAAAAAAAAATCACCTCCCCATCCCAAAAAACAGCAATGCACTGGAATCTAGAAAATGTGAGGCCGGGCGCGGTGGCTCACACCTGTAATCCCAGCACTTTGGGAGGTGGAGGCCGGTGGATCACCTGAGGTCAGGAGTTTGAGACCAGCCTGGCCAACATGGTGAAACCTTGTCTCTACTAAAAATACAAAAATTAGCCGGGCCTGGTGGCATGCGCCTCTAATTCCAGCTACTTAGGAGGCTGAGATAGGAGAATCCTTGAACCCAGGAGGCGGAGGTTGCAGAGAGCCGGGATTGCACCACTGCACTCCAGCCTGGGTAACAGAGACTCTTTCTCAAAAAAAAAAGAAAAAAAGGAAAATGTGTGCTACTTATAATTGTGTTTTTTGCCATTTTTAAAAAAAGTAATGGCAAAAACCACAATTACTTTGCAACAACCTAATATATTTTTAGACTAGTCAAGAGTAGTAGTGAGAACAGAGAAAAGAACATGGAGTTTGATCTGAAACTGACTAAATAATTCATCAAGATAACCCACTACCTTCAGACCAGCCAAGGAAACATATGCTACTTCTAAAACACACTGACCAGAACTTGGCTTAGATCTAAGCCTTTCTAAAAATGTCCACATGGGATAAACTTTAGTTCTCAATTGGAATCTTTTCCTTAATTGTTAGAAGTATCAAACCCCAGCAATTTGACATGCGTTTTAGGCATCACAGAAGAGAAAGGAGGAAGCCAGGTAGAAACATCTGTTACAGTGGAAACATCAGACTTACAGTTTTCTTGACCCTCAAGGCTTGAACCTGCAAGAAACAGAAGAAACATGTTGATTCCAGAAGCTTCGATGCTCATGGAGTTAAAGTGATGTGGAAACAGAGTAAACACTCACAGAGCAGAAGGGTCAGCAGGACTCCAAGCCACATCGTGGCCCCTTGGGCCCACCTCGGCTGCATCCTGAGAGTGAAGACTGCACACACAGTTAGTTCTGCCTTCGGGCCATGACTCGCTCAGCAGAAGGCACTGCCCACAAGTCACCGTTGAGAAACCCGCCCTGTGAAAAGCAGAAACCCCTCTGGTCACTTCTCCCGGCGCCTGCAGAGAGACCGGCTGTGGCGCTGGTCAGGTAATGGCAGCCATGGCTGGAAACCGGGAACAATGGGGCCTGGGCTGGCCTGATATCTCCTCAGGAAATGACCGGCCTTCCTGAGGGGCCACCGAACGCAGCCGCTTTGTTTAGTTTCTTTAGGGAAAAAACAAGGCACAAGTGACATTTGCCTCGGCGTTCTTGAACCTCCCTCTGTCTCGCCTGAGTTTGGGGGCCCTTCTCACGGCACGGTGAGGCGATTCCTCCCTGCCTCCAGCCTCCACCCAAAGGGCTGCTCTCCCAGGACATCCAGAAAGATCTCTCTGCTTTTCCGGTCCTCCCCTTCCCCCATCAAAGAGGGCTTTTCCCACACAGCATAAGTCTGGGCCCCCTGCCTTTCTTGGGCTGACTTTTCCCCAAAATTGCAGATTTGTCAAAGAGACCTGCTGCTGGGGCAGGGTGAGCTTGGAACGCAGTGGAACTGAGGTGGGAGAACAGCAGAGGAAGAAGGGGGCAAAGAGGACCCTTGGGCATAGGCTAGCTTAAGCAATAGCAAAAGCAAAAGATGTAAGATAGTAGAAGAACATACAAAATAAGGGAGTAAGCAGTAAGAATAGAATTAATGGCTGGACGCAGTGGCTCATGCCTGTAATCCCAGCATTTTGGGAGGCCAAGGTGGGCGGATCATGAGGTTAGGGGTTTGAGACCAGCCTGACCAACATGGTGAAACTCCACCTCTACTAAAAAAAATATATATATACAAAAATTAGCCAGGCGTGGTGGTGTGCGCCTGTAATCCCAGCTACTCAGGAGGCTGAGGCAGAAGAATCTCTTGAACCGGGGAGGCAGAGCAGTGAGCTGAGATCGCACCATTGTACTCCAGCCTGGGCAACAGAGTGAGACTCCATCGCAACAACAACAACAACAAAAAAGAATAGAATTAACTTCTTCCATGCCAATAAGGAGTGACATGTTAACCCAATATCGTACCCTTTAGAAGATGGCTTCAAACCTAAAAATACACTATTTCTACTCCTTCAAGCCTCAAAATACGTTATTCCTACTCCTTTTAAAAGATACCTTGTAGCTTTAAGATTGACCTTTGGGGCCAGAAGTCATGGCTCATGCCTGTAATCCCAGCACTTTGAGAGGCCAAGGCGGGAGGATTGCCTGAGGTCAGGAGTTTCAGACCAGCCTGGCCAACATGGTGAAACCCTATCTCCAATAAAAATACAAAAATTAGCCAGGCGCAGTGGCACACGCCTATAATCCCAGCTACCCGAGAGGCTGAGGCAGGAGAATCGCTTGAACCTGGGAAGTGGAGGTTGCAGTGAGCCGACCTCAAACCACTGCACTCCAGCCTGGGGTGACAGAGCAAGATTTTGTCTCAAAAAAAAAAAAAAAAAGATTGGCCTTTGGACTTTTCATTGGGTAATAGATATTTTGATGGTAGAAAATACTAGAATGTGGCTGAGCACGGTGGCTCATGTCTGTAATCCCAGCACTTTGGGAGGCCAAGGCGGGCGGATGACTTGAGGTCAGGAGTTCAAGACCAACCTGGCCAACAGGGAGAAACCCGTCTCTACTAAAAATACAAAAATTAGCCTTAGCCGGGCATGAAGGCGTGCACCTGTAATCCCAGCTACTCAGGAGGCTGAGGCAGGAGAACTCAGAAGGCGGAGGTTGCAGTGAGCCGAGATTGCACCACTACAATCCAGCCTAGGCGACAGAAGTGAAACTGCACCTCAAAAAAAAAAAAAGTAAAGAAAAGAAACTACTAGAATCTGACCTTTGCATCAGTTTCTAAAAATCTGACTTGTTAGAGTCAAAAGTTATGAGATGCTTTGGAAAAGAAGCAAACCACGTGGATATTAATAAGACATCAAAATCTCTCAGACTGTCTTAATATTTTATGGTGTTTCTTTATAGTCTGTAATTTATTTATTATTATTTTTTTTGAGACAGAGTCTCACTCTGTCGCCCAGGCTGGAGTGCAGTGGCGCCATCTTGGCTCACTGCAAGCTCTGCCTCCCGGGTTCATGCCATTCTCCTACCTCAGCCTCCCGAGTAGCTAGGACTACAGGTGCCCGCCACCACGCCCAGCTAATTTTTTTTGTATTTTTAGTAGAGATGAGGTTTCACCATGTTAGCCAGGATGGTCTCGATCTCCTCAATCTCCTGACCTCGTGATCCGCCCGCCTCGGCCTCCCAAAGCGCTGGGATTACAGGCGTGAGCCACCGTGCCCGGCCTATAGTCTGTAATTTAAAACATCAATCAAATATTGCCACAGAAAGTCATATAATAGATAAGGGAGTAAGCAGTAAGTTGGGAAATGGAAGGTAAGAGAAGTAAGTTGGAAGGACTTCCAGTAGCTATTCGGTCACAAAAAATAAAAGTAAAGATGGGCAATTTGGTCAGAAGAGGTAAAGTGGGGGTAAACAAGGTTGAACAACTAGCTTACAAGAAATAAAGTAGGGTTAAGGCACAATGAGAGAAAGGCAAGTGATGTTAAGCAAGTGAGGAAAAACATGTAAAAGGCCATGAAATGTAACAAACCGGCGCTGATAACCACTCACAGGTCAGCCCACTCACCCCTCTCTGAGAGTGTCGCTGTGCTTAATAAATCATTTGCTGCTTTGCTATTTGTACGTGTGTCATGTCCAGTTCTTTGTTCATGGCACCAATGGCCTGGAGCTGCGCGGCACCATCTGATAACAGAACTAGGAAGCTCTCCCCGGCCTTTGGTGTGGATGACGTACGCAGCCCTATGAGAGGCCCCTCTCCAGCCTGCACCCCTAAACAAATGCGTACTCTACTAGGCCACTATGCGGGAGCTTTCTAAGATATACATCTTTTTTTGCTGGGCATGTGGCTCATGCCTGTAATCCCAGCACTTTGGGAGGCCAAGGCAGGTGGATCACCTGAGGTCAGGAGTTCGAGACCAGCCTGACCAACATGGAGAAACCTGTCCTTACTAAAAATACAAAAATTAATCGGGTGTGGTGGCGCATGCCTGTAATCCCAGCTACTCAGTAGGCTGAGGCAGGAGAATCGCTTGAACCTGGGAGGTGGAGGTTGCGGTGAGCCGAGATCACGCCATTTTACTCCAACCTGGGCAACAAGAGCGAAACACTGTCTCAAAAAAAAAAAAAAAGAAGATATACATCATTTCCTTGCACTCCTCTGTTTGAGACCGGAAAAAGTCAATTTACAGCCTGCCATATACAGCCTTTGCTTACCTTTCAAGCCTCGTCTCTCACCACTTCCTTCCTTGCACCTTTATTATGGCTGCTAGAATTTCTAGTTCCCAGCACTCTTCATCTGTCTGTGCCTTTGTCGGGGCTCCTTCCCTACTTGGAATGCCCTCCCCACTTCTTTCCAAGCAAATTCCTACCCATCCTTCCTAACTCAGTTCAGGAATCCATTTCTCCAGAATTTTTCCTTGTCTTCCCCAGACTGAGCTGCCCTTCCTCTGCAACCCCCTCACCTCCCTGGTTTTCCCTCTGTCAGACACTCTTTTTTTTTTTTTTTTTTTGAGACTCGGCAATGGTGTGACTTGGTCACCCAACTCCTCAGAGGTCCGGCTTCTCCTTCACTTCTGTTATCAATTACAAGAGATGGAGTCTCGCTCTGTTGCCCAGGCTGGAGTGCAGGGGCACAATCTTGGCCCACTGCAAGCTCTGCCTCCAGGGTTCACACCATTCTCCTGCCTCAGCCTCCCAAGTAGCTGAGACTACAGGCGCCCCCCACCACGCCTGGCTAATTTTTTGTGTTTTTAGTAGAGACAGGGTTTCACCGTGTTAGCCAGGATGGTCTCCATCTCCTGACCTCGTTATCCGCCCGCCTCGGCCTCCCAAAGTGCTGGGATTACAGGCGTGAGCCATTGCGCCCAGCTGGACACTTTTATTATATGATGTGTCATAATGGCTTGTCTTCCCCCAAATGGACTGCAATCTCCTTGATGACAGGGGCAGTGCCTGGAACCTAGTAGATGATGAAAAAGCATTAGTGCAATGGATGATTGTCTATATGGATGAAGACAAGCTACTGTATTGTCTGAATCAGATGATCACTGCCTTGAGGGTGCCATGTTGTTTCTGAAATGCCACCCTCTAGGACTTCCCCATGGTAAAGCTAAGACAGATACAAACTGGCCACAATCGAAACCAGATTCCTTTACCTCAGGGCAAGAACCAAGAAGTAATGGCTTCCAGCTAGAAAACAGTTCCTCTCTGACCTGCGGTTCAGTGGAAGTTTTGATAAGAGCCTTGAACAGCAATACACACTTTACCCATTTATTTCTAAAGAAACGTTTTCCATTGTGTTATTTGCTGTTGTTCTGTGCTCCGAATTCCCCACTATAAGCTATCTTCTTTGGCAGCCTACTGGAAATTACCCTCACCCATCTACCAAATTTTGATGTTGGAACAAACATGGAAACACCATGGTTTTTTTTTTTTTTTTTTTTGAGACGGAGTCTCACTCTGTCACCCAAACTAGAGTGCAGTAGCACGATCTCGGCTCACTGCAAGCTCCGCCTCCCTGGTTCACGCCATTCTCCTGTCTCAGCCTCCCAAGTAGCTGGGACTACAGGCGCCTGCCACCATGCCCGGCTAATTTTTGTATTTTTAGTAGAGACGGTGTTTCACCATGTTAGCCAGGATGGTCTTGATCTCCTGACCTCGTGATCCGCCCGCCTTGGCCTCCCAAAGTGCTGGGATTACAGGCGTGAGCCACCGCGCCCCGCCAACACCATGATTAATAAAATAAATTTTGGCTTCAATGGTAACTTTTCAATATTGCAAAGTAAGCACCTTTTGCAGAGCGACATTCAAATGATAGTGATAAATGCAAAGACCCCAGACCCCGCGCCTCCAAGTTCCAAAGTAAATTTCTAAAATGTGGCAATTGCTTCATAAATGATTCTAATATTTTCAGGATACCATGATAAAATAAAGCTTTATTTCAAAAATAAATGTTTTTTTTTTTAGAAAATTGAAAAATTGTATCCCATAATTCACACTATGTACCGGAATACATTCCAAATGGACCAATGATATGAATGTACAAATAAACCCATAAAAGTTCTAGAAGAGGCCAGGCGCAGTGGCTGGTGCTTGTAATCCCAGCCCTTTGGGAGGCCGAGGTAGGCAGATCACCTGAGGTCAGGAGTTCAAGGCCAGCCTGGCCCACATATAGTGAAACCCCGTCTCTACTAAAAAATACAAAAATTAGCTAGGCGTGGTGGCACATGCCTGTAGTCCCAGCTACTTGGGAAGCTGAGGCAGGAGAATCACTTGAACCTGGGAGGCAGAGGTTGCAATGAGCCAAGATTGTGCCACTGCACTTCAGCCTGGGCAACAAAAAAAAAAAAAAAAAAAAAGGCCGGGTGGATGGTCAGCCTGTAATCCCAATTTGGAGGCCGAGGGGGAACTCGAGGTCAGAGTCCACCGTCTCTACTAAAAATACAAAAAAGAAACTTAGCTGGGCGCGGTGGTGGGCACCTGTAGTCCCAGCTACTCTGGAGGCTGAGGCAGGAGAATGGCATGAACCCGGGAGGCGGAGCTTGCAGTGAGCCAAGATAGCGCCACTGCATCCAGCCTGGGCGACAGAGCGAGACTCTGTCTCAAAAAAAAAAAAAAAAGTTCTAGAAGAAAACACAAAAGAAGAAAAGAAGTCCTTACAACCTTAAATGGCAGAGGCTGGTTTAACTAAAACTTAAAATCCAGAAGCCATAAAATTGATTGATAAATTGTACTTTATGGAAAAAAAAAAAGTTCTGCTTTGCCAAAAAAAAAAAATTAGTCAAGAGAAAAACTACTAACTGGAAAAAATGTTTGCAACTCACATCATGGACAAAGAGCTAACCTCCCTAGTATGTGAAGAACACTCATAAATTAAGAAGAAAAAGGTCGGGAGTCTGTCTAAGCTACTCTGGCTTGGGAGGCTGCCTGATTAAAAGAAAGAAAATAAAATAGAAGAAGAAAAAGAAAAGACCAACAATCCAATAGAAAAATGGGCAAAGAATATGAACAGATAGTTTCCATAATGTAAGAAAAGGTATCTGAAATTGGAAATAGGCAAAAATGATTACTGCATGCCTGTCCAGGGTTTACCTGACTCTCTAAGGTTATTAATGTTTATTTGACTTGCTATTTACAGTAGACTAGGATACTTTACAATCAGTAGGGGAGGGTAAACATTAACTTGTAGAAAGTCAGTAAGGATGCAAAGGATTCTTACTATCTGTGACAGAGGGGTGGGTGGCAGAAACTGAGCAGTTGGAGACTTTTCTTTGTAAAGCTTTCTGTACTTTTGTTTTTTAAATCATGTGACTGTATTACCCTTCACTTTTTTTTTTTTTTGAGATGGAGTCTTGCGCTGTTGCCCAGGCTGTTGTGCAGTGGCACGATCTCAGCTCACTGCAACCTCCACCTCCAGGGTTCAAGTGATTCTCATGCCTCAGCCTCCCGAGTAGCTGGGACTACAGGCATGTGCCACCATGTCCAGCTAATTTTCGTATTTTTAGTAGAGATGGGGTTTCACCATGTTGGCCAGACTGGTCTTGAACTCCTGACCTCAGGCAATCCACCCACCTTGGTCTCCCAAACTGCTGGGATTACAGGCGGGAGCCACCATGCCCAGCAGTATTACCTTTAAAATTTTAATTAAGAAATTGAATTTCTGTTCAGCTTTATGAAGTATTATATAATTGACATACAATAAGCTGCAAATGTTTAAAGTATACACTTAGAAAAGTGTTGACATGTGTATACCGATGAAACGACCTCTACAATCAAGGAAGTAGACACATCCACCACCCCCAAAAAGTTCCTGTGCCTTTTGTCTCCTTCGCCCTCTGCACCCTCCCCACTGCGAGGATTGATCTGCTTTCTGATTAGTTTGCTTGTTCTGGAACTTTGTAAAGATTCATACGTATGTACCTTTTATTATTATTATATTATTATCATTATCTTTGGTGTGTCTTTTTTCTTTTTCTTTCTTTCTTTTTTTTTTTTTGAGATGGAGTCTCTCTCTGTCGCCCAGGCTGGAGCACAGTGGCACAATCTCGGCTCACTGCAACCTCCACCTCCCAGGTTCAAGCAATTCTCTGCCTCAGCCTCCGGAGTAGCTGGGATTACAGGCACCTGCCACCACGCCCGGCTAATTTTTGTATTTTTAGTAGAGATGGGGTTTCACCATCTTGGCCAGGCTGGTCTTGAACTCCTGACCTCGTGATCCATCTGCCTCAGCCTCCCAAAGTGCTGGGATTACAGGCGTGAGCCACTGCGCCCAGCCTGGTCTATCTTCTTTTGATCAGTGTAATTATTTTGAGATTCCTCCATGTTGTCATGTTGGTGGGTCTATCAATATTTCATTCCTTTTTACTGCTGAGTAGCAGTCCATTGTATGAATACACCACAGTTTATTTATTCACCTATTATTTTTTCTTTCTTTCTTTCTTTTTTTAGAGACAAGTTTTTTCTTGTTACCCAGGCTGGTCTTGACCTCCTGGCCTCAAGCCATCCTCCTGCCTGAGCTTCCCCAAACCCTGGGATTATAGGCATGAGCTACTGCACCTAGCCTCTCCATTCATCTACTGATGGACATTTAGGCTGTTTCCAATCTTGCACTGTTACAGATAAAGCTGCTATGAACAAACCTTTGTAGGGACATATATTTTTATTTCTCTTTGGTAAATACCTAGGAATGAAGCAGCTGGATTATACGATAGGTGTATGTATGTTTAATATTTTAAGAAACTGTTTTCCCAACTGGTTATGCCATTTTGCATTCCCATCAGCAGTGTGTGAGTCCCAGTTGCTCCACACCCTCACCAACACTTGGCAGGCCTTTAATTTTAGCCATTCTAGTGGGAGGTGGAGTAATATCTTATTATGGTTTCAATATGCATTTTCTTATTGACTAACACTATCGAGCATGTTTTCACATGCTTATTTGTCGTCTATGTATCAGTTAGCATCTTTTTTTTTTTTTTTGAGACAGGGTCTTGCTCTATGGCCCAGGCTGGAGTGCAGTGCCGCAATCTCGGCTTGCTGCAAACTCTGCCTCCTGGGTTCAAGCAACTCTCCTGCCTCAGCCTCCCGAGTAGCTGGGGTCACAGGTGTGCACCACCATGCCCAGATAATTTTTGTATTTTTAGTAGAGACGGGGTGTCACCATGTTGGCCAGGCTGGTCTCAAACTCCTGACCGTAAGCAATCTGCCCACCTCAACTTCCCAAAGTGCTGAGATTACAGGCATGAACCACCGCACCCAGCCAAAATCTTTTTTTTTTTTTTTTTTTTTTTTTTTTTTTTTTTTTTTTTTTTTTTTTTTTTTGAGACAGGGTCTCACTCTGTCTCCTAGGCTGGAGTGCAGTGGCACAATCATGGCTCATAGCAGCCTCAAACTCCTGGGCTCAAGCAATCCTCCCACCTCAGCCTCCCAAGTAGCTGGGACTACAGGTGTGCACCACCACACACAGCTAATTTTTTACTTTTTGTAGAGACAGGGTCTTGCCCAGGCTGGTCTCCAGCTTCTTGTCTCAAAAGATCCTCCAGCCTCAGCCTCCCAAAGTGCTGGGATTATAGGTATGAGCCACTATGCCTGTCCTTGCCTTTTTCAATATAGTAAATTGAATGGGTTTTTATTCGTTTGTGGTCCTCTCCTTTCTCCCCACTTCTTCCCCTTGACCTTGGTGGATTCCTTGATTGGGTTGGGGCAAAGGTTCCCACACTGCTTTGGCTTCTTGGTAACTGATTAAGAGACTGACTCCTACATAACCAAGGGACCCCAGGAATTCCCACCAGGCTTAACAAACTCACCCAGGACCCTGTTTCTCCCATGGTGTTGTTCACTTCTTCTCAGCCAAGCAGAATTGAAGGAGGACAGACACACAGTCATTCCTACCTGCAGTGCTCCTGCCTTCAAATACCAGGGAAGTAACGCAGATCCGAAACACAGCGACACGTTAACTGCACAAAAAAAGCTGTCTGCTGGAATAAACTTCAGGAAGTGGTTTTTCTCAGCAGCTGGAGGTGCGGTGGGGGGAGGAAGGCGGAGGCAGGTGGGCAACAGACATGTCAGAGGGTTATCAGCACCAGGCACAGCAGGCCAACCACCTATTTCATAACAGTGGTGATCGGAAATGAGATTCACCAGCCATTCCATTTCCCCCACCTGTAGCCACAGCTCTCATTAGTCTTGGAGAGTTGATGAGCCAGACTCAACAGCCCCCATCCACTGGGTTTGGGACACACCCCAGCCTGGGAGTGAACGTGCACTAATGCATAAATCAGAAGACTGGGGTTCCTGTCTGTTCTCTGCAGTTCAATAGCTTAAATGCTCTGAGGCTCATGTTCCTCACCTATATAATGGGAATAATGTGCCCATCTACCCACTGAATAGGCTTGTTAGGAAGATCAAACAAGAGCTAGCCCTTGAAAGCACATTTAACCAGCAGAGCACAATAAGAACATAGTAACAACAAAAAAATATAAAAAATAGCTGGGTACGGTTCTGCATGCCTGTGGTCCCAACTACTCATGAAGCTGAGGTGGGAGCAACGCTTGAGCCAGGAGTTTGAGGCTGCAGTGAGCCATGATCACGCCACTGTACTCTATCCTGGGCAACAGGGCAAGACTCTGTCTCAAAAAGTAATAATAATTAATTAAAGTTTTTAAAGAAACAATAGTTATGATTGAACAATAATAACGACAGTTGTTGGTCTGGTTTGGCTGGGCCTGCTACATCTGATTCGCTGCTCTGGAGCTCAGCTGACTTAGTGAACCCAAGGGGCAGCACTCAGTGCCTTTTCTTCCACACCCACCATGTGCTGCCCTCACCACCCCAGTCTGGCCCCTCACAAAGGTGGGGAGCTGGGCAAAAGGGAGGCAGGCAGGGACATTGTGGAGGAGCCTGTGCTATTCCATCCCCTGCAGGAGGCCCCCTCCAGTTACAAGGGACATGGTTGTTTTGTTTTTGGGGTTTTTTTGAGACAGGTTCTTGTTCTGTTGCACATGCTGGAGCGCAGTGGTGTGATCACAGCTCACTGCAACCTCTGCCTCCCAGGTTCAAGCCATCCTCCCACCTCAGCCTCTCGAGTAGCTGGGACTATAGGCATGCACCACCACATCCGGCTAATTTTGGTAATTTTTGTAGAGATGGGTCTCGCCGCATTGCCCAGGCTGGTCTCCAACTCCTGAGCTCAAGCGATTTGCACGCCTTGGCCTCCCAAAGTGCTGGGATTATAGGCATGAGCCACCACACCTGGCTGACATGGTTGTATTATGACTCATAACCATAGGCATTTTTGCCTTTGTAGACCTCTTCCTCCATTAAAAAAAATTATATTTTGAAACTGTACTGGTATAAATAAGAATATATTCATATTATCTATTTAAAAATTTCTTTTACCTAGACAGTATTTTTATTCTTCTGATGACTGTACCTTCTAGACCTAATGAAGAAGGGCCTGACAACAGATCAGGCACACAACAGCCCAAGGGGTTAAGGGACCTACTGTCTTCCGCCCTGAGTGGCCTGGCCGCTGACCTGGGAAGAGGACCACCATGTCCCAGGCACTGAAGCCAAAACAGGTATTTGTGCATTCTGTTTTCAAAACCACAAAAGCACAAGCAACAAAATAACAAAAATAGATAAATTGGACTTTATTAAAATTAAAAATGTTTTTATTGCAAGGATAGCATTAGGAAAGTGAAAGGTAATTCACAGAATGGGAGAAAATATTTGGAAATCATATATCTGATAAGGGTCTAGGATCTTGAATATATAAAGAACTATTACAACTCAATGACAAAAACACAACCATTTTATAGAATTGGCAAAGGGGCCAGGCGTGGTGGCTCACGCCTGTAATTCCAGCACTTGGGGAGCCTGAGGCAGGAGGATCACTTAAGGTCAGGAGTTCCAAGACCAGCCCGGCCAATACGGTGAAACCCCATCTCAGCTAAAAATACAAAAAATTAGCCGGGCGGTGGCACACGCCTGTCATCTCAGATACTCAGGAGCTCAGGAGGCTGAGGCAGGAGAATCGCTTGTTCCCAGGAGGCAGAGGTTGCAGTGAGCCGAGATCGCATCACTGCACTCTAGCCTGGGCAATAGAGTGAATGAGACTCCATCTTAAAAAAAAAAAAAAAAGGATTTGAGCAGATTATTTCCCCTAAGAAGATAAAAAAAAAAAATGACCCCAAGCACATGAAAAGATGCTCAACATCATTAGTCATTAGGGAATTGCAAATCAAAACTACAATGAGATACCACTTCATACCCACTAGGATAACTGTAACCAAAAAGACAGACAATAAGCATTGATGACGATGTAGAGAGACAGGAATGCCCATATGCTACTATGGCATCGTAAACTGATACAGCCACTTTGAAAACAGTTGGCAGTTCCCCAAAATTAAAAATAGAGTTACCATGTGATCCAGCAGCAATTCAACTCTTGGGGCTATAGTCAAGAGAGCTGCAAACACGTCCACACAAAAACATGTACACAAATGTTTATAGGGTCGGGCGCGGTGGCTTACGCCTGTAATCCCAGCACTTTGGGAGGCTGAGGCGGGTGGATCACGAGTCAGGAGATCGAGATCATCCTGGCTAACACGGTGAAACCCCGTCTCTACTAAAAATACAAAAAATTAGCCGGGCGTGGTGGTGGGCACCTGTAGTCCCAGCTACTCCGAGAGGCTGAGGCAGGAGAATGGCGTGAACCCGGGAGGCGGAGCTTGCAGTGAGCCGAGATCACACCACTGCACTCCAGCCTGGGGCAACAGAGCGAGACTCCGTCTCAAAAAAAAAAAAACAAAAACAAATATTTATAGAAGCAGTATTCACAATCGCCAAAATGTAGAAACAACACAAACGTTCATCAACTGATGAATGAGTAAACAAAATGTCTTATAGCCATATAATGGAATATTATTTGGCAATAAAAAGAATAGAGTACTGGGCAGGGCATGGTGGCTTAGGCCGGTAATCCCAGCACTTTGGGAGCCTGAGGCTGGAGAATTGCTTAAAGCCAGGAGTTTGAGACTAGCCTGGGCAACATAGCCAGACCCTGGCTCTACCAAAAACAAAATTTTTTTTTTTTCACCTCCCACCAACCTCCCTCAAAAAAATTTTAAAAATCAGCCTGGTGTGGTGGTGTGCCCTGTAGTCCCAGCTACTCTGCAGGCTGAGATGGGAGGCTTGTTTGAGCTCAGGACTTTGAGGCTACAGTGAGCTAGGATTGTACCGCTGCACTCTGGCCCAAGTTATAATGTGAGACTCTGTCTCTAAACAACAACAACAAAAGAAATGAAATACTGATACATGCTACGCTATAGATGAACTTTAAAGACATGCTAAATGGAAGAAGCTACACATGAAAGGCCACATATTATATAATTCCATTTCTATGTGATGTCCAGAATAGGCAAATCCATGGAGATGGAAAGTAGTTTGGTTGGCTAAGGCTGGGGGATTAGGCAAGATAGCTAAAGAATATGGGTTTCTTTTTGGGATAATGAAAATGTTCTAAAATTGATTGGGGTGATGGTTGCACAACTCTGAATATATGAAACACCATTGAATTGCACGCTTTAAATAGGTAAATGGTATGGCATGTGAACTATATCTCAACGAAGCTGTTATTTTAAAAATCTTAGAGGGTATGTTTTCATTTCCTGTGGCTACAGTGACAAATACCCACACATTTCCTGGCTTAAAACAACAGAAACTTACTGTTTCCCCATTCTGGATCTAGAGTAAGTATGAATGGACCAAAATCAAGCTGCCAGCAGGGCTACACTCCCAGCAGAGGCTCTATGGGAGGAGAATCTGTTCCTAGCCTCTTACAGGAGCAGATTGGTGGCTGCTGGCATTCCTTGGTCTGTGGGTGCATCACTCCAGTCTTCAAGGCCAGCATCTTCAAATCTCTGCTCAATCTTCACATCACCTCTCTTCTGTGTGTCTAATCTCCCTTATTTATTTATTTATTTATTTATTTGAGATGGGGTCTCACCCTGTTTCCAAGTCTGGAGTGCAGTGGTTCAATCACGACTCACTGCAGCCTTGACCACAGCAATTCTCTCACCTCAGCCTCCTGAGTAGCTGGGACCACAGGCACGCACCACCATGCCTAGATAATTTTTTAATTATTTGTAAAGATGAGGTCTCGCTATGTTTCCCAGGTTGGTCTTGAACTTTTGAGCTCAAGGGATCCTCCTGCCTGGGCTTCCCAAAGTGCTGGGATTATAGGCGTAAACCAGTGTGCCCCGCCTCCCTCTGCCTCTCTGGTGAAGTCACTTGTGATTGCATTTGGAGCCCATCCAGATAATCTCCCCCTCTCAAAACTGTTAACTTAATCACATCTGCAAATCCCATTTTCCCACGTGTTACAAACTGAATGTTTGCGTCCCCATGACAATTCACATGTTGGAACCTAATCCCCAATGTGATAGTATTTGGAGGTGGAGCCTTTGGAGGTGATTATATCATGAGGGTGGAGCCCTCATGAATGGGACTGGTGCCCTTATGAAAGGGACCATAAAGAAATCCCTAGGCCAGGTGTGGTGGCTCACGCCTGTAATCCCAGCACTTTGGGTGGCCAAGGCTGGCAGATCGACTTGAGGCCACGAGTTTGAGACCAGCCTGGCCAATGTGGCAAAATCCTATCTCTACTAAAAATACAAAAATTAGCTGGCATGGTGGCGCACCTGTAGCCTCAGTTACTTGGGAGGCTGAGGCACGAGAATCACTTGAACCCGGGAGGCAGAGGTTGTGGTCAGCTGAGATCGCGCCACTGCACTCCAGCCTGGGTGACGGGGCAAGACTCCTTCTCAAAACAGAAAAAAAAAGCAAGAAAAGAATTCCTTAGTCCTTTCCATCATGTGAGGACACAGCAGAGAGACAGCCATCTATAAATGAGGAAGTAGGCCTCACCAGACACCAGACACTGGAGCTGCTGGAGCTTTGATGCTGGACTTCCCAAACTCCAGAACTGTGAGAAACACATTTTTGTTTTTTTTTTTTGAGATGGAGTCTCATTCTTGTCGCCCAGGCTGGAGTGCAATGGCACAATTTCAGCTCACTGAAACCTCCACCTCCTGGGTTCAAGCGATTCTCCTGCCTCAGCCGGCTGAGTAACTGGGATTACAGGCATGAGCCACCATTCCTGGCTAATTTTGTAATTTTAGTAGAGATGGGGTTTCTCCATGTTGGTCAGGCTGATCGCAAACTCCCGACCTCAGGTGATCCACCCGCCTCAGCCTCCCAAAGTGCTGGGATTACAGGCGTGAGCCACCGCGCCCGGCCCATTTTTGTTGTTTCTAAGGCACCCAGTCCAAACAAACTAAGACACCATACAGGGCAACATTCACAGCTTCCAGGGGTCAGGGCCTGACATCCTTGGGGGCCATCAGCAGCCTACCACAGGGGTATCATGACCCATATTACAGATGGGGAGCTGAGGGCCAGAAGGTGAAACATCAACCAAGTTCCCAGCACCACATCTGCCTGCCTGTGTCTGCCTGGCTTGCTACAAGGCTTCTATGACTGACCTTTTACAGCACCTTTCTGGGCAGAAGGCTCAGACCCAGTTCCTGACCTGACACACATGAGTCATGAGACCAGAGCCAGCTTCATGGATGTGTGACCCGTGCTGTCACAGGGGCCCTGTGCTCAGAAGCTGCCATGCTTGGTTTGAGGCCTCGCTGTCGCCACCTTGAAATTCTTGATAATTTTGAATTTTCATTTGCACTAGACCCACAAATTATGTAACTGGTCCTACATGTGACACCGAGCAAGAAAAGGGAGAGTTGAGATGAGGTGCGTAGAAGCTGCCCTGCCCACGGCCTCCCCTCAGACCTGAAAAGTACCTGACACCCCGATCCTGCACAGCCTAAATAATTGCATTGTTTTTATATGAAAGAAGAACTAGACTTTTTTCTACTTTTGGTGGAAATTATAGGGAGGTATATTTCAGCCAGAACTGTGCAACACAGCAGGTAAGGAAAGTTTTGCAAATGTTTTAAAAGGCCAGATGAGACCGGGCATGGTGGCTCACGTCTGTAATACCAGCACTTTGGGAGGCCAAAGCGGGTGGATCACTTGAGGTCAGGAGTTTGAGACCAACTTGGCCAACATGGTGAAACCCTGTCTATACTAAAAATACAAAAATTAGCCGGGTGTGGTGGTATGCGCCTGTAGTCCCAGCTACTCAGAGGGCTGAAGCAAGAGAATCGAATAAGCCTGGGAGGCGGCAGTTGCAGTGAGCCGAGATCTGGCCTGATACTAAAAAGGACCATGAAACTGTTCATGGAGCGCACAAATGACTGCCCAAACAACATAAAAAAACAGCATCTGGCCAAGTATGGTGGCTCACGCCTGTAATCCCAACACTTTGGGAGGCTGAGGCGGCCGGATAACTTGAGATCAGGAGTTCGAGACCAGCCTGACCAACATGCTGAAACCCCATGTCTACTAAAAATACAAAAATTAGCCGTGCGTGGTGGCACAAGCCTGTAGTCGCAGCTATTCAGGAGGCTGAATCACTTGAACCCAGGAGGTGGAGGTTGCAGTGAGCCAAGATTGCACCACTGCACTCCAGCCTGGGTGACAGAGGGAGACTCTGTCTCAAAAAAAAAAAAAGTGTCTGTGTCCCCACTGTGGAAACCTAAGCAGATTGGCTGGACAAACTTTAGAATGACAGAGACCCCAAAAACAAAAAGAAAAGCAAAATGCAGCCTAGTCTGTATCCCCAGGGGCGGTGGGGTCATCTGGGGACAACAGAAGGATGAAGGCCCAGGATGAGGCAGAAAGGAGCTGGGGCCACTACCAGGACTCTGAGGGAGACACAAGTTTTTCGTGGGTTTTTCTCTGTGCAGTGTGGTGTAAGTCTGCCCTCACATCTCCCTTCCAGCAACCTTCAAGCAACCTCTAGTAGAGATGTGAAGTGGGGTTTCTTTCTTTTCTTTTTCCTTTTTTTTTTTTTTGAGATAGGGTCTGGATCTGTCACCCAGGCTGGAGTGCAGTGGCACAATCTTGGCTCACTGCAACCTCCACCTCCCAGGTTTAGGCGATTCTCGTGCCTCAGCCTCCTGAGTAGCTGAGATTACAGGCATACGCCACCATGCCCAGCTAATTTTTTGTATTTTTAGTAGAGATGGGGCTTTGCCATGTTGACCAGGCTGGTCTCGAACTCCTGACCTCAAGTGATCCGCCCACCTTGGCCTCCCAAAGTGCTGGGATTACAGGCCTGAGCCACCGGCCCCGGCCGTAGAGTGGGGTTTCTGTTCTCATTTGACTGTGTCATGGTTCTGAGAAGAGTCCTCAGGTGAGAAAGCAATGGGCCCGGCTTCCTTGGGCTCCTCAGCCATGGCCCTCCCAGACCCCACCATGCCTGGAGGACCCAGCATGGGCCACAGACACGCACCTTCATTCTCACAAGTTCACCCGAGAGGAGGAGGGAGGAAAAGCCAAGGACACCAAAAGGCAGATTAGAGAAAGAAGTTGCCCTGTGTCCACAAAGAGCTCCCCTCCCCTGGCCCTGTGCCCTTCACTCTCTATAGGTCAAGGTTTTGCTGGACTGTTTCCAGTGTTTGAGCCTGAATCCACCACGCTGGGGCTTCCTGGCGCACTAATCCGGTGTTCAAAGAAGGGAAGGGCTGTGTGGCCCTGAACCTGTGCCTACATAGCAGAAAGAATTCCAGCCTTTCCTTATCAGACATAAAGTGGATCTACAAAGGGTCACATTAGAGAGTTTTCCTTTTTAAATGACTCTACAAATGTTCTGAGGTAGGCGGCGGGACTCGACTCCAAAGGTAGGGCTTGGACACTGGACCAAATTGAAGACTAGCTAAACAGGGACTGAGAGAAAGCAGCTTTCCATAAGACACGCCCACCAGTGTGCCATGTCAGTTTACCATTGCCATGACAACACCGGGAGTTACCACCCCTTTCCATGGCAATGACCTGATGACCCAGAAGTTACCACCCTTTTCCTGGAAATTTCTGTATAGTTTGGCCCTTAATTTGCATATAACTAGATGGGCACACATATGATGCAGAACTGCCCTGAGCTGGTGCTCTGGGCACACTGCCTACAGGGTAGCCCTGCTCCACAAGGAGCAGTCCGTCTGCTGCTGCTGTGCACTACCACTTCAATAAAAGTTGCTGTCTAACACCACCGGCTCCCCTAGCTTGCACTTGAATTCTTTCCTGGGCAAAGCCAAGAACCCTGCCAGGCTAAGCCCCAATTCTGGAGTTCACCTGCCCCGCATCAGTTCCACGTAGCACAGTTTCATTAGTTTGGCCTTGAGGGGCCAAGATCAATCCTGCTTTGCACCACCCACCATGAAAGGGAGCAGGAGCTGGCGGGGTGCAGTGGCTCATGCCTGTAATCCCAGCACTTTGGGAGGCCAAGGCGGGAGGATCACCTGAGGTCAGGAGTTTGAGACCAGCTTGGTCCAACATGGTGAAACACCATCTCTACTAAAATTACAAAAATTAGCCAGGCATGGTGGCAGGCACCTGTAATCCCAGCTACTAGGGAGGCTGAGGCAGGAGAATCACTTGAACTTGGGAGGCAGAGGTTGCAGTGAGACAAGATCACACCACTACACTCCAGCCTGGGTGACAGAGCGAGACTCCATCTCAAAAAAAAAAAAAAAAAAGAAGAAGAAAAGAAAAAAAAGAAAGGGAGGAGGAGCTGCCGTGGAGGAGGTTTGTGGACTTCTGAACTCATGTGAGCCAAGTCTACCAAGCCTCAGCTCACCAGCCTGTAGATTGCTCCTCATAAGGCTACTGTGGGCCTCAATATCATAAAATTCTATAGGGATATGGGTAACATTAAGTATTGTCCTTTGACCTCATATCAAATGAACAAGCATCAGGAAAAATTGTGAAAGGGTTTGAAATAGGCCTAAAAGATTCCTGGGTGTTTTCAACAAAAAGTAGAGGCAATCTAGCGCATTCTTCCAGCTTATCTGACTCTATGAGGTATCTGTGTCTTTCTTTGTCTTTGAGATATTTTATAATTTTCCAGATTGTCCGGAGAAATGCAAATTGTGTCCAGTGGGGATGATGCAGTTCATAATTCCCCTAATGATATTGAGCAATTGTGCATCTTTCGTTTTGAGGCGAAGTTTCACTCTTGTTGTCCAGGCTGGAGTGCAATGGCACGATCTCGGCTCACTGCAACCTCCGCCTCCTGGGTTCAAGTGATTCTCATGCCTCAGCCTCCGGAGTAGCTGGGAGTACAGGCATGCGCCACCACGCCCGGCTAATTTGTATTTTTTGGTAGAGATGGGGTTTCTCCATGTTGGTCAGGCTGGTCTCGAACTCCCAACCTCAGGTGATCCACCTGCCTCAGCCTCCGAAAGTGCTGGGATTACAGCCGTAAGCCACCGCACCCGGCCAATTTTACATCTTTTAAGCCAATTCATTTTAGCATCCCTGATGGTAGATATCTGTGTATCTAATGATCAATTGGTCAATCAATCTGATCATTTATACATATCCCCTTTGAATCTCCTTTGAGTAAGTTACAGCATTTCACTGGTTCACTCATTAATTGATAAGTTAAATAAAATATTTGACACATGTTCATTTTATATTTGTGTGACAGTTATGATTTTACTCCTAAAAATTGTAAGACTCCACTATGGAGCTTTTATTTAAATAATAATAACTAATATTTATTGAGTGCTTACATACTTCTCACGTTTCCTTTAATCCTATGAGTCAGTTACTGTTATTACCCTCCTTTTACAAGAGAGAAACAAGACTCTCAGAGAGGTTAGTACTCTTGTCCACGATCCTGCAGCTGAAGTGGTGATGCTGGCTGCCTGCCTTCAGCCCTGAGCCCTAATTCCTCACACAGGGCCTCTAGAAGAAAAACATTTCAGGGCCCGGTGCGGTGGCTCACACCTGTAATCCTAGCACTTTGAGAGGCCAAGGCAGGTGGATCGCCTGAGGTCAGGAGTTTGAGACTAGCCTGGCTAACATGATGAAACCCCATCTCTACTAAAAATACAAAAAATTAGCTGAGCATGGTGGTGCACGCCTGTAATCCCAGCTACTGGGCAGGCTGAAGCAGGAGAATTGCTTGAATCTGGGAGGCAGAGGTGAACCGAGATCACACTATTGCACACAAGCCTGGGTGACAGAGTAAGACTCTGTCTCAAAAAAAAAAAAAAAGAAAGAAAAACATATCAGGACTTCTTGAAATGTTCCACAATAGAAAAATCTTTGGTCTAGAACAAAGGTGGAAGGGATCAAAGTCTGAAACAGTTGAAATACACTGAATGTAACATATGTATTCACCAAGGTTATTCAAGGATGTAATCCTTCACCTTGTTCTATACAACTGTCTCCATGTTTCCTGTTTCTTTACAGCTTCATTACCTGATTAAACACAATTAAAATAAATAGATACATAAAAATCAAAAAGGCAGCCAAGTTGGGGTATGAGAATATGCACAGGAAATGGTGCTTCTAGACAGAAATGAGATTCATGTGATTTAGGACCATGTCAGGAGCCTGTGTAAACATTCGTAATACTCAGAATGTGAGAACACATCTGGGCTTGCGGATGGATACCTCCCAAATGTCAAGGACTTGCTCTAATTAGAGCTTTTTAAAAATGGACCAGTTGCAGCCAGCACTATGGCTCGTGACTGTAATCCCAGCATTTTGGGCAGCTGATGTGGGAGGATCACTTGAGCCCAGGAGTTCGAGACCCTCCTGGACAACATAGTGAGACCCCCATCTCTACATAAATTTTGTTTTTTAATTAGCCAGGCATGGGGGTACATGCCTGTGGTCCCAGCTACTTGGGAGGCTATGGTGGGAGGATTGCTTGAGTCAGGAGGTGGAGGTTACTGTGAGCCATGATTGGGCCATGGCACTCCATCCTGAGTGACAGAGTGAGACCCTGTCTCAAAAACAAAACAAACAAATAAACAAAAACCAGAAAACTTGGTTGTGATGGTATACTGCAGTTTTGCAAAATGTTACCATTAGGGGAAACTGGTACATATCTCTGTATTATTTACTGCAAATGCATGCAAATGTACCATTATCCCAATAAAAATATTTCTATTTAAAACATAGGGCCGGATGCAATGGCTCACACCTGTAATCCCAGCACTTTGGGAGGTCGAGGCAAGAGGATCACTTGAGGTCAGGAGTTGGAGACCAGCCTTGCCAAAATGGTGAAACCCTGTCTCTACTAAAAATGCAAAACTTAGCCAGGCGTGGTGGCACGTGCCTGTGGTCCCAGCTACTCAGGAGGCTGAGGCAGGAGAATTCACTTGAACCCAGGAGGCGGAGGTTGCAGTGAGCCGAGATCGCGCCACTGCACTCCAGCCTGGGCGATAGAGCGAGACTCAGTCTCAAAAAAACAAAACAAAAAAACTTGAATTTTCACATTGCTCTTTAGAATGTGGAAGGAACTTGGAAATTTTCTCTGAGGGTGAGAGGGAGCAAATATGCTCCCAACAAGGGGAAATTCTAAACGGAAAACAAACAGGAACATTTTGCACCTAGAAAAGATCTTGTATATTCAGGGAGGTAAAGGGGATTTCTGCAAATTATTGTGAGATGCATTGACAAGCCTCAGCTCCTAAATGAAATGTTTTCCTCCCAGGTCGTTTGAAGGCCGGTTTCCCCAGAAAACTACTCTTAGATGAACCTCTCTAAGAGAGAGATGAGCAAGTAGGAGGTGCTCTTAGCTCCCTCTCTCCCATCCCCCATAGGATGAGGCCTACAGAGGAATCCCTTAGGTCAACTTACAGAGAAGGACCCTGAGGCCTTGAGGTTGGCCATGTCTTGTCTGTGTGGCCAGCAAGGGGACTGCTGGGCCTGGCAGTGTCTCAGGACTTCCTGGGCAGGGAGCTTCGTTTGTTGTCTCTGGAATCCCCCCTTGCCCTGTGTCCTTGAGTCTAGGACCTGGCACAGGTACATGTGATGCCATGCCCAGGGTGCTCTAATCCAGGCATTGGCCTCTAAGGAATGGTTACTGAGGGCCAGACCCAGTCCGGCAGAGCCAGCTCTCACCAGGCCTGTGCAGTGGGTGAGCATATGTGATGGGAGGACATATGCAGTGGGTGGGCATATGTAGTGAGTTGGTATATGCAGTGGATGGGCATATGCAGTGAGTGGGTATATGCAGTGAGTGGGTATATGCAATGGATAGGCATATGCAGGGAGTGGGTATATGCAGTGAGTGGGCATATGCAGTGGATGGGCATATGCAGTGAGTGGGTATATGCAGTGGATGGGCATATGCAGTGGATGGGCATATTCAGTGGATGGGCATATGCAGTGAGTGGGTATATGCAGTGGATGGGAATATGCAGTGGATGGGCATATGCAGTGAGTGGGTATATGCAGTGGGTGGGCATATGCAGTGGATGGGTATATGCAGTGGATAGGCATGTGTAATGGGCAGGCATGTGTGATGGGTGGGCATATGCAGGGGTTGGGCATATGCAGGGGTTGGGTATATGCAGTGGATAGGCACATGCACTGGGTGGGAATGTCATGGGTGGGCATATGTCATGGGTGGGCACATGCAATGGATAGGCATATGTCATGGGTGGGCATATGTGGTGAGTGGGTATATGCAGTGGGTGGGCATGTGCAGTGGGTGGGCATATGCAGTGGGTGGGTATATGCAGTGGGTGGGCATATGCAATGGGTGGGCATATGTGATGGGTGGGCATATGCAGTGAGTGGGTATATGCAGTGGGTGGGCATTGCAGTGGGTGGGCATATGCAGTGGGTGGGTATATGCAGTGGGTGGGCATATGCAATGAGTGGGCATATGTGATGGGTGGGCATATGCAGTGAGTGGGTATATGCAGTGGGTAGGTATATGCAGTGAGTGGGCAAATGCAGTGGGTGGGCGCATGTCATGGGTAGGCATATGCAGGGCTGGGCACCTACAGCAAGTGGGTTGTCACGGGAGACTTTGCCCACACTAAGAGACTCTGAGTTTCAGTTTTCCGCCTCCTAACCTGATGCTACTTGCTACTGCCTGTAAATCCATTTTTAACCCCCAGCTAGGGAAGCTGAAGTAAGAGGAACAGTAGGGCCACCAGCTCAGCCCGGTGGCTGCATTGTTCTCCCCTGACATTGTTCTTAGGCCGACTCTGCTTACCCAGAAGGCCCCCGTGACCCCTGGGGAATTTGATGAGATTGTTTTTCCCAAGACTGGGCTCTTCAGGTGTGAGCTGCAGTTCTTGGGCCACGTAGGTTACTGTGGCATTTCTGCAGCAGGAAAGAGGAAGGAACTTCTGATCTGTGCGGCAACGGCATCAACAATGTGCACCCCCACCAGCCGGCAGCGCGAAGAGGAAAGGAGCTCAGTTTCCATAGTGATAAATCACCAGGAAGGGAGCCCGGAGGGAGCAGTAAGACTTCTCCCTTCCCCTGGCTCCCTGCAAACGTATTCCCAACGCCAGAGTCAGTTAGCCGCCTGGCGCCTCTCCACACTGAGCCCGCAGAACCGCAGGTAGAGGAGGACGGAAGGGACTCTGCCAGATGGAAAACAAATTCCCAGCTCCTCTTCAATGTGTCAGTAAGGCATGGGTGCCCGAGCGGATGCGTCAGGGCCCAGGGCTGTGCCACACCTGGGTGGCCACCACATGTGAAGCTCTCGATGCCTGCCACCTACATTATTCCATTCCATTCTCTTATATTACGCCCTACACACGACTGTGTTCTATTAAATGAGCCCACAGCACAGGTGCTATTAGCCCTTTTATCACAGAAGAACAAACAGGCCTTGTGAGGGAGAGAGATGCACCACAGACAATTCACCAAGTTAACAACAGCTCCTGAAGGTCTCAAGGCTCTCTTTTGAGACTCTTTCTCTTGCCAAAATCAGACTATTTTCCCCAAAGAAAACATTTGAGTTTTTTTGAAATGCTCTGGGAAGGCACTTATCCCAAACCTCATCAGCCACTCTTTATGCAGGCCACGGTCTCTTGCCTGTAACCCTTGCACGTGCTGTTCCTTCTGCTTGAAATGCTGTTCCCTGCTTCCTTGGTCAGCTAACTCCTCAGGGGACTTGTCTCATCCCTTCTTCCCAGTAGCTCAGATGCCTTGCTTTCTGGGCTCCCACAGAACTTACACCATATTGGGAAGCAGCACAGAGTAATAGTAGGAGAAAAGGCTCTTCTAGGCCCAGACTAGCAGTGTGACCTCAGGGGATTTGCTTAACCTCTCTGAGCCTTGATTTCTTCATAGGCAAGATGGAGAGAATACGAGCATCTGCCTCACAGTGTGTCTGTGAGGACTGGACATTAACATATGTAAAGCGCTTAGAAAATGCTTGCCTGTGGTTAATGCTCTAGAAACATTAGTCACTAAAGAATTAAGTTCTTAAAGCAAGAGCCATTCTTCATGGATATCTCTAGATCTAGAGGCTTAGGCCCAACTGGGTGTGGAGCAAACGTCACTCTGGATTCGTGGGAGACTATTTTCCAGCTACCGTTTAGGCAACAGGCACGGTGCTAGGCACCTTGATTCATAATATTTAATTTAGTTAAGTCATTCCAGGACTGGTCCCAGGTAGCCAAGGACCAGCATTTTGTCAGTGTAGCCTGCAGCATTCTTGAATGGCCGGCCCCTCTGATCACCTGATATCCCCTCCAGACTTCCTGCCCTGCCCAGGCCTGAAAAGAGTCCCCACACTCAGTGACAGGGGAAGAGGCCCTCAGCCTTGCCACAACAGGGGTTACCCATGTGGTCTGTAAACACCAAGAGATTTAAATAATGGACATACCTGCATCCCAGGGGCCACTCAGACGGCAAAAGACAAACCCCACCTTGGGCAGCCACTCTCCTCCGTGGTTTCGCTTGAAAAAATGAAACGAAACTCTTCATGCAAATACTCGGGTGCTAAACAGTTATGTAACAGCCAAGTTTCTCCACTTAAAAATACAGTCTTCTCCAAATCTATAGAGACAGGATGCCGACCAGAGGTTGCCTGGGACTTGGAGAGGGATCGGAGGACGATCGCCACTGGGCAAGAGGGAACTTTTGGGGGTGAAGAAAATGTGCTCAACGGGATTGTGGTGATGCTTGTACAACTCTGTCTTCACAAATTGTAGGGTTCCCGAATTTAGTCAATAAACATACAGGATGCCCATTTAAATTTCAGATAAGCAACAAATACTATTTTTAATATAAGTATGTCTCAGATGGGACATCCTTGCATATTGCATGGGATATACTTACACTAAGAAAGCATTTGCTGGGCCGGGCACAGTGGCTCACGCCTGTAATCCCAGGACTTTGGGAGGCTGAGGCGGGTGGATCACCTGAGGTCGGGAGTTCGAGACCAGCCTGCCCAACATGGAGAAACCCTGTCTCTACTAAAAATACAAAATTAGCTGAGCGTGGTGGCACATGCCTGCAATCCCAGCTACTCGAGAGGCTGAGGCACGAGAATCGCTTGAACCCGGGAGGCGGAGGTTGCAGTGGGCCGAGATCGTGCCATTGCACTCCAGCCTGGGCAACAAGAGCAAAACTCCATCTCAGAAAAAAAGAAGAAAAAAGAAAAGAAAAGAAAAGAAAACATTTGCTGTTTACTGGCGCGATCTTGGCTCACTGCAGCCTCCGCCTCCCTGGTTCAAGTGATTCTCCTGCCTCAGTCTCCCAAGTAGTTGGAATTACAGGTGCGTGATTTCGGCTCACTGCAGCCTCCACCTCCCTGGTTCAAGCGATTCTCCTGCCTCAGTCTCCCAAGTAGTTGGAATTACAGGTATGCAACACAACACCCAGCTAATTTTTGTATTTTTAGTAGGGGCGAGGGTTTCACCACTTTGGCCAGGCTGGTCTCGAACTCCTGACCTCAAGTGATCTGCCTGCCTAGGCCTCCCAAAGTGCTGGGATTACAGGCGTGAGTCACTGCGCCCAGCAGGGATGGAGTTTTATCAACCTAGCAAGGTTGTCCCTTATCTACTGAGGACTTTAATTAATCAAATATACGTATAAATATAAATAGAAAAATCATTGACTACTTAGTCGATGCTATTTTGGATAAAATATTCCCAATAATGAGATTTATAAAATACAAAAAATGAAGGGGCCAGGAATGGTGGCTCATGCCTATAATCACAACACTTTGGGAGGCAGAGGCAGGAGGATCACATGAACCCAGGAGTTTGAGACCAGCCTGGGCAGCATAGTGAGACTCCATCACTAAAGCAAACAGACAAACAAAACAAAACAAAAAAAAACAAAACAATCAGCTGGGCTTGGTGGTGCATGCCTGTAGTCCCAGCTATTAGGGAGGCTGAGTTGGGAGGATGAGGCCCCGGATTTCAAAGCTGTAGCAAGCCATGGTTGTGCCACTGTACTCTAGCCTGGGCGACAGAGCGAGACCCTGCCTCAAAACATAAGATAAATACATCATAAAAATAATGGAGGGGTTGTTGATGGTGAAAAGGTAGGACTGCCAGCCTGCTCAGAATTATGGAACATTTTAAAGTAGCCAAAAACATTTTTCTCTGTGATAATCAAGGTATCGGGGGTGAATTTCTGCAGGACTAAAAGACGACATGCATTTGATGGTATTTTTCATCTAAGGACTAAATTCTTTTAACGAGCACCTCATTTGGTTTACCCTCTATAGGCTTGAAATAGTAGGGTATTTCTGAAGGGAACTTCAACTTTCTTGTTTGTTTGTTTGTTTGTTTGTTTGTTTGAGACAGGGTCTTGCTCTGTAGCCCAGGCTGGAGTGCAGTGGTGTGATCTCGGCTCACTGTACTCACTGTAACCTTCATCTCCCAGGCTCAGGTAATCCTCCCACCTCAGCCTCCTGTGTAGATGAGACTACAGGTGCGCGCCACCACACCTGGCTAATTTTTTGTATTTATTGTAGAGACAAGGTCTCACTATATTGCTCAGGCTAGTCTTGAATTCCTGGGCGCACGCAATCCTTCCTCACTGGCCTCCCAAAGTGCTGGGATCACAAGGGTGAGCCGCTGTGCCTGGCCTCAACTTTTTTTTCTTTAATTTCAAGTGACTCAAAAGAAAAACAAGCAAAAATAAAAATAAAGTGTTAAGGTATAAACAGTTAATGGGCAGTCAGTTCCTTCTCTAGCGCTTTTGAAACTACAGACACTTGACAATGACGCCATCTAGTGGAAGATTAGCAGGTCAGACGAAAACCCATCTATTTGTAATTTATCAGCTGCAGCTTCTCCTAAACGCTTTTTTTTTTTTTTTTTTTTTTGAGACAGAGCAACCTCCACCTCCTGGGTTCAAGTGATTCTCGTGCCTCAGCCTCCTGAGTACCTGGGATTACAGGGGTGCACCACCATGCCTGGCTAATTTTTTTTATTTTTAGTAGAGACGGGGTTTTACCATGTTGCCCAGGCTGGTCTCAAACTCCTGGTCTCAAGTCGATCCACCCGCCTCGGCTTCCCAAAGTGCTGGGATTACAGGCGAGAGCCACTGCACCTGGCCACCCTAAACACCTTTAAAATAGCTTTGGACACTCCCATTGCTTATTTCACTTTTACATTGTTATTTCTAATACAGACATACTATTGATATTTAAAAGTATATAAAATATGTAATACAGAAATAGTACATTGAAAATATATAAAATAGGCTAGGCATGGTGTCTCATGCCTGGAATCCCAGCATTCTGGGAGGCCAAGGAGGGAGGATCGCTTGAGTTCAGGAGACCAGCCTGGGCAACACGGCAAGACCTCATCTCCACAAATAAAAAAAATTAGCCAGGTGCGATGATGAAGCATGCCTGCAGTCCCAGCTACTGGGGAGGCTGAGGCAGGAGGATCAGCTGAGCCCCGGAGATCGAGGTTACAGTGCTCACTGCAAGTTTTTTTGCCCCCCAAAAAACTTGAGTTTCAGCCCAAACACCATTCCCACTGAGTAGCAAGCAACTTTGAGCAAATATCTCAGCTTCTCCCCCCGTAAATTCCAACAGTAAGGCTCTTCTAGCACTATGTACAAACAAGTATTTTCAGCCTATCTACAAAGAGACAGACTACCTTTACAGTTACAGTTTCCTTTTTATTTATTTATTTTTTTTGACAGGGTCTTGTTCTGTTGCCCAGGCCGCAGTGCAGTGGTGTGATCACGACTCACTACAGCCTTGAGCCCCGGGGCTCAAGCACTCCTCCTGCCTCAGCCTCCCCAGTAGCTGGGACCACAGGCACGCCCCACCATATCTGACTAGTTTTTAAATTATTTGTAGAGATGAGGACTTGCCATGTTGACCAGGCTGGGTTTTTTCATGTGTGAAACAGAACACGTCACAGGGTCATTATGAGGATGGAGTCAGCTGGCCCATCTAATGAACTGACCTTTAACCAGGAGGTACTCAGTAAGTGCTAGATTCTTCTCTTTGGAACTTGAAAGACCAGAGGACAGCCCAGCAAACTCAGAGAAGCAGGAAAGACCATTCATAGGATGTTGTTCCTGAGTGCTGACGCCCCACAATTGGGGCTAGTCCACTCCTGGGATGGCCAGCAAAACTCACTTATTCACAGCTGTGGGCTGACAGAGCAAGAATCAGGAGAAACAGATGGGTTTCGTCTGACCTGCTAATCTTCCACTAGGTGGCGTCATTGTCAGGTGTCTGTAATTTGAAATGAGCTAGGGAAGGAACTGATTGCCCATTAACTGTTTATGCCTTAACACTTTATTTTTATTTTTGCTTGTTTTTCTTTTGAGTCACTTGAAATTAAATAAAGAAAGTTGAGGCCAGGCGCAGTGGCTCACTCCTGTAATCCCAGCACTTTGGGAGGCCAGTGTGGGAGGATTGCGTGAGCCCAGGAATCCAAGACCAGCCTGAGAAATATAGTGAGACCTTGACTCTACAATAAATACAAAAAATCAGCCAGGTGTGGTGGCGCGCACCTGTAGTCTCATCTACACAGGAGGCTGAGGCGGGAGGATTACCTGAGCCTGGGAGATGGAGGTTACAGTGAGCCGAGATCACACCACCGCACTCCAGCCTGGGCTACAGAGCAAGACCCTGTTTCAAACAAACAAACAAACAAGCAAAACAAACAAACAAGAAACAAGTTCACCCAGGTCAGCTGATGTAGTCTTCCCAGAATCCTCAGCACCCCCTCGCCTGAAGGGGGTCTGGAGGTCCACTGGCATCACTTTGGGACCTAGGGAGTGCAGCATTCTCCCAGGTGGCAGCCCAGGCCATTCCGGATACAAGACAGCAAAACAGAGTCACCAGAGCCCTTACTCGTCCCCTGCCTCTACAAGGAAACCCAAAGCCTTCCTTCCTTCCTTGTGCTCAGCCTGTGGTAAACACCCAGATTTTCTGGAATCGTCTTCTCTCCACTAACAAAATCTTGACAAATCATCTCTTAGGATAGGTCACTTCTGCAGGCAGCTAAGGGCCTACCCACATCCTTATTGGCTTTGGTTTAAAAGGGTAATTTCAGCTGGGCATGGTGGTGCACGCCTGTAATCCCAGCATTTTGGGAGGCCGAGGTGGGAGGATCACTTGAGCTCAGGAGTTCAAGACCAGCTTGGGAAATATAGCAAGACCTCATCTCTACTAAAAAAAAAAAAAAAAAAAAAAAAAAATCAGCCAGGCACGGTGGCAAGTACCCGTAATCCCAGCTACTTGGGGAAGCGAGGCGGGAGCTTGATCCTTTAACCCTGTGACCATGTCGGGGTACTTTCTCTTGGCTTCTGCCATCTGAAGGGTGGGAATTTTGGAGGTTCACATCATATTTAGCTCTAAAAATTAACTTGAGCAGCTAAAAGCCTTTGCAAGCTCGAAATTGACTGCTTTAGTCTCCTTCTGGGAAGAGTACTAGAAATTGCCCAGCACCCTAGCTCAGTGGCTAAGGCCTTATCTTTTTTTTCCACAGTGGTGGCCTTGGTTCAATTCCCGGCTTAGGGAATAAGTGCTTTCTGGTTTGCTATCTGTGTGACTTTTGCCAGTTATTAATTATCTTCTGCTCCATGAACAACTTCTGACTTGCCATCTTGAATTTTCCTTTCTCTGAGCTACATTTGGCGATTCTAGATCTTGTAACAACTGCTTACCACCTCTTTGAAGATACCACACACACCGAGCACAGTGGCTCACGCCTGTAATCCCAGCACTTTAAAAGGAGGCCGAGGCGGGTGGATCCCCCGAGGTCAGAAGTTTGAGACCAGCCTGGCCAACATGATGAAACCCTGTCTCTACTAAAAATACAAAAATTAGCTGGGCATGGTGGCGCGTGCCTGTAATCCTAGCTACTGGGGGGTTGACATAAGAGGATAGTTTGAGCCTGGGAGACAGAGGTTGCAGTGAGCTGAGATCGTTCGTGCCACTGCACTCTTTGAAAATACCACACATGCCGGACACAGTGGCTCACACCTGTAATCCCAGCACTTTAAAAGGAGGCCGAGGCAGGTGGATCCCCTGAGGTCAGAAGTTTGAGACCAGCCTGGCCAACATGACGAAACCCTGTCTCTACCAAAAATACAAAAATTAACTGGGAATGGTGGCACGTGCCTGTAATCCCAGCTACTAGGGGGGCTGACGGAAGAGGATAGCCTGAGCCTGGGAGACAGAGGTTGCAGTGAGCTGAGATCGTGCGTGCCACTGCACTCTCGCCTGGGCAACAGACCAAGACTCCAACTCAAAAAACAGAACAAAACAAAACAAAACAAAACAAAAAAATGCACATCCATGGTTAAGTCATAATCCTAGTTAAGTCTTATTGGTTTCACCTGAAAGGTTACCTTTGGTAAAGTCCAAAACCAGGAATATCGGCTATTTGTCCTGGCTAGAGTGGTAATAAGAGATTTGGTTAAAAGTCAGGCTCTGCTCTGTTTTGCATTGTGTTACCTGATGTTTTTTACTTTTAGGGTATGAGAAATTACATTATGAGAGAGCTTTTAGCCTTAATGTGTAATAACTACATAGGAAATATACTTCAAGGGATGGCTAATGGCAGTTATAGGGGAGTACTCAGTTCTTTGCATGTTTGGATCAGAGAAGCATGCTCTTGACCACCTAGAAGGTATGGAAACATACCCACCCACCCCCACTGAGAGATAAGACTCCTGTAAGGGATACCCTGATTCCCTTTATTTGGGGATCCAAGCCTGTTTATTAGTCCCTAGAAACTGCATACTTTCCTGGCCCTGTTCCTTAAAAGGCTCCACCCTAAAGCCAGTAATTAACTTAGGTCTTTTTTTTGTTTTTGAGACAGAGTCTTGTTCTGTCACCCAGGCTGGAGTGCAATGGCATGATCTCAGCTCACTGCAACCTCTGCCTCCCGGGTTCAAGCGATTCTCCTGCCTCAGCCTCCCGAATAGCTGGGATTACAGGTGTGCACCACCACGTCTGGCTAATTTTTGTATTTTTACAAAATTAGAGATGGGGTTTTGCCATGTTGTCCAGGCTGGTCTCGAACTCCTGACCTCAGGTGATCTGCCCACTTCAGCCTCCCAAAGTGCTGGGATTACAGGCGTGAGCCACCGCACCTGGCCTTAACTTACGTCTTTAAAGAACTCCCCATGTGTAAGATTTTCCTGGCCGTCTTGAAACCGCCTTTGCAAAATTATGACTGAGACCATGAAAAAGATCTAACTTAATTGACTCCATTTTGCTTCTAACCTCCAATCTGTCCTTGTCCCTTCCTAGACAGGCTGAACTAACTTTGGGAGAAACTTGGTGTATAGTTTAAAACAAAGATAAGTTGGGTGCAGTGGTGGCTGGGTGAGGTGGCTCACGCCTGTAATCCCAGCACTTTGGGAGGCTGAGGCGGGTGGATCACCTGAGGTTAGGAGTTCGAACCAGCCTGACCAATATGGTGAAACCCTGTCTCTACTAAAAATACAAAAATTAGCTGGGTGTGGTGGCAGGCACCTGTAGTCCCAGCTACTCGGGAGGCTGACACAGGACAATTGCCTGAACCTGGGAGGTGGAGGTTGCAGTGAGCTGAGATCCCGCCACTGCACTCCAGCCTAGGCAACAGAGCGAAGACTCCATCTCAAAAACAAACAAACAAACAAACAAACAAAGACAATAACAGCCCTTTCCCAAAGCAGACCTCCTTCTTGCCTGGGGACTAGATTGCCTTTGTAGGATTAACATTAGCCACAAGATTAGAAATTATGATTTAAGAGTCATGCAGCTGGAGGCTGCAAGATTCTGACCCTCCCTAAACTGCTCCTAAGATCAGTGCTTGAGGTATTTTGCAGACCCTGCTCTTGATGGGTCAGCTGGCACCACCCAGGTCAATAAACTGACTCATCTGATCTTGTGGCCCCCACCCAGGAACTCAGTGCAACAAGACAACTTCTACTCCCTATGGATTTCATTCCTGACCAATCAGCACTCCTGGCTTCCTGGCTTCCCCCTACCCACCAAGTTGCCCTTAAAAACTGTGCTCCCTGAATGCTTGGGGAGACTGATTTGAGTAATAATAAAACTCTGGTCTCCCGCAAAGCCGGCCCTGTGTGAATTACTCTTTCTCTATTGCAATTCTCCTGTCTTAATAAATCAATCTGTCTAGGCAGTGGGCAAGGTGAACCCACTGAGCCGTTACAGTCTTAGCTGCGGTTATTGGTACACTTTTCCTTGGTTTGAGTAAAAGATAGATTTGTTACTGGAAAGGGGTCTCAATCTAGACCTCAAGAGAGGATTCTTGGATGTCACACAAGAGGTAATTCAGGGTGAGTCCACGGAGTAAAGAGAAAGCAAGTTTTTATTAGAAAAGTAAAGAAACAAAACAATGGTTACTCCGTAGGCAGTGCAGCTGTGATGGCTGCTGGTTGGCTATTTTTAGAAATTTCTTAATTATATGCTAAACAAGGGATGGATTATTCATGAGCTTTCTGGGAAAGGGGCAAGGAATTCCTGGAACTGAGGATTTATCTTCCTTCTAGACCATATAGGTTAACTTCCAGACATTGCCATGGCATTTGTAAACTCTCATGGCACTGGCAGGAGTGTCTTTTAGCATGCTAATGCATTATAATGAGCATATAATGGGCAGTGAGGACAGCCAGAGGTAGCTTTCCTCACCATCTTGGTTTTGGTGGGTTTGGGCAGCTTCTTACTACATCCTGTTTTATCAGCTGGGTCTTTGTGACCTGTATCTTGTGCTGATCTTCTGTCCTGTGACTAAGAATGTCTAATCTGGGAGTGCAGCCCAGCAGGTCTCAGCCTCATTTTACCCAGCCCCTATTCAAGAGGGAGTTGCTCTGGTTTGAATGCCTCTGAAACATTTGCTAAATGCTTTAATACCATAAACTGCTTTAACTTTTTCTTTTCTTTTTTTTTTGAGACTGGAGTCTCGCTCTGTCACCCAGGCTGGAGTGCAGTGGCTCTATCTCGGCTCACTGCAGCTTCCACTTCCTGGGTTCAAGCAATTCTCCTGCCTCAGCCTCCTGAGTAGCTGGAACTACAGGTATGTGCCACTATGCCTGGCTAATTTTTGTATTTTTTTAGTAGACTCAGGGTTTCACCATGTTGGCCAGGACGTTTCTTTAATTTGATAATTGTTCAACTTACCTACTTTGGAGACATTAGATTCTAAATAAGCCCCATTAGATTCTGGATAATGCCTAAACTCCTAGGAATGCAGCCCAGCAGGTCTCGGCCTCACTTTACCCAACTCCTACTCAAGATGGAGTCATTCTTGTTCCAATGCCTCTGACACACCCCCCCTCCCTTTTACAAGGAGACTTTTCATCCTAAGTGTTGTAGAGCAATGAGGATCCATCATCTGTAATTTCTTTAGGAGAAATAAGGGTGATGACATTCCTGCCTAACTATTAGGTTCTGTTGTATTCAGGGTAGAGAGAAGCTTAATCAGAGAGCGTCAGTATGGTCAGGGCCATTCACAACTCTGAGTTCTGACAGAAGGTGACATTTAGAAGATTAATAAGTGTTCAATTTAAGAAATTATCTAAGGTAAACTAAATAAGGAGGCTTTCCATGAACTAGACAACTGTTGGAACCAAGCTGATATGGAGTCGCTAGCCAATTCCATCTGTCCCAGAATTAGATATTGATCCAGATTTTTTGTTGTTGTTGTTGTTGAGACGGAGTCTGGCTCTGTCGCCCATGCTGGAGTGCCATGGCATGATCTCGGCTCACTGCAAGCTCCGCCTTCCAGGTTCCGGCCATTCTCCTGCCTCAACCTCCCGAGTAGCTGGGACTACAGGTGCCCGCCACCACACCCCAGCTAATTTTTCTATTTTTAGTAGAGACGGGGTTTCACTGTGTTAGCCAGGATGGTCTCAATCTCCTGACCTTGTGATCTGCCAGCCTCGGCCTCCCAAAGTGCTGGGATTACAGGCGTGAGCCACCACGCCCAGCCAATCCAGATTTTTATATTACTCATTATTCTCTTTTCCTGAGCAGCAGCCAGAAATCACTGGTTGGTTCACAGGAATAAGCAGGGTCAGTTTAAATTGCAGAAAAAATTAAAAAGATTTTTTGGCTTTTTATTAGTTCAGTCTATGCAGTTAGTTTCTGTTTTGCTCAATGCTTATAGACTCATTTTCCAAGATAGTCTTGGAAGCTCTTTCCTCTCCATTTTAATAGCACACTTTCCAAAGTTATGAGAAACTTGCATTTAAGAGTACTTGTCAGAGTTCTATAGCGGATTATAAGCCGCCTTTTGAAGAGGATCAAAACAAGACAATTGTCTGTAGATGATGTGAAAGGAAAATAAATCTCGGGACTCTGAAATCACTAAGTAAAAAGGAAAAGTCACGCTGGGAACTGCATCAGGGAAACCTGCCTCCCATTCTTAAATAAGATGGCTACAAAGATTAAAAAAAAAAAAAAAAGCCATATACCTCCCTTACAATTTGCCCACAAGTAAATTCCTTGTGGGTCTCAAGATCTTTACCTTAGAACCATTCTGTTGAATTTCACCCTGGCAATGTAAATTGATAGCTTATTTTCACAGGTGCAGGACAAAGAATAGAACTCAAAGTCATTCCTCTGCTCACCTGAGACAAATGCATATCTGACTGCTTCCTCTGCCCTACTGTTTACATTATCATATGTAAAAATGCAGATTCACTGAGCCAGACAATGGCATAAGTGACTATTCATCTACTCCCCTGCCTTATGTAAACTGTGTATTCAGTGAAAGTCTGAGCAAAGACTCAGAAAGATGCAATCATTTGTCTCTTATCTACCCAGACATTTAAAAAATTTCTTCCTCTTCTCCCAGTATCCATCCTTCCCTTTTTAAATATTGAAGCCCTCAAAATCTTTGGAGAATGGCACAGTTTCCCAGGTGCATGTCTTTAACCTTGGCAAAATAAACTTTCTAAATTGATTGAGACCTGTCTCAGATACTTTTAGTTAACAATGACAAAAAGTTTAGGGCAGTCGTGGTTAAAGACACAATTGACTAGGAAATTTCGTTATTTCTGTGGCATACAACAATTTTACATAACAGTTATAATTACTGATAGCATACAATAGGTCATGTCAGAATTACAGGAGTTTCCCATAATTTTGGAGCATACATCAATAACACATTCATACAAATAAAATCCAAAGAAAGCCAAACACTGTTTTATATTTGACAATGCTTCTTGTATGATTTTAATATACCAAATAAGCCAAATATTTCATTTTGAACTTATGGAACTTAACATCTAAAAGGATTAATCAGGTCAGAAAAAGACATAATTTAGAATTTGATTTTGGAAAGTTTGTCAAATATCAAAGATTTTAAACACTTGATATTATAAAATAAAATCCCAAGTCACCATAAGTCATTTATTTAGCCAAATTGATAACTCAAAGATTTTTAAAAGGCAAAAACCTTTACTCATTGATAGCAGGAAGACAGCTTTCAAAACAATGTCTCTTTTTTCTCCCTTCTTTTTCCTGTAGCATATTTAAAAGCGAAGAAAAATCTTTCATTGTCTTTTAATATTATGTGAAAGTGTTGTTCAAGAGAGAAAGCTAAATTTCACTTTTGCATTAATGTACTATTAATGTCAAACCCAATTATTAATAAAACCTTATAGACAAATCTATCCAATCTTAATGTTGCACCATGAGGTAAGATTCTCAGAAACCTTTTATAAGATTTTTCCTTTTTCTTCTTTTTTTTTAAAGAACAGATGTTCCAAGGAAAACTGTTGTGCTTTTATTTCAATGTTTGATTTATTGAAAAAACTGAATAATACCCCCTTTAACTTTAGCCAATATGTTCACACATAGAATTTCTTTTATGAGATTAACCTTTCACAACCATCCACAACTTGCTCAAACCTCAGCTTTATCCTATTTAAATTTCGCAGTCTTTTTTTTTTTTTTTTTTTTTTTCCTTTTTCTTTTTGAGACAGAATTGCTTCGTTGCCCAGGCTGGAGTGCAATGGTGTGATCTCGGCCCGCTGCAAACTCTGTATCCTGGATTCGAGAGATTCTCGTGCCTCAGCCTCCCGAGTAGCTGGGATTATAGGCCTGCGCCACCATGCTTGGCTAATTTTTGTATTTTTAGTAGAGACATGGTTTTGCCATGTTGCCCAGGCTGGTCTTGAACTCCTGGACTCAAAAGATCAAGTAACCTGCCTCAGCCTCTCAAAGTGTTGGGATTTACAGGTGTGAGCCACTGTGCCCGGCCAAAACAATCCTTTAACCCTCTAAACTAGGCCAAAAAATCCACATTCCCGTGCCTTCTTGTAATTTTTTGCCAAAAATGTTGTACTTTCCTTACACACCTTGTATGCATATGTCCCAGTGTTAACTCTTAGCAACTTTTATTTTTGGTGAAAAACTTGGCAAGTACCGGGTGTGGAGCCTGGGACAGCAGGCAGTAGTGCAGATAAGGTGTGACTGTTTCCAGCATAGCCAGGGGGCATGGCTACCCTCGTATATCCCCAGGCCTTCCCTAGACTCTAATGGCTCCAAAAGTCACAGAAGCCGTTTATGTAGTTTAGTAAACAGAGTATCTGGCCTGCCTAACTTAGACCAAATGTTTAAATTTTGAAGACATTTTTATTTTACCAATAATCTTTAAAACTATCTTTATCTCCCAAAGATTATTTAAGTCATGTGAACTAAAGGGCATTAACATTTCTACTTTTCTGAGAAATATTTGATTTAAGTGCTCATTTTTCTTTAAACCAATTAATTAGAGATCTTTTATGTAAACATTATACACACGACACATATAAATATGCACACAGACAGAAGAAGAGCTTTTTTTTTTAAGACAGAGTCTCACTCCATCACTTAGGCTGGAGTGCAGTGCCATGATCTTGACTCACTACAGCCTCGACCTCCCAGGTTCAAGCAATTTTCGTGCCTCAGCTTCACGAGTAGCTGGGATTACAGGCACCCGCCACCACGCCTGGCTAATTTTTGTATTTTTAGTAGAGATGGGGTTTTGCCACGTTGCCCAGGCTGGTCTCGAACTCCTGTCCTCAATTGATCCACCCACCTCGGCCTCCCAAAATGCTGGGATTACAGGCATGAGCCACTTGGCCCAGTTTTTAAGTTTTTTAACTGGATTACTAGCTTCGGGTTGGAGCCCTTTGAGGAACAGGGCCAGGAAAGCATGCAGCTTCCAAGAAGATGGGTCTCTGATCCAAACACGGAAAGAGCCGCGTATGCCCCGTAGCTGCCATTAGCTGTCCCTAAAAGTATATTTTCCACCAAGTTATTACATACCGAGACTAAAAGCTCTCCGGGTGAAACCAATGAGCCTTAACTAAAGTTATGACTTAATCATGGGCATAGGAGGTATTTTCAAAGAGGTGGTGAGCAGTTTTTATAAGATCTGGAATCTCCAAAGGTAGCTCTGAGAAAGGAAAATTCAAGACAGGAAATCTGATGGGCCGGCTTGAATAGCGGGCTTATAAGGGTCCCAAGTCCACATTCTATCCTGTGGTACCCCTCTCTTCATGACAGAACAACACAGAAAGACAAATTCATGACACAAGTTACACCAGATTCACTACAGCCTAAGACTAGCCTCACAAATCATTTTTTCTATTAATCAAAACCTTGCAGAGGAGACAGACACTATTTTTTTAACCATTTATTCAACCAGTTTGCACACAGAGAGAGGCCGGAAGCTTGAATGGTAAGACATTTTTAAATTTTTTTTTTAGACAGGGTATCTCTCTGTCACCTAGCCTGGAGTGCAGTGGCAAGATCTCTGCTCACTGCCGCCTCTGCCCGGCCGCCCCGTCTGGGAAGTGAGGAGCGCCTCTGCCCGGCCTCCCCGTCCAGGAAGAAGTGAGGAGCGCCTCTGCCCGGCCTCCCCGTCCAGGAAGAAGTGAGGAGCGCCTCTGCCCCGCCGCCCCATCTGGGAAGTGAGGAGCGCCTCTGCCCGGCTACCCATCGTCTGGGAAGTGAGGAGCGCCTCTGCCCGGCCACCTATCGTCTGGGAAGAAGTGAGGAGCGTCTCTGCCTGGCCGCCCCGTCTGGGAAGTGAGGAGCGCCTCTGCCCGGCCACCCCGTGTCTGGGAAGAAGTGAGGAGCGCCTCTGCCCGGCCGCTCCGTCTGGGAGGTCTACCACGGAGGCCAGAAGCAATGTGGGGGCTGGACGTGGTGGCTCACGCCTGTGGTCCCGGCACTCTGGGGGGCGAGGCGGGTTGATCACTTCGGGCTAGGAGTTCGAGACCAGTCTGGCCAACTTGGCAAAACATGAAAAATACAACAGACAAACAAACCAACCAACTCAGTGACAACAAAACAGGTCTACCCTGGAGTCATACTCTAATTTTTTCTATTTTCCTCCCTTTCTGATCCTTTATCCCACTTTCTTTTTCTTCCTCTTCCTTCTCCCTCTTCTTTGTCAAATAGAGGATTGAGTTATTATCACTGATCCATATAAAGTCCCTCTCTCATTTATTTAACTCCCACCCCCCATTTCTATTCCCCAACTTCCCATGTGCAACCTTCCTAATATGTTTGATATGCATCTTTTTGTTTGTATGTATTTTTAGAAAATGTTTATTGTTTTTGTGTGCAAAAAAATTAATAAAATAATATTTGCTTCAAAAAAAAAAAAAAGATCTCTGCTCACTGCAACCTCCACCTCCCAGGTCCAAGTGATCCTCCCACCTCAGCCCTCCGAGTAGCTGGGACTACAGGCATATACCACCACACCCAACTAATTTTTATAGTTTTGTTTTTGTAGAGATAGGGGTTTCACCATGTTGCCCAGGCTGGTCTTGAACTCCCAACCTCAGGTGATCCTCCCACCTCAGCCTCCCAAAGTGCTGGGATTACAGGCGTGAGTCACTGCATCTGGCCTCTGACTAGTAAGAAATTCTTACCCTTTTGCCAGCATGCCAAGTTTCTGCGTTCCCTTTCTCTGTATGACTTTGATGGCCCTGCTTGCTATGCCATAGCTATGGGGGCCAAGCCATGTGACAAAAGAGAATCATCTTTTACTGTTTCATGGAACCATAAGCAAAAGCCTCTCAATTTTGCAAGATGCTGCCCAACAGGCTGCATGGAGAAATCGAATTAACATTTTTTCATTCTGGCTGGAGCAAAATACACATGACAAAACAGCCACCCTGCTGAGCACCAAATATCAGCCTGGCAAGGCTCAAACTTGCCCCTGTTGGCCCCTGTCATCTTTGATCTACTCAAAGTGGGGTGGAAGGACCTCCAAACCAGGAGTTTCAATATGTGGTCTCTGGGCAAGATGGAAGAGTGGACAGTCACCCTGAGTGACAGAAAAGATAGAAAAGGGAAAGGAAAGAAAGACAGAGAGAGGAAAGTGGAGGGAGAAAAGCATTGCCTGTGGCAGAGAAAGGGAGATTAGAAGCACCAGGTGGCCATGGAAAGATCCACCATCACAGCAACACTGAAACAAAAGTTCAGGCAACTGCTTGTCAGTAACGAAGGGATCTTTTTCAGGAGTCCCATCAGCTCTCAATTTTCCCCTTTGATGGAGGAAAAAAACCCGCAGTTACCAGCAAAGAACGCAAGGTGGATTAATCCAAAGAGGATAGCTGTTAGCATCCCATAGTGCCAAATCCATTTTTTTTTTTTTTGAGACAGTCTCACTCTGTTGCCCAGGCTGGAGTGCAGTAGCACCATCTCGGCTCACTGCAACCTCCACCTCCCGGGTTCAAGTGATTCTCCTACCTCAGCCTTCCCAGTAGCTGGGATTACAGGTGCACACCACCACGCCCAGTTAATTTTTGTATTTTTAGTAGAGATGAGATTTCATAATGTTGGCCAGGCTGGTCTCGAACTCCTGACCTCAAGTGATCTACCTGCCTCAGCCTCCCAAAGTACTGGGATTACAGGAGTGAGCCACCACACTCGGCTGCTAGATCCATTTTTAACTAAGAGGGGCCTTACTGAGGGGGACCTCTAACCCCCTATGTCATAGTGGGGAATCTAGCCCTTTGAAGTTGGGCTTCTAACCCAAATTTTTGTCCCTTAACCAGGATAAAAGGTACCCACTACTTACCCAAAGTCGGCCAATCAGTGCTGCACAGATGATTTTCCTTTGTTGGATCTCACACAAGAAAGAATTCAGGGTGTGTCCACAGAGTACAGTGAAAGCGAGTTTTTTAGAGAAGTAAAGAAACAGAAGAATGGTTACTCAAGAGGCATAGCCGCCCGGAGTGCTGCTGTTGGCTGTTTTCATGGTTGTTTCTTGATCGTATGCTAAACAACGGATGGATTATTCATGAGTTTTCTGGAAAAGGGGAAGGAATTCTTGAAACTGAGTCAGTCTATATAACTCTCAGATGTTGCCATGGTATTGTCAACTGTCATGGCACTGGTGGGAGTGTCTTTTAGCATGCTAATCCATTATAATGAACATATAATGAGCAATGAAGACATTCCGGAGGTCACTTTACTTGCCATCTTGGTTTTGGCAAGTTTTGACTGGTTTCTTTATTGCATCCTGTTTTATCACTTGGGTCTTTGTGACCTAGGATATCTTGTGCGGATCTCCTGTTCTGTGACTAAGAATGCCTAACCTGGGAATGCAGTCCGGAAGGTCTCAGCCTCATTTTACCCAGCTCCTATTCAAAAGAATAGTTGCTCTGGTTCCAGCATCTCTGACACATTTGCTAGACGGTTTAATGTCATAAATTGCTTATTTAATGTGATAATTGTTCAACTTACCTGCTTTGGAGCAAGGGGCTGAGGAAGTGGAGTTAGCTATGCCCCCTAGCTATGCTGAGAAGAGCCAGACCTTATCTGCACTTCTTAGCAGGTGTTCTAGGCTCCACACCTGGTACATAAATAAAATCTCTTACTTGCTAGGTTTTTCACCAAGAATAAAAGTAACTAAGAGGTAATATTGTAACATACGTAATTGAGTGTACAGGAGAAACAGTTTCACATGCAAGGTATGTAAGGAAAGTAGAATGTGTTTTGGGTAAAGAAGATATGGGAATGTAGGTTTTTTGGCCTAATTTAGAGAGTTAAAGGATTGTTTTAAGTTTGATAGGATAAAGCTAAGGTTTTGAGTAAGTTGTGAAAGGTTTATGAAAGATTAATCTTATAAAACAAATTCTATGTGTGAACATATTGGCTAAAGTTAAAGGGATATTATTCCGTTTTTCCATAAATTGAACATTGAAATAAAACCACAACAGGGTTTTCTTAGGGCGTTGATTTGATCCTTCTTTTTTTGACACAGAGTCTTGCTCTGTTGCCCAGGCTGGAATACAGTGGTACAATCTGGGATCACTACAACCTCCATTGCCCAGGTTCAAGCGATTCTCATGCCTCAGCCTCCCAAGCAGCTGGGATTACAAGTGTGCACCACCATGCCCAGCTAATTTTTGTATTTTTAGTAGAGACGGGGTTTCACCATGTTGGCCAGGCTGGTCTCAAACTCCAGATCTCAAGTGATCCACCCACCTCAGTCTCCCAAAGTGCTGGGATTACAGGCATGAGCCATCGCGCCTGGCTGATTTGATCTTTAACAGAAAATTGTAAAGGGTTATAAAATGTTTATGAGAATCTTACCTTATGGTCAAACTAAATGAAATTAAATAAATTTGTCTATAGCTTTTATTAAGAATTGGGTTTGACATTAATAGTACACTAATGCAAAGGTGAAATTTGGCTTTCTCTCTTGAACAAAATTTTCATGTAATATTAAAAGATAATGAAAGATTTTTGCTTGCCTTTTGAATAAACTACAGGAAAAAGAAGGGAAATTAAAAAGACTTTTTTTTTTGGAAAGCTACCTCTTCCTCTATCAATAAGTAAAGGTTTTTGTCTTTTTAAAATCTTTGAGTTATCATTTTGGCTAAATAAATAACTTATGTTGACCTAGGATTTTATTTTATAATGTCAGTATTTTAAATCTTTGATATTTGACAAACTTTCCAAAATCAAATTCCAAATTATGTCTTTTTCTGACCTGATTAATCCTTTTAGATATTAAGTCCTATAAAATCCAAAATTAACATATTTGGACCAGGTACAGTGGCTCATGCCTGTAATCCCAGCACTTTGGGAGGCCAAGGCCAGTGGATCACTCCAGGCCAGTAGTTTGAGACCAGCCTGGTCAACATGGCAAAACCCCATCTCTACTAAAAATACAAAAATTAGCCAGTCATGGTGGTGTGTGCTTATAGTCCCAGATACTCAGGAGGCTGAGGCACAAGAATCACTTGAACATGGGAGGTGAAGATTGCAATGAGCCGGGATTATGTACTGCATTCCAGCCTGGGGCACAGAGTGAGACTGCATCACTGCACTCCAGCCTGGGGGACAGAGTGAGACTGTCTCAAAAAAGCAAAACAAAACAAAACATATTTGACCTATGTGGTATATTAAAATCATACTGGAAGCATTGTCAAATATGAAATGGTGTTTGGCTTTCTTTGGGATTTATTTGTGCAAGTATGTTATTGATACATAGTGCAAAATTATGGGAAACTCCTATAGTTCTGATATGAGTTAGTGTAAGTTATCAGTGATAATTATAATTTTTATGTAAAATTGTTGTATACCACAGAAGTCACCAAATTTCCTTGTCAATTATGTCTTTGAATGTGGCTCCCCTAAGACCTTTTGTCATTCACAGACAATTATTGTCTTGTTTTGATCCTGTTCAAAAGATGTTTTATATTAGCTATAGGACTCTGACTCTTAAATCCAGGTCTCTGCTAAGTTTTGAAAGTGTGCCATTAAAGTAGAGGGGAGAAATTTCCAAGCTCTCTTGGAAAAGTAATGTGTTCATAAATATCAAACAAAACAAGAATTAATTGCATAGACTAAATTAAAAAAAGACCAAAATAATCTTCTTATGACTTTTTGCTTCAAACATTGCTGATCCTTTCTATTTTGTTTTTCAGAGTCAAGAAAACTCTTCTTTTGAATTATTTACAGCTTTTAACAATTGAGTAAAGTATACTCCTATGAGCAAAATTTGGAGCATATTTCTTTCTCTCTACCTGATTTTTCCGAATCTGGAAACTATTTGTGAGTATTCATGAATGTTTTTTGTTTGTTTGTTTGGTTGGTTTTTTGTCTGTTTGTTTCTCTCTCATCCAGGCCGAAGTTCAGTGGCATGATCACAATCATCACAGCTCACTACAGCCTCAGCCTCACAGGCTCAAGTGATCCACTCACCTCAACCTCCCAAGTATCTGGAGCTACAATTGTGTGTCACCACAACCAGCTAATTTTTTTTTTTTTTTTTTGTAGAGATGAGGTCTCACTATGTTGGCCAAGCTGGTCTCAAACTCCTGGGCACAAGTGATCCTCCCACATCAGCCTCCCAAAGTGCTGGGATTGCAGGTGTGAGCCACCACATCTGGCCTAGTATTCTTAACTTATGGCAATATAGCTATTTGCATAAGTGCAATAAGAATCTGTTTTTCTTTTGTATCAGGTTATTTTATCTGGCATGCTTTCAAATAGACTGCTTTAAGGAATCAAAGTTGACATATCGAGCCAATAAAAGCCCCTTAGGAAAACTGCCATCATACCTTGTCTACACAATCCCTGTACAGGGTTTCTGACCTGTGGCAAGTAAAGAATGTCACTTTCTGACAGGCCCAGAAGCCTCAAGTTATCTTGGGACCTCAAGAAGAGAGAAATTTACCAACTCATATAGGTATTTGCAGGCACAGATTAATCAGTGGCTGGGCTCAAGGCCTTAAAAACTCTAATCTAAGAGTCCTTATAGAACAAAGTTACATCAAAGCCAGTTTTATTTTTCTATTATTATTATTATTATTATTATTATTATTATTTTGAGAAGGAGTTTTGCTCTTGTTGTCCAGGCTGGAGTGCAATGGCATGATCTCTGCCCACCACAACCTCCACCTCCTGGGTTCAATCGATTCTCCTGCCTCAGTTTCCTGAGTAGCTGGGATTACAGGCATGCACCACCATGCCCAGCTAATTTTGTATTTTTAGTAGAGATAGGGTTTCTCCATGTTGGTCAGGCTGGTCTTGAACTCCCGACCTCAGGTGATTCGGCTGCCTCAGACTCCCAAAGTGCTGGGATTACAGGCATGAGCCACCGTGCCTGGCAATCAAAGCCAAATTTAGAAGAAGCCTATATAGCAAATAATTATTCTTGCTGCACATTATGTGAGTAATATGCCAAGTATCATAAGACTAAAGCTTGTTTTGCAAACAAATCAGTCATATCATGATTTGTTTTAATTTAATAAAAATGGGAGATGAGAGAGAGAAAAAATTATGTATCAAAAACTATGGTATACCTTGATATGGTTTGGCTGTGTCCCCACCCAAATCTCATCTTGAATTCCCACACGTTGTGGGAGGGACCTGGTGTGAGGGAATTGAATCATGGGGGCAGGCCTTTCCCATGCTGTTCTCATGATAGTGAATAAGTCTCATGAAAGCTGATGGTTTTATAAGCGGGAGTTTCCCTGCACAAGCTCTCTCTTTGCCTGCTGCCATTCATGTAAGACGTGACTTGCTGCTCCTTGCCTTCCATCATGATTGTGAGGCCTTTCCAGCTGTGTGGAACTGTAAGTCCATTAAACCTCACTTTCTTTTGTAAATTGTCCAGTCTCAGCTATGTCCTTATCAGCAGTGTGAAAATGGACTAATACATATCTGTTATTAGAGTCTGGTCTCATCCATTGTTTTTGAGTTTTTTCTGCTTTTTAAATTTTATTTTTTGAGATAGAATCTCGCTTTGTCACCCAGGCTGGAGTGCAGCAACATGATCTCGGCAAACTGCAACCTCCACCTCCTGGGTTCAAGTGATTCTCATGCCTTGACCTCCCCAGTAGCTGGGATTACAGACAGCCACCACCATACCCAGGTAATTTTTGTATTTTTAGTACAGATGGGGTTTCACCATGTTGGCTACTCTGGTCTTGAACTGTTGACCTCAAGTGATCCACCTTCCTCAGCCTCCCAAAGTGTTAGAATTACAGGCGTGAGCCATCGCACCCGACCTTTTCTGCTGTTTAGACTGATCCTGATTATTTTTGTGAACCAACCAGTGATCTCTGTCTGCTGCTCAGCAGAAACAGGAGGAATACGCAATGTAAAAATTTGGATCAGGTTTATAATTCTGGGCATGTATTGGGATTGGCTAACAACTCTGTATCAGCTTGGTTCCAACAATTGCCCAGTTCATGGAAAGCCTTCCTATTTAGTTTACTTGGAATTATTTTATCTATTTTGTTTTACTATTATTGAATATATGGCTGTTGTACTCTTTGTGTAGGAATGCAGGATAAACTTACTCAACATTTTCTTTTTTTTTTTGAGATGGAGTTTTACTCTTGTTGCTCAGGCTAGAGTGCAATGGTGCAATCTTGGCTCACCGTAACCTCCGCCTCCCATGTTCAAGCGATTCTCCTGCCTCAGCCTCTCGAGCAGCTGGGATTACAGACATATGCCACCACACCTGGCTAATTTTGTATTTTCAGTAGAGATGGGGTTTCTCTGTGTTGGTGAGGCTGGTCTTGAACTCCTGACCTCAGGTGATCCGCCTGCCTTGGCCTCCCAAAGCACTGGGATTACAGGCATGAGCCACTGTGCCTGGCCAACATTTTCTTAAATTGAACACTTATTAATCTTCCAGATACCACCTTTTTGTCAGAACTCAGAGTTATGAATGACCCTCACCATACTAATGCTTTCTGACTGAGCTCTTCTCTACCCTGAATAAAAGAGACCCTAATAGTTAGGCAGGAATATCACCACCCCTATTCAGCCCAAAGAAGTTACTGATGATGGATCTTCATCCCTTTACTCCACTTAGTCCGCTTGTAAAAAGGAGGGAGAAATGTATCAGAGGTGTTGGAACAAGAGCGACTCCATCTTGAACAGGGGCTAAGTAAAATAAGGCTGAGGCATGCTGGGCTGCATTCCCAGGAGGTTGTGGATTCTTAGTCACAGGACGAGATAGGAGGTTGGCACAAGATACAGGTCACAAAGAACCCACTGATAAAACAGGATGCAGTAAAGAAACCAGCCCAAACCCATTAAATCCAAGATGGCAACAAAAGTGACCTCTGGCCATCCTCACTGTTCATTATGCTAATATAATGCATTAGCATGCTAAAAGACACTCCTACCAGCACCATGACAGTATACAAATGCCATGGTAACGTCTAGAAGTTACCCTATGTGGTCTAAAATGGGGAGGAACCATTAGTTCTGGGAATTCCTCACCGCTTTCCCAGAAAACTTAGGAATAATCAACCGCTTGTTTAGCATATGATCAAGAAATAACCATAAAAATAGCCAACCAGCAGCCCTCAGGGCTGCTCTGCCTATGGAGCAGCCATTCTTTTGCTTCTTTACTTCTCTAATAAACTTGGGTTCACTCTACTCTGTGGACATGCCCTGAATTCTTTCTTGTGTGAGATCCAAGAACCCTTTCTTGGGGTCTGGATCAGAACCCCTTTCTGGAAACACTGTAAATAACATCACTATTGTAAAACCTACAATTGGTGTTTTGGAGATCTTTCATACTGACCCCACCTGGACCCATGACTCATGAGTCAGCTGATCCTGTGGCTCCACACAGAGGTGGACTCAACTCATGAAGACTGTTTTCCACACCCCTGTGATTTCATCCTCAACCAATCAGTAACACCCATTCCCAAGCCCCCTGCCCACCAAATTTTCCACAAAACCCTTAGCATCATAGCCTCCAGGGACATTGATTTGAGTAATAAATTTCATTTCCCATGTGGTATGGCTGACCTCATGCTGAGTAAACTCTCTTTTTGCAATGCTGTCATCTCAGTGAATTGATTTTTGTTTGTGTAGCAGGCAAGAAGAACTCATCAGGCAATTACACCTTCACCAGATGGTATTTATTAAAGTTTTGTGGAAGAATAAAGTTAAACCAATGAATTAGATAATTTTTGTTATTGAGAACTATTAGATATAAATATCGAGATAGATATAGAATCTAATATATAGAACAATTAGATATTATTATATATAGTATATTAGTCCATTTTCACACTGCTATAAAGGACTACGTAAGACTGGGTAATTTATAAACATAAGAGGTTTAGGCTGGGCAAGGTGGCTCACACTTGTAATCCCAGCAGTTTGGGAGTCCGAGGCAGGTGGATCACCTGAGGTCAGGAGTTTGAGACCAGCCTCACCCACATGGTGAAACCCCCTCTCTACTAAAAATACAAAAATTAGCTGGGCGTGGTGGTGGGCACCTGTAATCCCAGCTACTCAGGAGGCTGAGGCAGGAGAATCACTTCAACCCAGGAGGTGGAGGTTGCAGTGAGCTGAGATCATGCCATTGCATTCCAGCCTAGGCAACAAGAGTGAAACTGTTTCAAAAATAAAACAAAAATAAAAATCAGCTGGGCATTATGGTTGGCACCTGTAATCCCAGCTACTTGGGAGGCTGACGCAGGAGAATCACTTGAGCCTGAGAGATGGAGGTTGCAGTGAGCCGAGATTGCACCACTGTACTCCAGCCTGGGTGACAGAACAAGGCTCCATCTCAAAAAAAAAAAAAAAAAAGGGGGGAAAAGAAAATAGGTTTAATTAAGTTGCGGTTCCACATGGCTGGAAGGTCTCAGGAAGTTTACAATCATGGAAGAAGGGGAAGGTGAAGACAGTACCTTTTTCACAAGGTGGCAGGGGTTGGGGGTAACCACCACATAGTTTTAAACCATCAGATCTTGTGAGAACTCACTATCACGAGAACAGCATGGGGGAAACTGTCCCCACGCTCCAATCACCTCCTACCAGGTCCGTCCCCTGACACTTGAGGATTACAATTCAAGATGAGATTTGGGTGGGGACACAGAGCCAAACCATGTCATTCTGTTCCTGGCCCCTCCCAAATTTCACATCCTCTCACATTTCAAAATACAATCAGGCTAGGTACAGTGGGTCATGCCTGTAATCCCAGCAGTTTGGGAGGCCGAGGCAGGTGGATCACTTGAGGTCAGGAGTTTGAGACCAGCTTGGCCAATATAGTGAAACCCCATCTCTACTAAAAATACAAGAATTAGCCAGGCATGGTGATGTGCACCTGTAGCTCCAGCTACTCAGGAGGTTAAGGCAGGGGAATCGCTTGAACCCAGGAGGTGGAGGTTGCCGTGAGCCAAGATTGCACCACTGCACTCCAACCTGGGCAACAGAGTGAGACACTGTCTCACAAAAAAACAAGAACCACAATCATGCCTTCCAACAGTCCCCCTAAGTCCTAACTCATTCCAGCATTAGCCCAAAAGTTCAAGTCAAAAGTCTCATCCGAGACAAGGCAAGTCCCTTTTTGTCTATGAGCCTGTAAAATCAAAAGCAAGTTAGTTACTTCCAAGATACAATGGGGGTAGAGGCAGTGGGTAAATGCTCCCATTGCAAGTGGGAGTAATCAGCCAAAACAAAGGGGCTACAGGCCCCATGCAAGTCCAAAACCAACAGGGCAGTCATTAAATCTTAAAGCTCCAAAATAATTTTCTTTGACTCATGACTCACATTCAGGGAATGTGGATGCAAGAGGTGGGCTACCAAGGCCTTGGGCAGCTCCACCCCCCATGGGTCTGCTGGGTACAGCCCCCACAACTGCCTTCACAGGCTGGCATTGAGTGCCTGCAGTTTTTCCAGGCACATAGTGCAAGTTGTCAGTGGATCTACCATTCTGGGGTCTGGAGGATGGTAGCCCTCTTCTCACAGCTCCACTAGGCAGTGCCCCAGGGGGACTTTGTGTGGGGAGCTCCAACCCCACATTTCCCCTCTGCATTGCCCTGATAGAGGCCCATGAGGGCTCTACCCCTGCAGCAGACTTCTGCCTGGATATCCAAGCATTTCCATACATCCTCTGAAATCTAGGTGGAGGCTCCCAAAGCTCAACTCTTGTCTTCTGTGCACCTACAGGCCCAATACCACGTGGAAGCTGCCAAGACTTGGGGCTTGCACCCTTTGAAGCAACAGCCTGGGCTGTACATTGGTCCCTATTAGCCATGGCTGGAGCTGGAGCAGCTGGGACGTGTGGCACCATGTCTTGAGGCTGCACAGAGCAGCAGGGCCCTGGGCCTGGCCCAGAAAACCATTTTTCTCTTCTAGGCCTCCAGGCCTGTGATGAGAGGGGGTGTCATGAAGATTTTCGAAATGCCCTGGAGACATTTGCCCTATTTTCTTGGCTATTAACATTCAACTTCTCTTTACTTATGCAAATTTATGCAGCCTAGTGTCTTGAATTTCTCCCCAGCAAATGGGTTTTTCTTTTCTACCACATGGTCAGGCTGCAAACTTTCCAAACTTTTTTTTTTTTTTTTTTTTGAGATGGAGTTTCATTCTGTTGCCCAGGTTGGAGTTCAGTGGTGCAATCTCAGCTCACTGCAACCTCCTCTTCCCAGGTTCAAGCAATTCTTCTTCTTCAGTCTCCTGAGTAACTGGGACTACAGGTGCACACCACTGCACCCAGCTAATTTTTGTATTTTTTTTTCAGAGGTGGGGTTCACCTTGTTGGCCAGGCTGGTCCCGAACTCCTGACCTCATGATCTGCCTGCTTCAGCCTTCCAAAGTGCTGGGATTACAGGCGTGAACCACCATGCCTGGCCCCAACTTTCCAAACTTCTATACTCTGCTTTCCTTTTAAATATAAATTCCAATTTCAGATTATCCCTTTGTAAATGCATATGACTGTATGCCGTTAGGAGTAGCCAGGCCACCTCTTGAACACTTTGCTGCTTAGCAATTTCTTATGCCAGATACCCTAAATCATATTTGTCAAGGTCAAAGTTCCACAGATCCTTAGGGCAGGAGTAAAATACCACCAGTCTCTTTGCTAAAGCATAGCAAGAGAGACCTTTACTCCAGTTCCCAATAAGTTCCTTATCTCCATCTGAGACCACCTCAGAGTGGATTTCATTGTCCATATCACTATCAACATTTTGGTCAAAACCATTCAACAAGTCTCTAGGAAGTTCCAAACTTTCCCACATCTTCCTGTCTTCTTCTTGGGTTTGTTTTTTGAGACAGAGTCTCGCTCTGTTGCCCAGGCGGGAGTGCAGTGGCATGATCTCAGCACACTGCAACCTCTGCCTCCCGAGTTCAAGCAATTTTCATGCCTCATCCTCCTGAGTAGCTGGGATTACAGGCACGCACCACCATGGCCAGCTATTTTTTTAAATTTCTAGAGGGGCGGGGTTTCACCATGTTGGCCAGCTGGTCTTGAATTCCTGAGCTCAAGCAATCCTCACACTTTGGCCTCCCAAAGTGCTGGGATTGCAGGCATGAGCCACCATGTCCAACCGTCTTCTTGTCTTCTTCTGAGCCCTCCAAATTTTTCCAACCTCTGCCCATTACCCAGTCCCAAAGTCACTTCCACATTTTCAGGTATCTTTATAGCAGTACCCCACTCCTGGTACCAATTTTCTGTATTAGCCAGATTTAACACTGCTATAAAGAACTACTTGAGGCTGGCCTTGGTGGCTCATGCCTGTAATCCCAGCACTTTGGGAGGCTGAGGTGGGCGGATCACGAGGTCAGGAGTTCAAGACCAGCCTGGCCAACATAGTGAAACCCCATCTCTACTAAAAATACAAAAACTAGCTGGGCATAGTGGTGGGTGCCTGTAATTCCAGCTACTTGGGAGGCTGAGGCAGGAGAATCACTTGAACTCAGAAGGTGGAGGTTGCAGTGAGCCAAGATTGTACCCCTGCACCCCAGCTTGGACAACAGAGTGAGACTTCGTCTCAAAAAAAAAAAAAAAAAAAGAAAAAAAAAGAAAGGACTACTTGAGACTGGGTAATTTATGAAGAAAGAAGTTTAACTGAGTCACAGTTTTGCATGGCTGGGGAAGCCTCAGGAAACTTATGATCGTGCCAGAAGACAAAGGGGAAGCAAGCACCTTCTTCACAAGGTGGCAGGAGAGAGAGAGGCAGGGGGAACTACCACACTGCCACACACTTTTAAACCATTAGATCTCATGAGAACTCACTATCACAAGAACAGCATGGGGGAACCACCCCCACGATCGAATCACCTCCCACCAGATCCCTCCTTCAACACTTGGGGATTACAATTCAAGATGAGATTTGGGCGGGGACACGGAGCCAAATCATATCACTGGGTATATAAAATTTTCAAACAGCATCATCATTTGAGCTAGAACATTCTTGTGTTTTTTTGTTTGTTTGTTTGTTTGTTTTGAGACGGAGTCTTGCTCTGTTGCCCAGGCTAGAGTGCAGTGGCGCAATCTTGGCTCACTGCAACCTCTGCCTCCCGGGTTCACGCCATTCTCCTGCCTCAGCCTCCCAAGTAGCTGGGACTACAGGCGCCCACCACCACGCCCAGCTAATTTTTTTGTATTTTTGGTAGAGACAGGGTTTCACCATGTTAGCCAGGATGGTCTCGATATCCTGACCTCATGATCCACCTGCCTTGGCCTCCCAAAGTGCTGGGATTACAGGCATGAGCCACCGTGCCCAGCAAGCTAGAAAATTTTTAAATTTTAAATTTTTAAATTGTTCATCAGGGTTGAGGATTTAACACCATAAATAACACTACTAGTATGAAGAGAAATTCCCTTTTTATGGAGACCATACATTACCCAGTGAAAGAATTTATTGGAAAAGTTCAAGGCCCATGTTAAGTCATGCCAGGATTCAAAAGACCACACCATCCACTTCTTTTTCCTTTCTGTTCTCTTTTTTTTTTTTTTTTTTGAGACAGAGTTTCACTATTGTAGCCCAGGCTGGTGTGCAGTGGCACAATCTCAGCTCACTGCAACCTCTGCCTCCCGGGTTCAAGCGATTCTCCTGCCTCAGCCTCTCAATTAGGTGGGATTACAGGCATGCGCCACCACGCCCGGCTAGTTTTGTATGTTTAGTAGACACAGGTTTTCTCCATGTTGGTGAGGCTGGTCTCGACTCCCGACCTCAGGTGATCTGCCTGCCTCGGCCTCCCAGTGTGCTGGGATTAAGACCCCGGCCATCCATTTCTAAACATCAACAAAACCTTACAAAATATGAGAATGGTGTGATTAACAATTTGTATGAAAACTTCTCTCTCTTGATAAGTGGTTTTGTAATATAGGTCAGTTTAGTTAGAGACAAAGTGGGGCAGTGGTGAAATCTATTTTTAAATCTTTTATTTATGTATTGAGTTATATATTTATGTTCTCCTACTGATTGTTGTTGTTGTTGTTTTTTAATAGAGACAGAGTCTTGTTTTGTTGCCCAGGCTGGTCTAAAAATCCTGGCTTCAAGGAATCCTCCAGCCTCAGCCTGCCAAAGGGGTGGGATTACAGGCATGAGCCACCTTGCCTGGACAGTACATATCTTTTATAATACTTCTGCACTGCTCATCAGAAGTTTGTGAGGATTAAATGAGATTATCAGTATGAAGCTCTTAGCACAGCAAAAAGGAATATAGCAACTTTATTGTGTGTTACTATATTTACTATCAGTCTTATCAATATGGTAAATTACTGCAGACCACAATAACATGGATTTGGCATGATTTTGAGAAATGTGTCAGGTCTATGGGGAAAATGTTTTCTTTTTCAATTTAAGACTTCACCTCTGGTTTATTATGCCGCTTTTTTTTTTTGTAGTTGTTGTTGTTTTTGTTTTGGTCTTTTAAGACAGTGTCTTGCTCTGTTGCCCAGGCTGGAGTGCAGTGATCACAGCTCACTCCAGCCCTGACTTGTCAGGCTCAAGCAATCCTCCTGCCGTGGTCTCCCAAGTAGCTGGGACTACAGGCACGTGCCACCAAGCCCAGTTAATTTTTTCAATTTTCTTTTTAGAAATGGGGTCTCACTCTACTACCCAGGCTGATCTCAAACTCCTGGGCTCAAACGATACTCCTGCCTCCTACTCAGGCTCCCAAAGTGCTTGGATTACAGGCATGAGCCCCCACACCCAGCTGATTAATATTATTCCATTTTTGACAAATCTGTCTTCCAGGGCCTTGCTAAAGCGCTCCTAGCAATGTTTGCTAACAGCTGTAAGCGGTATTTCCCTTGGTTTCCTCTGTTGTCTTTGGATCACATCTGCGGTCAGCAAGCTTCCTGCTTGCAGCAGAGAATTCTAGACATGTCAGCTGTTCTGAAAGGTCCCCAGTCCTCCCAGGCACGATGGATCTCAGGGGCCCCATCCCTCCCTCTGCCCAGGCAAGCATGGAGGACACGCTGGTGGGGAAAGTGTCTTAACCGTCATGCTTACAAAACCTCCAATTCCCTTTAGCAGAAATTCTAGCACTGACAGTTATTCCATCAGAGATTAAACTTGTAGGGTTCTTTCCATCCTCGCTTCTTTGGTGAGAGAAATTGCCACTGATGTCACAGTATGAAAAGCACCGTGTCATCTCTTTTAGATGGGAAGTGCCTGAGAAGTAATTTTTACTGTAAGAGGGAATAAAGGCCTTTTGTGAACTGAGGGTTACAGATAATTTGCTACCAGGCAATGGTGGACAGGTAGGGAGGAAGTGGGATGAGGGCAGCAGGTCCCTGATGGTGGCAGGGTGTGGCTCCTGGGGTGGCTGACCACCAGGAGGTGGGGCCTGGGGAGCCTGGAGTGAGTCAACGCTGGGGTGGGGAGGAGTGTCCTAGGAGAATCTGGACGTGGGCAGGGAACTGGCTTCCCTACAGAGATGACACCTGTCTTTGTTTTTGTTTGTTTGTTTGTTTGTTTGAGACAGGGTCTCACTCTGTCATCCAGGCTGGAATGGAATGGCGTGATCTCAGCTCACTGCAACCTCTGCCTCCCAGGTTCAAGTGATTCTCATGCCTCAGCCTCCCAAGTAGCTGGGATTACAGGCGTGCACCACGCCCAGCTAATTTTTTGTATTATTTGTAGAGGTGGGGTTTCACCATGTTGGCCAGGCTGATCTCAAACTCCTGATCTCAGGTGATTCACCCACCTCAGCCTCCCAAAGTACTGGGATTACAGGTGTGAGCCACCTCACCTGGCCTGATGACACCTGTCTACAGGAAAGTGCAGGACTTACCTACAGGTTTAACCTTGTGTGGAGGAGACAAGAATCAGTAACCCAGGCGACCCTGCCTGATCGTAGTTCTTTTCTCTTGGGAAGCCCCTCCCATCATTTCCCACCTCCCACTTCAGACTGGTGAGACTGGAATATGTGGCATTACTTTGTGTACACTTCATAGAGCCAGGAGAATTCTGGATCCTGTAGAAGTGAACCAACCACAAGCTACTCCACATTGTAATTTAGAGATTCTGAGACCTCAAGTCAAGAAAGTTCTGATCGTGGGCACTGGGCAGAGAGAGACAGTGGAAAAGAATTGGGAGCCCAGGCTATGACTTCAGACAGATGAGGGAGTTTTGTTTGTTTTATTTTTATTTACTTATTCTTTTTTTTTATTTTTTGAGACAGGGTCTCGCTCAGCTGCCCAGGCTGGCGTGCAGTGGCAAGTCATAGCTCACTGCACCCTCGACCTCCCAGACTCAAGTGATCCTCCTGCTTCAGTTTCCTGAGTAGCTGGGACTACAGGCGCACACCACCACACCTGGCTAATTTTTATTTTTAGTAGAGACAAGGTCTCAGTATGTTCCCCAGGCTAGTGTTAAACTCCTGAGCTCAAGTGATTCTCCCGTCTTGGCCTCCCAAAGGGCTGGGATTACAGGTGTGAGCCACTGTACCCGACCCACACGGGGTTTGAATCCCAGCCATGCTACTTCCTAGCTGATTTTCCCCAAATGTATAATGGGGACAATAACCCTCTAGAGAATTACAGGAGATCATGAGGAAAAAGCATTTCACACAAGGCCTAGTCAATACACAACAGCTACCACTATGACTATGAACCGAAATTCATGATAAACTACTTCTAACAATGCGTGCTATCCTCAACAAAGAATGTATGCAGGGGAGGGGGTGCTAAAGACATTCCTGGGGGCAAGGACAATAAGTGGAAATGAATTATATTCATGCCTATTGGATATTTTCTTTGGATTTTGTATGGTTTCAATTTTTATAGTTTTTTTTCTTAAGGGAAAAAAACACATTTTTTTCTTAAGGAAATAGACACTGGCCAGGCGTGATGGCTCATGCCTATAATCCCAGCACTTTGGGAGGCCGAGGCAGGGGGATCACCTGAGGTCAGGAGTTCGAAACCAGCCTGGCCAACATGGTGAAACCCCATCTCTACTAAAAATAAGAAATTAGCCAGGCATGGTAGCGCATGCCTGTAATCCCAGCTACTCGGGAGGCTGAGGCAGGAGAATCACTTGAACTGGGGAGGCGGGGAGGTGGAGGTTGCAGTAGGCCAAGATTACACTATTGCACTCCAGCCTGGGCGACAAAAGTAAAACTGTGTCTCAAAAAAAAAAAAAAAAAAAAAAAAAAGGGCG
>NW_026652294.1:47688642-47689330 GCF_009828535.3 Hylobates moloch | reverse complement strand
AAAAAAAAAAAAAAAAAAAAAAAAAAGGGCGACAAAAGTGAAAAAAAAAAAATAGACACTGTTGTTGCAACCTATGGGTTGCCTGAGGGCAAGTGTGGGTTCTTTTGAGGAAAGTATAGGTCTTTTGAGGAAAGGATCTTGTTTTTACCTTCCATGTAAAAGTTACTTTATCTTTCTCAGTACCTCGGTGGTTTTGAACCCAAGCCTCTGGGAAATGTCCCAACCTCCTGTCCTCACTCAGTGCAGCATACTACCAGGCTTAGAGGAGGCTCTTTCTCCTTATGGAGGACCAAGGAAAGGTGTTGTCAAGGTCTGCCATTATCCCATCTTTCCTCCTTCTCCATAATAGGAATATTAGTGCGGAAAGAAATAATTGAAAGAGGAGCGGCCAGGCGCGGTGGCTCATGCCTGTAATCCCAGCACTTTGGGAGGCTGAGGAGGGTGGATCACCTGAGGAGTTTGAGACAAGCCTGGCCAACGTGGTGAAACCCCGTCTCTACTAAAAATACAAAAATTAGCCAGGCGTGGTGGCAGGCACCTGTAGTCCCAGCTACTTGGGAGGCTGAGGCAGGAGAATTGCTTGAACCCAGGAGGCGGAGGTTACAGTGAGCCAAGATCATGCCATTGCACTCTAGCTTGGGGGACAAGAGCAAGATTTCATCTCAAAAAAAAAAAAAAAAAAAAAAAA